>NW_027316278.1:5970721-6063754 GCF_026437365.1 Eucyclogobius newberryi | reverse complement strand
TGAAAAGCACTGGTTTTGTTCAAATAAACTTCTTGAACCAGATTCATCCCGTTTTGCTGATGGACTTGGAGGGCGAATGTGGAAATGCTGTGTCTTTGCCGTGCGTTTCTGCGGCTTCGTCAGGTCCAGGACACTGTCAATCTGGGTCATGTGAAGGTCAAATACTGTAAATACAAATGTGTGACGCAGCTTCACAAAGAGTCCGGACGTTTGACATAAATACCAATATTACAACATATACGTGTTGTTCGGGGCCCTCGACTGGGCTAGCGCAGGGGCCAAGAGCGCGTCTGGAGAGGGTCCAGGGGCCCCCTGCTGAGTCTTTGGGCCCTGACGCTCACTGGGCTCGGCTCCAGAAACCAGGCCCAGCGGTGCAGAGTGGGCGGGGCAGCGGGCGAGTGGGCGGGGCAGCGGGGGAGGGGTGTGAGTTGCACTGCGTCATTAAGAAAAGTGCAAACAATGTAACGTGATTCTGTGTAAATGTGTCGACTAAAAGCAGGTTATAGTTTTCAGATGACTGCGATTAACATCAGAATATGACTAATTATGACAAATGAAGATGTAAAAACCCTCATACACATTTAACATTGTGCTTTTACGTGATTCGTTTATTAAATATTGTATGATTAATTATAGACATTTGGCATTTTAAAGTTTTATGGGACAAAAACTCACAGAGCTCAACACTTCATTCTGGAACTAAACTTGTCATATTTTGTGCATAAAATAAACTAACCTATGTAAAGAAAAATGTGCCATAATAATATTCATAACAATAAAAATAAAGTCTTGTTCCAATGCTGATTTGTTTTAACACAAATTTGGTCTAAAACGCTTGTGAAATTGAGTCAAAAAGAAACTACTGTATTTTAGGGATTATAAATCGCACCTTTTTTCATAGTTTTGTCCGGGGTGCGACTTATACTCCAGAGCGACTTATATGTGATATTATTTGTTTTTTTCACACGGACGACCACAAGAGGGCGCTCTAGGCTCTAAGCAATACAAAAGAAGAATCTGCACTTCCTCTTCCTCTGGAGTTTGTGGAGTTGTTTAGAAGTGACACAGAGGAAGAATAATTCAGTGGATTTAGTGATTTGGGGTAAAACTGATGCTTTGGTAAACTTGTTAGCATGTTCTTTATGCTATAGTTCTCTGAATAACTGTTCATATGTTACATTAACATACCAGACACTTACCACAGTTCTGTCTGTGCCTCATGTAGCTGAAGGTGTTAGCGTTAGCATACGTCATGTAGCTGAAGGTGTTAGCGTTAGCATACGTCATGTAGCTGAAGGTGTTAGCGTTAGCATACGTCATGTAGCTGAAGGTGTTAGCGTCAGCATACGTCATGTAGCTGAAGGTGTTAGCGTTAGCATACGTCATGTAGCTGAAGTTGTTAGCGTTAGCATACGTCACGTAGCTGAAGGTGTTAGCGTTAGCATAGGTCATGTAGCTGAAGGTGTTAGCGTTAGCATACGTCATGTAGCTGAAGGTGTTAGCGTTAGCATACGTCATGTAGCTGAAGGTGTTAGCATTAGCATACGTCATGTAGCTGAAGGTGTTAGCGTTAGCATACGTCATGTAGCTGAAGGTGTTAGCGTTAGCATACGTCATGTAGCTGAAGGTGTTAGCGTCAGCATACGTCATGTAGCTGAAGGTGTTAGCGTCAGCATACGTCATGTAGCTGAAGGTGTTAGCGTTAGCATACGTCATGTAGCTGAAGGTGTTAGCGTTAGCATACGTCATGTAGCTGAAGGTGTTAGCGTTAGCATAGGTCATGTAGCTGAAGGTGTTAGCGTTAGCATACGTCATGTAGCTGAAGGTGTTAGCGTTACGTAGCTGAAGGTGTTAGCGTTAGCATACGTCATGTAGCTGAAGGTGTTAGCGTCAGCATACGTCATGTAGCTGAAGGTGTTAGCGTTAGCATACGTCATGTAGCTGAAGGTGTTAGCGTTAGCATACGTCATGTAGCTGAAGGTGTTAGCGTTAGCATACGTACACCTATTCACCCCAAAGTACGACTTATACTCCAGTGCGACCTATATATGTTTTTTTAATTCTCTATTATGCATTTTTTGGCTGGTGCGACTTAAGATCCAGAAAATATGGTAATACTTTTTCTTGTGTACTTTTTTCTTTTACTTGAGTATAAATATTGTAGCTACTTTCATAAGAGCCGATTGATTTAGATTTTTTTCGAGCTGATGCTGATGTTTACTTTGTTTATAATCGTGGTATTTATCACGAACCGTCACATGATTTGTGTTTTTGGCTCGTTTCTATGACGTTAAAGCCGTTACAAAAACAATCATCACTTTACATTCAATTGTGCAACAGCTAATCACTTCATAATAAATGCTACAATGCTAAAAATGCTAACAATGACAACGATAATGACGAGCACTGCATCGTTAAACAAGCGCGGCAGGTATTTGAAACGGGGCGGGGCCATATGGGCGGGGCTCTAGAAGGTTGATAATAATGTGAACGTTCTCGTCACGCGGCAGTACTTTTACTCGAGTACACATGTTGGTAATCCGTTACCCAGCCGGGTCCGGGTTCAGTTCTCCAGTTTCATTCATTTCATCAAATCCTTGACTTTTAGCAGGATAAGAAATGAACGTTCCCGCTTCACGTTTGATCCATTTTGAATTTGATTGTTTATGAATTTGATTATGAATTTGATTGTTTATGAATTTGACTATTTATGAATTTGATTGTTTATGAATTGGATTGTTTATGAATTGGATTGTTTATGAATTGGATTGTTTGTGAATTTATGAATTTGATTGTTTATGAATTTGATTGTTTATGAATTGGATTGTTTATGAATTTGATTATGAATTGGATTATTTATGAATTGGATTGTTTATGAATTGGATTGTTTATGAATTGGATTGTTTATGAATTTGACTATTTATGAATTGGATTGTTTATGAATTGGATTATTTATGAATTTGATTGTTTATGAATTGGATTGTTTATGAATTGGATTGTTTATGAATTGGATTGTTTATGAATTGGATTGTTTATGAATTGGATTGTTTATGATTACAAACATGGAAGCTTCAAACATCAGAAAACAGTTGAAACCAGCGCTTTCATAATTGGACTTTCTTTCCTGTTTTTTCCAGGAAGAGTTTTGTGATTTTTGTCATTTCCAAAAGCGACACATTTTTTAAATTTGATTAGATTGTGTTTTTGTGATTGCTCAAAGTCAGAACATAATTGTGTTTTTACACCAGACGTCGCGTCGGGATTGAGACCTCAGAGCGAGACCTCAGACCTCAGAGTGAGACCTCAGAGCGAGACCTCAGACCTCAGAGTGAGACCTCAGAGCGAGACCTCAGACCTCAGAGTGAGACCTCAGAGCGAGACCTCAGACCTCAGAGTGAGACCTCAGAGCGAGACCTCAGACTTCAGAGCGAGACCTCAGAGTGAGACCTCAGACCTCAGAGCGAGACCTCAGAGCGAGACCTCAGACTTCAGAGCGAGACCTCAGAGTGAGACCTCAGACCTCAGAGTGAGACCTCAGAGCGAGACCTCAGACTTCAGAGCGAGACCTCAGAGTGAGACCTCAGACCTCAGAGCGAGACCTCAGAGCGAGACCTCAGAGTGAGACCTCAAGAGTGAGACCTCAGAGTGAGACCTCAGAGCGAGACCTCAGACCTCAGAGCGAGACCTCAGACCTCAGAGCGAGACCTCAGACCTCAGAGTGAGACCTCAGAGCGAGACCTCAGACCTCAGAGTGAGACCTCAGAGCGAGACCTCAGACTTCAGAGCGAGACCTCAGAGTGAGACCTCAGACCTCAGAGCGAGACCTCAGAGTGAGACCTCAGACCTCAGAGCGAGACCTCAGAGCGAGACCTCAGAGTGAGACCTCAAGAGTGAGACCTCAGAGTGAGACCTCAGAGCGAGACCTCAGACCTCAGAGTGAGACCTCAGAGTGAGACCTCAGACCTCAGAGTGAGACCTCAGAGCGAGACCTCAGACTTCAGAGCGAGACCTCAGAGTGAGACCTCAGACCTCAGAGCGAGACCTCAGAGTGAGACCTCAGACCTCAGAGCGAGACCTCAGAGTGAGACCTCAAGAGTGAGACCTCAGAGCGAGACCTCAGAGCGAGACCTCAGACCTCAGAGTGAGACCTCAGAGCGAGACCTCAGACTTCAGAGCGAGACCTCAGAGTGAGACCTCAGACCTCAGAGCGAGACCTCAGAGTGAGACCTCAGACCTCAGAGTGAGACCTCAGACCTCAGAGTGAGACCTCAGACCTCAGAGTGAGACCTCAGAGTGAGACCTCAGACCTCAGAGTGAGACCTCAGAGTGAGACCTCAGAGCGAGACCTCAGAGTGAGACCTCAGACCTCAGAGCGAGACCTCAGAGCGAGACCTCAGAGTGAGACCTCAAGAGTGAGACCTCAGAGCGAGACCTCAGACCTCAGAGTGAGACCTCAGAGCGAGACCTCAGAGCGAGACCTCAAGAGTGAGACCTCAGAGTGAGACCTCAGACCTCAGAGTGAGACCTCAGAGCGAGACCTCAGAGTGAGACCTCAGACCTCAGAGTGAGACCTCAGAGTGAGACCTCAGACCTCAGAGCGAGACCTCAGAGCGAGACCTCAGAGCGAGACCTCAGAGCGAGACCTCAAGCGTGAGACCTCAGACCTCAGAGTGAGACATCAGACCTCAGAGTGAGACCTCAGAGCGAGACATCAAGAGTGAGACATCAAGAGCGAGACCTCAAGAGTGAGACCTCAGACCTCAGAGTGAGACCTCAGAGCGAGACATCAAGAGTGAGACATCAAGAGCGAGACCTCAAGAGTGAGACCTCAGACCTCAGAGTGAGACATCAGACCTCAGAGTGAGACCTCAGAGCGAGACATTAAGAGTGAGACATCAAGAGCGAGACCTCAAGAGTGAGACCTCAGACCTCAGAGCGAGACCTCAGAGCGAGACCTCAGAGCGAGACATCAAGAGTGAGACCTCAGAGTGAGACCTCAGAGTGAAACCTCAGAGCGAGACCTCAGAGCGAGACCTCAGAGCGAGACCTCAGAGCGAGACCTCAGAGTGAGACCTCAGAGCGAGACCTCAGAGTGAGACCTCAGAGCGAGAAATCAAGAGTGAGACCTCAGAGTGAGACCTCAGAGCGAGACCTCAGAACGAGACATCAGAACGAGACCTCAGAGTGAGACCTCAGAGCGAGACCTCAGAGCGAGACCTCAGAGCGAGACCTCAGAGCGAGACCTCAGAGCGAGACATCAAGAGTGAGACCTCAGAGCGAGACATCAAGAGTGAGACCTCAGAGCGAGACCTCAGAGCGAGACATCAAGAGTGAGACCTCAGAGCGAGACCTCAGAGTGAGACCTCAGAGCGAGACCTCAGAGCGAGACATCAAGAGTGAGACCTCAGAGTGAGACCTCAGAGCGAGACCTTTGAGCGAGACCTCAGAACGAGACATCAAGAGTGAGACCTCAGAGCGAGACATCAAGAGTGAGACCTCAGAGCGAGACCTCAGAGCGAGACATCAAGAGTGAGACCTCAGAGCGAGACCTCAGAGTGAGACCTCAGAGCGAGACCTCAGAGCGAGACATCAAGAGTGAGACCTCAGAGTGAGACCTCAGAGCGAGACCTCAGAACGAGACATCAAGAGTGAGACCTCAGAGTGAGACCTCAGAGCGAAACCTCAGAGCGAGACCTCAGAGCGAGACCTCATAGTGAGACCTCAGAGCGAGACATCAAGAGTGAGACCTCAGAGTGAGACCTCAGAGCGAGACATCAGAGCGAGACATCAAGAGTGAGACCTCAGAGTGAGACCTCAGAGCGAAACCTCAGAGTGAGACCTCAGAATGAGACCTCAGAGCGAGACATCAGAACGAGACCTCAGAGTGAGACCTCAGAGCGAGACATCAGAACGAGACCTCAGAGTGAGACCTCAGAATGAGACCTCAGAGCGAGACCTCAGAGCGAGACCTCAGAGTGAGACCTCAGAGCGAGACATCAAGAGTGAGACCTCAGAGTGAGACCTCAGAGCGAGACATCAAGAGTGAGACCTCAGAGAGAGACCTCAGAGTGAGACATCAAGAGTGAGACCTCAGAGCGAGACCTCAGAGCAAGACATCAAGAGTGAGACCTCAGAGCGAGACCTCAGAGCGAAACCTCAGAGCGAGACCTCAAGAGTGAGACCTCAAGAGTGAGACCTCAAGAGTGAGACCTCAGAGCGAGACATCAAGAGTGAGACCTCAGAGTGAGACATCAAGAGTGAGACCTCAGAGTGAGACATCAAGAGTGAGACCTCAGAGTGAGACCTCAGAGTGAGACCTCAAGAGCGAGACATCAAGAGTGAGACCTCAGAGTGAGACATCAAGAGTGAGACCTCAGAGTGAGACATCAAGAGTGAGACCTCAGAGCGAGACCTCATAGTGAGACCTCAGAGTGAGACATCAAGAGTGAGACCTCAGAGTGAGACATCAAGAGTGAGACCTCAGAGTGAGACCTCAGAGTGAGACATCAAGAGTGAGACCTCAGAGTGAGACCTCAGAGTGAGACCTCAAGAGTGAGACCTCAGAGCGAGACATCAAGAGTGAGACCTCAGAGTGAGACCTCAGAGTGAGACCTCAAGAGCGAGACCTCAGAACGAGACCTCAAGAACGAGACCTCAGAGTGAGACCTCAGAGCGAGACCTCAAGAACGAGACCTCAGAGCGAGACCTCAGAGTGAGACATCAAGAGTGAGACCTCAGAGTGAGACCTCAGAGCAAGACATCAGAGCGAGACCTCAAGAGTGAGACCTCAAGAGCGAGACCTCAGAACGAGACCTCAAGAACGAGACCTCAGAGTGAGACCTCAGAGTGAGACCTCAGAGCGAGACCTCAGAACGAGACCTCAAGAACGAGACCTCAGAGTGAGACCTCAGAGCGAGACCTCAGAGTGAGACCTCATCACATCCTTTTGTCTGAAAACAACCAAAGCTGCTTTGTACTTGGAACGTTACATGATTGTTTAGTCCTGACTCTGGCACCAGCAGGAGGCCGGTCCATGTTTAGTCCTGACTCTGGCACCAGCAGGAGGCCGGTCCATGTTTAGTCCTGACTCTGGCACCAGCAGGAGGCCGGTCCATGTTTAGTCCTGACTCTGGCACCAGCAGGAGGCCGGTCCATGTTTAGTCCTGACTCTGGCACCAGCAGGAGGCCGGTCCATGTTTAGTCCTGACTCTGGCACCAGCAGGAGGCCGGTCCATGTTTAGTCCTGACTCTGGCACCAGCAGGAGGCCGGTCCATGTTTAGTCCTGACTCTGGCACCAGCAGGAGGCCGGTCCATGTTTAGTCCTGACTCTGGCACCAGCAGGAGGCCGGTCCATGTTTAGTCCTGACTCTGGCACCAGCAGGAGGCCGGTCCATGTTTAGTCCTGACTCTGGCACCAGCAGGAGGCCGGTCCATGTTTAGTCCTGACTCTAGCACCAGCAGGAGGCCGGTCCATGTTTAGTCCTGACTCTGGCACCAGCAGGAGTCCGGTCCATGTTTAGTCCTGACTCTGGCACCAGCAGGAGGCCGGTCCATGTTTAGTCCTGACTCTGGCACCAGCAGGAGGCCGGTCCATGTTTAGTCCTGAATCTGGCACCAGCAGGAGGCCGGTCCATGTTTAGTCCTGACTCTGGCAACAGCAGGAGGCCGGTCCATGTTTAGTCCTGACTCTGGCACCAGCAGGAGGCCGGTCCATGTTTAGTCCTGACTCTGGCACCAGCAGGAGGCCGGTCCATGTTTAGTCCTGACTCTGGCACCAGCAGGAGGCCGGTCCATGTTTAGTCCTGACTCTGGCACCAGCAGGAGGCCGGTCCATGTTTAGTCCAGACTCTGGCACCAGCAGGAGGCCGGTCCATGTTTAGTCCTGACTCAGAGTGAGACCTCAGAGTGAGACCTCAAGAGCGAGACCTCAGAACGCGACCTCAAGAACGAGACCTCAGAGTGAGACCTCAGAGCGAGACATCAAGAGTGAGACCTCAGAGCGAGACCTCAAGAACGAGACCTCAGAGCGAGACATCAAGAGTGAGACCTCAGAGTGAGACCTCAGAGCGAGACCTCAGAGCGAGACCTCAAGAGTGAGACCTCAAGAGCGAGACCTCAGAACGAGACCTCAAGAACGAGACCTCAGAGTGAGACCGCATAATGAGACCTCAGAGCGAGACCTCAGAGTGAGACCTCAGAGCGAGACATCAAGAGTGAGACCTCAGAGCGAGACCTCAGAGTGAGACCTCATCACATCCTTTTGTCTGAAAACAACCAAAGCTGCTTTGTACTTGGAACGTTACATGATTGTTTAGTCCTGACTCTGGCACCAGCAGGAGGCCGGTCCATGTTTAGTCCTGACTCTAGCACCAGCAGGAGGCCGGTCCATGTTTAGTCCTGACTCTGGCACCAGCAGGAGGCCGGTCCATGTTTAGTCCTGACTCTGGCACCAGCAGGAGGCCGGTCCATGTTTAGTCCTGACTCTGGCACCAGCAGGAGGCCGGTCCATGTTTAGTCCTGACTCTGGCACCAGCAGGAGGCCGGTCCATGTTTAGTCCTGACTCTAGCACCAGCAGGAGGCCGGTCCATGTTTAGTCCTGACTCTGGCACCAGCAGGAGGCCGGTCCATGTTTAGTCCTGACTCTAGCACCAGCAGGAGGCCGGTCCATGTTTAGTCCTGACTCTGGCACCAGCAGGAGTCCGGTCCATGTTTAGTCCTGACTCTGGCACCAGCAGGAGGCCGGTCCATGTTTAGTCCTGACTCTGGCACCAGCAGGAGGCCGGTCCATGTTTAGTCCTGACTCTGGCACCAGCAGGAGGCCGGTCCATGTTTAGTCCTGACTCTGGCAACAGCAGGAGGCCGGTCCATGTTTAGTCCTGACTCTGGCACCAGCAGGAGGCCGGTCCATGTTTAGTCCTGACTCTGGCACCAGCAGGAGGCCGGTCCATGTTTAGTCCTGACTCTGGCACCAGCAGGAGGCCGGTCCATGTTTAGTCCTGACTCTGGCACCAGCAGGAGGCCGGTCCATGTTTAGTCCAGACTCTGGCACCAGCAGGAGGCCGGTCCATGTTTAGTCCTGACTCAGAGTGAGACCTCAGAGTGAGACCTCAAGAGCGAGACCTCAGAACGCGACCTCAAGAACGAGACCTCAGAGTGAGACCTCAGAGCGAGACATCAAGAGTGAGACCTCAGAGCGAGACCTCAAGAACGAGACCTCAGAGCGAGACATCAAGAGTGAGACCTCAGAGTGAGACCTCAGAGCGAGACCTCAGAGCGAGACCTCAAGAGTGAGACCTCAAGAGCGAGACCTCAGAACGAGACCTCAGAGTGAGACCGCATAATGAGACCTCAGAGCGAGACCTCAGAGTGAGACCTCAGAGCGAGACATCAAGAGTGAGACCTCAGAGCGAGACCTCAGAGTGAGACCTCATCACATCCTTTTGTCTGAAAACAACCAAAGCTGCTTTGTACTTGGAACGTTACATGATTGTTTAGTCCTGACTCTGGCACCAGCAGGAGGCCGGTCCATGTTTAGTCCTGACTCTAGCACCAGCAGGAGGCCGGTCCATGTTTAGTCCTGACTCTGGCACCAGCAGGAGGCCGGTCCATGTTTAGTCCTGACTCTGGCACCAGCAGGAGGCCGGTCCATGTTTAGTCCTGACTCTGGCACCAGCAGGAGGCCGGTCCATGTTTAGTCCTGACTCTGGCACCAGCAGGAGGCCGGTCCATGTTTAGTCCTGACTCTAGCACCAGCAGGAGGCCGGTCCATGTTTAGTCCTGACTCTGGCACCAGCAGGAGGCCGGTCCATGTTTAGTCCTGACTCTGGGCACCAGCAGGAGGCCGGTCCATGTTTAGTCCTGACTCTGGCACCAGCAGGAGGCCGGTCCATGAGGTCTTCAGAGTCCGAGATGGTCCATATGGCATTAACATGTCTGAGATGTACTTTGGCTCCTCTCCGGGAGGAGAGGACGAGAAGCTCCAAATAGAAGTATATATGAAACCTACACACACGGATCAGTATCTGCTCTTTGGCTCTAACCACCCACTGCAGCACGAGTGCTTTACAACACAGAGCCCAAGGTGTGCCCACCAGCTCAGAGGGCAAGAGGAAAGAGGAAAAGCACGTCCGGAATGCCCTCTCAGCCTCTGGATATCCGGCTTGGGTTCTCAACAGAGTGAAAAGAACCAAAAGGGAAACAGAACAGAGAAGGAAGGATGTTTCTATCCCTTATGTCTCGGGACTGTTGGAAATCCCTGTTTATTTTAAGGCCGTGGCTACAGAGCGGTCAAATAGCCCAGCATTTTCAGGAGCACGGCCATATAGCCTAATGGCTAACCCTAACCCTAACCCGGCGCGGTCAAATAGCACAGCAGTTTCAGGAGCCACGGCGCGAAATAGCCTCGCAGTTTCGGCCGCGTGCTGCGGCTCTGTAGACACTCCCTCATTTTAAACCAGGAAACACTTTAAGACAAAAACTGGTTCATCCTAAGGACAAGATGCAACACAAAAACAGAGCAATGTAGTTCATTCTGTCCAATGTAGTGAACAAAATTGTAAAGAGCGTTACAAAGGAGAGACTAAACAGCCACTGCACAAGAGGCTTTATCAGCTTAGAAGACACTGGAGTTCCGGACCACAGAGCGCTGTGCATCTGCATCTTAAAGCCTCTAATCACTCCAATGAAGACAGTGAAGAGAAGATTCTGAGCAGGAGAAAAGATGCTTTGAAAAAGGAATTAAAGAAGCCATTTCTGTTAAAAAACAAAACAAAACAAAAACGTCCTTGAATAGAAACAGTGGTTAAAGATTCAACCTTCCTGTTGTTTATAATGGAATTTTGAATCCCTGGAGAGGTCGACGCCCAGGGCCTTCTGATGCTAATCAGTTACACAAGGAGGAGAGAGAGTGTGAATAAGATAAGATAAGATATTCCTTTATTGTCCCACATGGGGAAATTTCATTGGTGCAACGCAGGTAGATACAGAGGTAGATACAGAAGAAAAGAACACTTATAGGAAGTCTGAAAAACACTCTCAGTAGAAGATCTCCTATAAACAAAACCTCTCATTTCCCAACAAGGGATGGAGGGGAAAAATAATAAAGATAAAATAAACAAAAAAATACAATTGCATGTGATCACGACAGTAATTGCACATGAATATGACAGAATCAGGGACAATATGAGGCTTATAGCCCATTAAAGCACTAATAGTAAACAAAGAGGCTATTTTGATAAAAAAACAAAGAGGTTTAGTTTCTGATGAAACCAAAAACACCCTGTAGGAGGGTGGGCAGGGCCTACTCAGAGTAGGGTGAATATCTGAGTTCCCGGTCTTGATTCGCAGATTACACTGACATTCATCTATTATGAAAATTATGTTTAAAAAAATGACGTTTTAAAAAACTATGTAAAATGATACAATGTTCAATATTCAGTTTGTACTGTGTTTTAGATTTAAGTAAATACAAATCGATGATTTTTTTTACCTGATTGGATGTTTGAAAAATGTAGTTCACATAATTCAAACGCAAAAAAATAATAATCTTTGATAATAAAAACACTAAATAACATAATACAGCTTATTGCACATGTGTTGCAGAATCAGGTTTGTGATATGAATATGACATCACCAGGCTCCGCCCCCCTCAGAGCTGGAGCTGTGGCTGAACAAGAACGGGGCCGTTTCCCAGCAGGACGTCCAGAAGAATCTCCTCTCGCATTTAAATGATCATTAAAGAGATTCATTGTTTTGCCAAAAGCTGATTCCACTGACCTGTTTTAGAGCGGGACGAGCAAGAACAGAAACAGCTGCTTCAGAAACCAAGAAGTCTCATGAATAAAACTTTGTGACATCTTAGAAAAATACAAACTCTCCCTGCGAGAGAGGAGAAAAGAGCTGTGTTCACTCTGCATTCTCAGGACGTGGTTTAGTCCTGGTTTGATGTCCTGATGTAGACCGGGTTCTGTCCTGGTCCTGTCCTTGTTCAGTCCTGGTTCAGTCCTGGTTCAGTCCTTGTTCAGTCCTAGTTCGGTCCTACTTCAGTCCTGGTCCGGTCCTGGTCCGGTCCTGGTCCGGTCCTGGTCCGGTCCTGGTCCAGTCCTGGTCCGGTCCTGTTCCAGTCCTGGTCCGGTCCTGGTCCAGTCCTGGTCCAGTCCTGGTCCAGTCCTACTTCAGTCCTAGTTCGGTCCTACTTCAGTCCTGGTCCGGTCCTGGTCCAGTCCTGGTCCAGTCCTGGTCCAGTCCAGCACAGGTTTAGTTCTGGTTTGGTCACAACAATGTAATGAGGCAAAGCAATTTAGCCTCTGTGTTTTTAAAGTCCATTCACTTCGCTATTGTTCTTAGAAGTTAGACGTGTTGTTTAAGCTTGAGGTCGTCTTTATAATCCCCGAGGAGCAAGGACGCAGAACACAGAACATAGAACATAGAACACAGAACACATAACACATAACACATAACACATAACACAGAACACAGAACACAGAACACAGAACACAGAACACAGAACACATAACACAGAACACAGAACACAGAACACAGAACACAGAACACAGAACACAGAACACATAACACAGAACACAGAACACAGAACACATAACACATAACACATAACACATAACACAGAACACAGAACACAGAACACAGAACACAGAACATAGAACACAGAACACTCACAGCACTAAAGTCTAAAGAATGAAGTCTAAAGTGTAAGACGTACAAATACAGCAGGCGGCGGTAATGTAACACTGGGATACCAACCGCCAGAAGAAGAAGAAGAAGAAGAAGAAGAAGAAGAAGAAGAAGAAGAAGAAGAAGAAGAAGAAGAAGAAGAAGAAGAAGAAGAAGAAGAAGAAGAAGAAGAAGAAAATCAAATACAGCACAGATTACAATGACTGATTCCTAATGCCATTGGCAGGAATAAGAGTTCTTATACTTGTTTGTTCCACATTTAAGGGCACTATCTGTAGGACTCTTGGAAGGATCTGTGCCCTATAGATGCCCAGGAGACCTCGATAGGTCACATGCTTGTGCCTTGATATCATCCTTTCCCTCCGCTGCTGGTATTTACTGTACAGAAAACCCTGAACATAGTGACCCGCCTCTCGCACGTGAATCAGTCTGAAGATGCTTTCGCCGAAAGAGATCGGGACGTTTAACAAACAACGACTCCGCGCTCCGGCCGATGTGGTCGAAGCGAAGAAATCGAAACGTTGTCGAGAGAAACAACTTCCCCATCCGCGAACGCACAAAGAGAACGTGCGACGTGCCCATTTTTCAAACGCACAATAGTCCACCACATTTATCCCGCCCGCGTTTACCGTTTACAGACAAAATCGCAGTCGTAGATTTGTTGGGTTCTCGACCGTTTACGGCGCCCGGAAGTATAAAACAATGTCGCCTACACACTTACGCCAGGCAAATGAAAGCGTGCGAATAAATGTATGTGTAATAAACCCAAAGGAGCTGGTCCAGTGCAGAGTCCCCTGGCGGCTCGGGCTGTAAAGGAACGTTCTTGTGCCGTTTGTGAGCCGCCGAGCCGCCCGGCCGCTCGCGCACCGCCGCCAGAGAAGTGCTGCGCCCGCGGGGATGTGTAAAAGAGGTTTCATTCCGCCTCTTTACTGAGGATGGAAAAGCCATGATTTACAGGAGCGCACGGAGCGCTGGCGTGCAGCGGGGAGTGTCGCGCTCGTTCGGAAATAACTGCCATTTTAAATATTCATCTAAACTTGAGTAGTTTCGTTTTTTCGTCTTATAAAAATGTAGGGCATAGATTAAGTTGGTTTCTCACGGGAACAAAAGATGGGGCGCGAATCCGATTGAGATTAGGACGGAAGGTTGATAAAGTGTTCATAAAGATTAGCCAGAATTATGTTCAAAATGTAAAAAAATAATAATTTAACATTCATCATCCAAAAATCTCCATCGGTTTGAAGCATTTGTGAGTCAAAATCGTTTTCTCGCGAGAGATAAAATCGTTTTTTACAATGGCTGCGTCCGAATGTCCGCACTATTCCCTACAGAGGGCGCTTTTTCGGGCTCACGCCATTTTCCAGTGGCGTCCGAATGTCCAGCAGGTGAAAAACTAGTGCACTCAAAATTTCCCACAATGCACCATGAAAAGCAGTGTCCAGCGACGGTCAATATAGACCACAATACATAGCTGCAGGTCTTTAACTGGAGACAACAGACTGAATGAAGCAGACGAGCTGTTTAAACGCACTGTTGACTCCAGAATGTGAACTAAACGCTCTTAAATGAACCGTTACGCCGCAAAGTTGCTATTGTTAGCCGCTTAGCTTAGCTTGAGTCGCCGTCACAGGCAAAAGGTTGAATGATCCAATCCGTTTGTTGTTGAATGTGAGATTATTAGTCCATAAATATGTTTGTGACGGACGGATTTGACCAATATTTATGACAGAAATCTATTTTTATCTGAGTTTTGCTGACTTTTTTTCACCGTCTTCGATATCTCACATTTTCTCTTTCATGTTGTCTTTGCAACTTTTTTGTTTTGCAAATAATAACTGACAT
Source organism: Eucyclogobius newberryi (assembly GCF_026437365.1). Lineage (NCBI taxonomy): Eukaryota > Metazoa > Chordata > Actinopteri > Gobiiformes > Gobiidae > Eucyclogobius > Eucyclogobius newberryi. The sequence goes on along the minus strand of NW_027316278.1, from coordinate 6,049,220 downwards.
TTTAACAATCTGATAGCTCCAGATATCAGATAACGACTGTGATTTTCCTTGCGCGTGTAACCATAGCAACTGACGTCTCCAAGCAAAGTTTACCCATTCAATAAATCTGATCGCGCTCGTCAAGTTGAACGTTTCCTTCGCGTCCGGACGAAGAGAGAAGAACAGAACACGATGCTTTTCTCAGCCGCGGGAAACACTGAAATCCCCAAATCCTTTCATACGGTTTTGTACGAAGCGCCCGTACGAAGAACGTCTTACAGGAACAGACGCTGGGACAAGAGGCGAAAACCCGTTTGTGTTATGAAACGAGGGATGGTAAAAAGCGGTCGCCTCGCGGTGAAACGCTCCAGGGTTCAGTTCCAGCTTCACATCGAGCGGAGACGGTGATCATGACCTTACGTGATAAATATAGAAAGATAAGGGTTTATACACAGAGTTACGTGTGTGTAGTTGTGTCGACATCACGTGCTGCGCGTATTGTGTGTGTGACATGTAAATGTGTAGCTGTACACGTGAATAATGACCAGTGTGTTGTATTTTGTGGACTGTTTAATAGTGCTAAGCTAAACTGGGAGGTCATGTACTCTTTGTGTTTCTGTAAATACTGTGTGTGTGTGAGTGTGTGAGTGTGTGAGTGTGTGAGTGTGTGTGTGTGAGTGTGTGCGTGTGTGTGTGTGTGTGAGTGTGTGAGTGTGTGTGTGTGAGTGTGTGTGTGTGTGTGTGTGTGTGAGTGTGTGTGTGTGAGTGTGTGAGTGTGTGTGTGTGTGTGGATGTGTGTGAGTGTGTGTGTGTGTGTGTGGGTGTGTGTGTGTATGTGAGTGTGTGTGGTTTAGTGTGAGTGTGTGTTAGTGTGTGTGGATGTGTGTTAGTGTGTGTGGTTTAGTGTAAGTGTGTGAGTGTGTGTTAGTGTGTGTGAGTACGTGGTTTAGTGTGTGTGTGTGTGTGTGTGTGAGTGTGTGTGTGTGTGTGTGTGGATGTGTGTGAGTGTGTGTGGTTTAGTGTGAGTGTGTGTTAGTGTGTGTGGATGTGTGTTAGTGTGTGTGGTTTAGTGTAAGTGTGTGTGGTTGTGTGTTAGTGTGTGTGAGTACATGGTTTAGTGTGTGTGTGTGTGTGTGTGTGAGTGCGGCTGTGTGTGGTTTAGTGTGTGTGTGTGTGTGTGTGTGTTCGTGTGTGAGTGCGGCTGTGTGTGGTTGTGTGTGTGTGCGTGGTTTATGTGTGTGTGTGTGGTTTAGTGTGAGTGTGTGTGTGGTTTAGTGTGGTTGTGTGTGGCTGTGTGTGTGTGTGTGTGTGTGTGTGTGTGTGTGTGTGTGTGGTTTAGTGTGGCTGTGTGTGTGTGTGTGTGTGTATTCTTTATTCCTGCAGATGGAAAGATGCAGAGGTTCTGGAGCTACAATCTGGTGCGGAGCGTCTTTGATCTTTACGAGTGTCATGTCTCTGAATATTGTCCCTTCAAATAAAGACTAAACTAAACTAAAATGCTCAGAATGTGATGAACCTGGAACAAACGTCGGTGAGTGAGTCGTGACCTGACTCTGGATCTTCATGAGCAGTTTGTAAAAGTGACATATGCCTTTTTTCTGGTACTTTGCCCTGGTTTGTGACATAAGTAGATAATCATTTTACATTTTGTTCATTGTAAACTGCAATATTGGTCGAAAATCGTACGGTGCCATTTTTGGTATGTGACTTTTAAATGTGCTAAAATGTGTGAGTAGATGTTGGTCAGTGGAGATGATGGTGCAGTTCTACACGGCCATCGTGGAGTCCATCACCTCCTCCATCACCTCCTCCATCACCTCCTCCATCACCATGTGGTACGCTGGAGCCACAGCCAGAGACAAACAGAGACTACAGCGCCCTCTGCTGAGAAGGTGATCGGCTGCAGACTTCATCTCTGCAGGACCTGTACGTCTCCAGGACTCTGGGACGAGAGGTCACTCCCCTCAGGCAGGAGGCCACTCCCCTCAGGCAGGAGGCCACTCCCCTCAGGCAGGATCCCACTCCCCTCAGGCAGGAGGCCACTCCCCTCAGGCAGGAGGCCACTCCCCTCAGGCAGGAGGCCGCTCCCCTCAGGCAGGAGGCCACTCCCCTCAGGCAGGAGGCCGCTCCCCTCAGGCAGGAGGCCGCTCCCCCCTCAGGCAGGAGGCCGCTCCCCTCAGGCAGGAGGCCACTCCCTTCAGGCAGGAAGCCACTCCCCTCAGGCAGGAGGCCGCTCCCCTCAGGCAGGAGGCCACTCCCCTCAGGCAGGAGGCCGCTCCCCTCAGGCAGGAGGCCACTCCCCTCAGGCAGGAGGCCGCTCCCCTCAGGCAGGAGGCCGCTCCCCCCTCAGGCAGGAGGCCGCTCCCCTCAGGCAGGAGGCCACTCCCTTCAGGCAGGAGGCCACTCCCCTCAGGCAGGAGGCCGCTCCCCTCAGGCAGGAGGCCACTCCCCTCAGGCAGGAGGCCGCTCCCCTCAGGCAGGAGGCCACTCCCCTCAGGCAGGAGGCCGCTCCCCTCAGGCAGGAGGCCGCTCCCCTCAGGCAGGAGGCCGCTCCCCCCTCAGGCAGGAGGCCGCTCCCCTCAGGCAGGAGGCCACTCCCTTCAGGCAGGAAGCCACTCCCCTCAGGCAGGAGGCCGCTCCCCTCAGGCAGGAGGCCACTCCCCTCAGGCAGGAGGCCGCTCCCCTCAGGCAGGAGGCCACTCCCCTCAGGCAGGAGGCCGCTCCCCTCAGGCAGGAGGCCACTCCCCTCAGGCAGGAGGCCACTCCCCTCAGGCAGGAGGCCGTTGGACTCATGAACACTTCTTAAACACTGTCACTTTAACCATCATTGAATCCCTCACTGTTCACTTTCTGCTCTACATATGTAAACTCAACTGTACATTTGTGTACATATTAGGCCTATTTTCTAGTCTTATTTTTAATCTGATAGCTTATTGTTATTTTATCCTATTGCAGATTTAAATTGTTTCTCTTTTGACTTATTCATTGTTCATTGTTTTATGTTGCACCGAATCACCAAGACAAGTTGCTGTGTTTGTGAATTTTGTTCATTGACAATGGAAATAAACCCTTTTCTGATTCTGATTCTGAGTCTGATTGTACCATAAAATTAACCTCAAAAGTGCAGAGATGTTACTTTATATAAACTGGTTTCTGCCTCTTTATGTGTGAGATGTTTTTTTCATATATTTAATTGAAAATACACAGGACAAAAATGGTGGTATTATCTTTTATTGTTTCATATTACTCCCAAACAATCACAACTAAGTACAGGGATGTGGGCGGGGCTAGGGGGTAGGCAGAAACAGGACTATTCCGAGCACTGGAGCCTCAGTTGAAGGACTAAACAGAAAATCAATCAAAATACAACTTTTGAGGAAATCAATGATGAGGAAACACAGTTTTTTGGGTTAATTGATGTTGATTTCCCCTTTAAACCCCTTTAAGTGTGCAGCGCCAGTGCAATATCTGTGATGCCATAACCATAAAAAACATCACGCCACTTTAAGAGCCAAAAGCATCAGGAGCCGACGGAACGACAGACTCAGAGAAGCAGGATACAAAGACGAAAGGGCAAGAATAATGACTGCATTACTCACCGCTTGTGAATCTACAAAGGTACAAATAAACTGTTGTGTTCAATCCGTTTCTCTGCAAAGTTTGAAGCCGTCTTTAGAAAAACAAAAGGCGAGTGTGTTTACGCGGTGAAGCTGCAGCAGAAACGCTACCGCAAACGCGACACTTCGACTTCCTGTGTCGTCGATCGCGGCTTCCTACGATCAATATTTTGCACATCCACGTCTGGCGAAAAAATAAAAGCGCAGGATTGACTTGCATCTAGACTAGAGAGAAGTTTGCCTGACCCACCAGCCCCGCCCACATTCTGTTCGAATGTGTAAAGGGTCTGGAATCGGAGTCAGAGCCAATGAAATCGTCGGTAATACAGTTACCGACCAATCCCAGTCGGAGGTTTTAACGCGTCACACTGAGATAAGGAAGTAGCGCTTTCCACCCCTGTTCCAAAACATTCAAGATGGCGGACTCGGCTCGTGACCCGGCTCGTGACCCGGCTCGTGACCCGGCTCGTGACAGAGTGTTTACTTCTGCTCTCGCTTCGGTTTGAACGATCAGGAAAGTCCGCTCTACTCGCCGTGATGAACGTGCGTTAGATGCGGTTATACGAAGGGCGTCATCGCGATTCAGGAGACATTTTCTGCGTTCGGGGACGGATAACGCGGAACACGCCTTGTTGACACGGGCTACGTAATATCCGGTTAAGAGTGTCGCGTTTTTTGCGTCACTTCTGGGTTTATGTGATTGGCTCTGTCTCTGCTCTAAACGCAGCGGTCGAGCCCCAGATCCACACACAGTTTTGATAAGCAGTTTGCCAAAAAGGGGTGTTGTCGTATCAGCGCAAGTCTGGACAGGAACTCTCGACAACGTTAAAAAGTTTCCCGGGTTTTTGTCCACTTTCCCCGGCTAAAAAGCGCACGGTGAACCTTTCGCGGTCGCCGTTGCGCCACCTGCTCGTCTCCGATACCTTCCATGCCGCATTGAACTCGACTTCTGCTTTTTTGCTTCTATGAACTTTTTTCCCCTTTTTTATCAGCCCACAGCGCGGCGGGGACTCGGCCTCTAATCTGTTTAAGCACTTACATAATGGCCCCCGGTTCACATTTTAATCAGTGAATAGATGTCTCCACCGGGGGACCAATCATCACGACTCCAACTTTGTAATCTAATATAGCGGGCACCGCGGTGGACGGGGGGGGGGGGGGTGCGCAGGTACGAGGCCGGCGATCTCATTGGATAGATGCACGGCCCCTGACCCAGAGTCCGGAGTGGTATCGGTGCTGATGGAAAGCAGCGCTGAGTCATCCCATTAAATGGACTTCCGATTGAGTTTGGGTCTCGAATTCTCTTGACTTTTAGAAAATCGCGGCGTGTGATTTGCAAAAAGGTATGACGCAAAGCTGTCGTTCGAATGTGTGTCTCGTAGCTTTGTCTCACACTCCCAAATATAATATGAAATGAACATGTTTATTATGGTACTACATTGTCCTGCTTGAATTCTATTAGTGCCCTAATCCTTCAAAACTATCTTAACGATTTAAAATGTACCAGGGCTGCACATGACTAAATTGGATGACTAAACATGGCACAATTTTTACTGGGAAACGCTCTGTATCTAAACGCACCACGTCATCACGGGCGGTCACGCAATTGCAAATGCATAACAGAGAAGAAAAAAACATATATAAGTCACATTTTTTGGAGGAAATTGATTTGATAAAATCCAAGACCAAGAACAGACATTTCATCTGTAAATACAGTTTAAAATAATAACAGATGAGAGAACATGGTGAATAGGTGTACGTATGCTAACGCTAACACCTTCAGCTACATGACGTATGCTAACGCTAACACCTTCAACTACATGACGTATGCTAACGCTAACACCTTCAGCTACATGACGTATGCTAACGCTAACACCTTCAGTTACATGACGTATGCTAACGCTAACACCTTCAGCTACATGACGTATGCTAACGCTAACACCTTCAGCTACATGACGTATGCTAACGTTAACACCTTCAGCTACATGACGTATGCTAACGCTAACACCTTCAGCTACATGACCTATGCTAACGCTAACACCTTCAGCTACATGACGTATGCTAACGCTAACACCTTCAGCTACATGAGGCACAGACAGAACTGTGGTAAGTGTCTGGTATGTTAATGTAACATATGAACAGTTATTCAGATAACTATAGCATAAAGAACATGCTAACAAGTTTAGCAAAGCATCAGTTTTACCCCAAATCACTAAATCCATTGAATTCTTCTTCCTCTGTGTCACTTCTAAACAACTCCACAAACTCCAGAGGAAGAGGAAGTGCAGATTCTTCTTCTGCATCGCTTAGAGCCTAGAGCGTCTTCTTGTGGTTGCCAGTGTGAAAATAACAAATAATATCACATATAAGTCGCTCTGGAGTATAAGTCGCACCCCGGACAAAACTATGAAAAGATTTATATTCCGGAAAATACTGTATTTATACTGGAAAGCATTAGTAAACCGAATATTTATCTGTAGAAAGGATGAATAATCTGCCCAAAACCCAAAATAAATCCTGTTGTTCAAATCCCCCTAAAATAATGACTCGACTACTAAAAATGTAAACACCGTTGACCGGTCTACAACCCTAAACTGTACTCCATAGAACAATGTATTACTCAAATGTATTCATAATAACCGTTTCCCCCGGTCAGTGGGGCGTGTGCCTGCACCTCTGGTTGGGAAACATTGTCCTGTAGAGTTAGTGGAGAGTCTTGTGTCCAGTTGAGTTCATGAGGTCGTCACGTTTTCATCGTCTTTTGGATTTCTTACAGCCAGATGTGCATTTGGCTGAACTCTCCAGACGTGTCAACCCAATAACTAAAGATCCTCTGGCTGAGATCGTACCGCCGCAGCTCACCATCTGGAGATGGGTCAAATGCAGAGGACACATATCATTTTATCTACCATAACCTTAAAGCGCCCCCTACAGGTCGGACAACTCATTGAACTAAAATGCAGTTTAGATCAATATATTTAGAATTTTGCTGAAAATTATTATTTTTTAAATATCACAGAATAGCACATTTTTTAGGTTTATAATTTCAGTTCCTGTTTGTAATTTATGACATCACAGTAGGAAATTACCCAGCAACCATCTGGGCCAAAACTCATCTCATGTCACAATCATTTTTGACAAATAAAAACATATGAAAGCGACATTATTCCGTTGCATTTATGTTTAGAGAGTTAAAAAAGTTGTTTCTTTGTGTAAATTCTGCATAAACTTTGACTGGAACGAGTGTCCCTGCTGTGATGTCACTTCCTGTCATTTTCTACAGATTTTTCAACGTTTTCTCCACAAATACCTGCTCGATTTGCGTAAAACTATCATGTATGTGTACAACAGGTATAAACACACCAACTAAAGTCAGAATTAGAAAATCGTAAAAACCTGTCGTAGGCACTTTAAGTAATTTCTTTAAGTAAAAAAAAACCTCATGATCGAGCTAACAAAACTAGCGCGCCTAGCATCAGCTCGTTGTCCTTGTGTACTTGTGTTTGTCGTTTTTTTATGGACAAAGAGTACTTAATAAAAGTCAAATCAATGAATGTAATGCTATTGTGATGCTGTGTGTCTGCATGAAGGATATGGCTTTTCATCCACTTAATATTTCGTTGTATCATGAAATGGCCAGTGTATAATCCTTCTCTGCGTACGATCAACAACAACAACAGGAGATTAACCCGACACGAACCGCACGGGGGGTGGGAAAGGAGAACTTCCATCGACGTGAGCGCTTTGATCTGTAAATATATTCGGTCATATTCGTGAAAACATCGTCCTCGTTCGTCCTTTTCATTCGCAAGCTGCCGCCGAGTCAAAACGCAGAAAACGGGAATCGTTCTCATCAGATTGAGTTGTTTTTGCGAGAGCCGCTCGTGTCCGCGGCTTTATCCGGAAAAACACGCGCCGCAATAAATGAAATTGAAAATCCGGGCGCGGCGCTGACCCTTTAAGAGGCGCTTTGTGCATTTCTCATCCAAATACCCTTCTACTTTGTCTTTTTATTTGAACCAACAATCCGTGTAATGGGCTCAAAACGCGAGCACTACGCAAATTAATGCGACGCTCGTCCCTTGATTGGACCGTTTCCCGCGACGTGGCCCCGGGGTGCCTCCTGCATCCTCTCAGCCGTAATCAAAGACGGAAAGGCCAATAAAACGGGATAAAAGCGTCGGAGCTTCGGCGGTGAGCGCGGGTCAGGGTGAAGCCGCACGGCGAAAAGACAACTCGTAATAGATGGAAAGCTTTTAGAGAGAGAAAGTAAACAGAGCGAGGGCGTCCAGGGGCTGTGGGGGGCCGTGGGGGGGCCGTGGGGGGAGGAGACACGCAAACGTCATATTTTTACAGCTTCTTGAGTAACATATTGTAAAATGCAGCAGTGCTATGACTCATATAAACCTTTTTGGTTCCTCTTCCCGCTGTGAATAAGTCTGACCTTGCCAACAAGATGGATTTCACAAACGTTCTTCAGGCTCCCGCTGCGGTGTAGGGCCTGAACCCCCGCTGGACCAATCACAGCGCAGCGTTGTGGTTTGGGTGGAAGCCGAAACAACCGAACCAAAAGAAACAAGTGCCACTCTGAGCTTGGATGGAGAGGAAGGTGCACATAGAGGAGCTTGTCTGGGATTTTAGTTTGTTCTCATCTGTGTTTCTTCTACTGAAGAGCGCTGTACTCACATATTTTGAAAAATCTAACTCGTAGGGTATTTGGTAATTATTTTATTCATATTTTTTAGGTCTTTTTGGGGTATTTAATACACAACAAATGCCCAATTTACTAATTGGCACAATCAATACAACTTATATGGTTTAATGTATATGTTGTATGTACAATGATTATTGTAGTCCTGCTTATGGTGAATCCTTTAGATAATGAAATATTATTTGTAATATTTAAATGAAAGTTAATGATTTGCCAGGGGGATAAAATGAATTTTGCAGCATGAATCACACAGGACATGCAACAAAATCAATCAGAATAATCATAATCATACATGCTATGTAATTATAGTTATGTAACTTATATATTTTGTAACATATGGCATATGAAATACAGTGATCTCATCTAAAACTGAGAAACATCTAAATATTTTATCTTTATATTGAACAGTTTCATAGTGGAAAAAACAAATACATAACAACATGAATGATGTGGTCAGTGTGACGGTGATTGGTTTGCCCGGGGGAGGGGCTCTCATTGTTGGGAGAGAGAGCCAAGGAGAGCGTCACTGTAAATACTCTACCAGTGTTTTTGGGCGGGGAAAATCACCACACATTGTTCGACTGAGCCATCAATTTTCACGGAAGCTAAAACGAACCTGTGACAGTAAGTTTATGACATCATTCATTCATATGTGCAATTACTGTCGTGATTCATGTGCAATGGTATTTATGTATTTATGTATTTTTATCTTTATTATTTTTCCCCTCCATCCCTTGTTGGGAAATGGGAGGTTTTGTCTATGGGAGTTTTTGTTTATAGGAGATCTTCTACTGAGAGTGTTTTTCCTCACAGTACTCAGTACAAACTTCCTATAAGTGATCTGTTCTTTTCTTCTGTATCTACCTCTGTATCTACCTGCGTTGCAACAATGAAATTTCCCCATGTGGGACAATAAAGGATTATCTTATCTTATCTTGTCTTAAACCCATGCATGCAAAATGTTCAAACATTAATTCTGTTCAACCAACACTCACGACTTGCATTCCAGTGGTGTCGTTACCATGGAGTCGGCACTTCTCAGAGTCGCTCCTCAATTCTTTTTGCCCCCAACGATTAAAAAACGAGCTGCAAAAGAAAAAGCCGTGACGCTCCGTACTTTGATTCCTTTCGCTGCCTTCGAGTCATGCGCCGTTGTTCCGTTCTTCGTTGCTAAGCGCTCAGCACCTTTAGCACCTCAGCAGTTTGCAGGATTCTTCAGTGACAAGTCATTTGTGTAAAGTACGTGACTCTTGGGCAAAGCGTGGCACTAAAATGAAAAGTGGCAGAACTTAACAGCTTCTTGAGGATTGTTGATTCGCCGGGTAATGGCACTGGAGAGACGCACTCGTGTGATGATTGCACTCTTGAGTCTCACACTGCCGAGGAAAGTTTCTCTGTGTGTCTACAACATGGACCTGACACCGCGAGCGCCTGCACTCTCACCTCACAGCAAGAAGGTCCAGGGTTTCATTATGTGTAAAGTTTGCCTCCAGCTACAGACCAAGCGAGTTCAGTTTTGTGTCATTTACACTATTTTATGTCTTACTTTCTTATAGGTTTTTGTGTTTATGTTATTTTCCCCCCAACCTAGTGCTTAGATACACAGCTTAATGAACTAAAAAAAATAGTACATGTGTAAAATATGTATAAATGTGGTGTGTGATGGATTGGGTGATGGGCGGTTGTGTGTGGAGCAAAGGAAAAATGCACACTCGGGGAATCATTCTAAAAAGTTGATTGATGCAGAGGCGATGATAAAAGGCTGCTTCATCGTGTCAGACAATATGGGATGATGTGCCGTCTTTACATGTCGGCGGAAACGTCCGTCTTCGTCATAAGCTTCGTCCTGCACTGGGGACACGGAGACAGGTTTTATCAGATCAATGCAAACGCAATGACAACGACATGGACCGGGACAATACATGGATCTTCAGCCAACTTTCCAACAAATACAAACGCTGGATCAAAGACGCAAGAGTGATCAGGAAACGACTCGAGGCGTGTAACACATTGAGACGAGGCGTGTAACACATCGAGACGAGGCGTGTAACACATCGAGACGAGGCGTGCAACACATCGAGACGAGGCGTGTAACACATCGAGACGAGGCGTGTAACACATCGAGACGAGGCGTGTAACACATCGAGACGAGGCGTGTAACACATCGAGACGAGGCTTGTAACACATCGAGACGAGGCGTGTAACACATCAAGACGAGGCGTGTAACACATCGAAAGGAGGCGTGTAACAGATCGAGACGAGGCATGTAACACCTCGAGACAAGGCATGCGCACATCGAGACGAGGCATGCGCACATCGAGACGAGGCATGTAACACATCGAGACGAGGCGTGTAACACATCGAGACGAGGCGTGTAACACATCGAGACGAGGCTTGTAACACATCGAGACGAGGCGTGTAACACATCGAGACGAGGCGTGTAACACATCGATACGAGGCATGCGCACATCGAGACGAGGCATGCGCACATCGAGACGAGGCGTGTAACACATCGAGACGAGGCGTGTAACACATCGAGACGAGCCGTGTAACACATCGAGACGAGGCATGTAACACATTGAGACGAGGCATGCGCACATCAAGACAAGGCGTGTAACACATCGAGACGAGGCGTGTAACACATCGAAAGGAGGCGTGTAACAGATCGAGACGAGGCATGTAACACCTCGAGACAAGGCATGCGCACATCGAGACGAGGCATGCGCACATCGAGACGAGGCATGTAACACATCGAGACGAGGCGTGTAACACATCGAGACGAGGCGTGTAACACATCGAGACGAGGCTTGTAACACATCGAGACGAGGCATGTAACACATCGAGACGAGGCGTGTAACAGATTGAGACGAGGCATGTAACACATCGAGACAAGGCTTGTAACACATCGAGACGAGGCGTGTAACACATCGAGACGAGGCGTGTAACACATCGATACGAGGCATGCGCACATCGAGACGAGGCATGCGCACATCGAGACGAGGCGTGTAACACATCGAGACGAGGCGTGTAACACATCGAGACGAGCCGTGTAACACATCGAGACGAGGCGTGTAACACATCGAGACGAGGCATGTAACACATTGAGACGAGGCATGCGCACATCAAGACAAGGCGTGTAACACATCGAGACGAGGCGTGTAACACATTGAGACGAGGCGTGTAACACATTGAGACGAGGCGTGTAACACATCGAGACGAGGCGTGTAACACATTGAGACGAGGCATGTAACACATCGAGACGAGGCGTGTAACACATCGATACGAGGCATGCGCACATCGAGACGAGGCGTGTAACACATCGAGACGAGGCGTGTAACACATAGAGACGAGCCGTGTAACACATCGAGACGAGGCGTGTAACACATCGAGACGAGGCGTGTAACACATCGAGACGAGGCATGTAACACATCGAGACGAGGCATGTAACACATCGAGACGAGGCGTGTAACACATCGAGACGAGGCGTGTAACACATCGAGAGGAGGCGTGTAACAGATCGAGACGAGGCATGTAACACATCGAGACGAGGCATGTAACACCTCGAGACAAGGCATGCGCACATCGAGACGAGGCATGCGCACATCGAGACGAGGCGTGTAACACATCGAGACAAGGCGTGTAACACATCGAGACGAGGCGTGTAACACATCGAGACGAGGCGTGTAACACATCGAGACGAGGCTTGTAACACATCGAGACGAGGCATGTAACACATCGAGACGAGGCGTGTAACACATCGATACGAGGCATGCGCACATCGAGACGAGGCATGCGCACATCGAGACGAGGCGTGTAACACATCGAGACGAGGCGTGTAACACATCGAGACGAGCCGTGTAACACATCGAGACGAGGCGTGTAACACATTGAGACGAGGCATGCGCACATCAAGACGAGGCGTGTAACACATCGAGACGAGGCGTGTAACACATCGAGACGAGGCGTGTAACACATTGAGACGAGGCGTGTAACACATCGAGACGAGCCGTGTAACACATCGAGACGAGCCGTGTAACACATCGAGACGAGGCATGTAACACATCGAGACGAGCCGTGTAACACATCGAGACGAGGCATGTAACACATCGAGACGAGCCGTGTAACACATCGATACGAGGCATGTAACACATCGAGACGAGGCGTGTAACACATCGAGAGGAGGCGTGTAACAGATCGAGCCGAGGCATGTAACACATCGAGACGAGGCATGTAACACCTCGAGACAAGGTATGCGCACATCGAGACGAGGCATGCGCACATCAAGACGAGGCGTGTAACACATTGAGACGAGGCATGCGCACATCAAGACGAGGCGTGTAACACATCGAGACGAGGCGTGTAACACATTGAGATGAGGCGTGTAACACATCGAGACGAGGCGTGTAACACATTGAGACGAGGCGTGTAACACATCGAGACGAGCCGTGTAACACATCGAGACGAGGCATGTAACACATCGAGACGAGCCGTGTAACACATCGAGACGAGGCATGTAACACATCGAGACGAGCCGTGTAACACATCGATACGAGGCATGTAACACATCGAGACGAGGCGTGTAACACATCGAGAGGAGGCGTGTAACAGATCGAGCCGAGGCATGTAACACATCGAGACGAGGCATGTAACACCTCGAGACAAGGTATGCGCACATCGAGACGAGGCATGCGCACATCGAGACGAGGCGTGTAACACATCGAGACAAGGCGTGTAACACATCGAGACGAGGCGTGTAACACATCGAGACGAGGCGTGTAACACATCGAGACGAGGCTTGTAACACATCGAGACGAGGCGTGTAACACATCGAGACGAGGCGTGTAACACATCGATACGAGGCATGCGCACATCGAGACGAGGCGTGTAACACATCGAGACGAGGCGTGTAACACATCGAGACGAGCCGTGTAACACATCGAGACGAGGCGTGTAACACATCGAGACGAGGCATGTAACACATTGAGACGAGGCATGCGCACATCAAGACGAGGCATGTAACACATCGAGACGAGGCGTGTAACACATCGAGACGAGGCATGCGCACATCGAGACGAGGCGTGTAACACATCGAGACGAGGCGTGTAACACATCGAGACGAGGCGTGTAACACATCGAGACGAGGCTTGTAACACATCGAGACGAGGCGTGTAACACATCGAGACGAGGCGTGTAACACATCGATACGAGGCATGCGCACATCGAGACGAGGCATGCGCACATCGAGACGAGGCGTGTAACACATCGAGACGAGGCGTGTAACACATCGAGACGAGCCGTGTAACACATCGAGACGAGGCGTGTAACACATCGAGACGAGGCATGTAACACATTGAGACGAGGCATGCGCACATCAAGACAAGGCGTGTAACACATCGAGACGAGGCGTGTAACACATCGAAAGGAGGCGTGTAACAGATCGAGACGAGGCATGTAACACCTCGAGACAAGGCATGCGCACATCGAGACGAGGCATGCGCACATCGAGACGAGGCATGTAACACATCGAGACGAGGCGTGTAACACATCGAGACGAGGCGTGTAACACATCGAGACGAGGCTTGTAACACATCGAGACGAGGCATGTAACACATCGAGACGAGGCGTGTAACAGATTGAGACGAGGCATGTAACACATCGAGACAAGGCTTGTAACACATCGAGACGAGGCGTGTAACACATCGAGACGAGGCGTGTAACACATCGATACGAGGCATGCGCACATCGAGACGAGGCATGCGCACATCGAGACGAGGCGTGTAACACATCGAGACGAGGCGTGTAACACATCGAGACGAGCCGTGTAACACATCGAGACGAGGCGTGTAACACATCGAGACGAGGCATGTAACACATTGAGACGAGGCATGCGCACATCAAGACAAGGCGTGTAACACATCGAGACGAGGCGTGTAACACATTGAGACGAGGCGTGTAACACATTGAGACGAGGCGTGTAACACATCGAGACGAGGCGTGTAACACATTGAGACGAGGCATGTAACACATCGAGACGAGGCGTGTAACACATCGATACGAGGCATGCGCACATCGAGACGAGGCGTGTAACACATCGAGACGAGGCGTGTAACACATAGAGACGAGCCGTGTAACACATCGAGACGAGGCGTGTAACACATCGAGACGAGGCGTGTAACACATCGAGACGAGGCATGTAACACATCGAGACGAGGCATGTAACACATCGAGACGAGGCGTGTAACACATCGAGACGAGGCGTGTAACACATCGAGAGGAGGCGTGTAACAGATCGAGACGAGGCATGTAACACATCGAGACGAGGCATGTAACACCTCGAGACAAGGCATGCGCACATCGAGACGAGGCATGCGCACATCGAGACGAGGCGTGTAACACATCGAGACAAGGCGTGTAACACATCGAGACGAGGCGTGTAACACATCGAGACGAGGCGTGTAACACATCGAGACGAGGCTTGTAACACATCGAGACGAGGCATGTAACACATCGAGACGAGGCGTGTAACACATCGATACGAGGCATGCGCACATCGAGACGAGGCATGCGCACATCGAGACGAGGCGTGTAACACATCGAGACGAGGCGTGTAACACATCGAGACGAGCCGTGTAACACATCGAGACGAGGCGTGTAACACATTGAGACGAGGCATGCGCACATCAAGACGAGGCGTGTAACACATCGAGACGAGGCGTGTAACACATCGAGACGAGGCGTGTAACACATTGAGACGAGGCGTGTAACACATCGAGACGAGCCGTGTAACACATCGAGACGAGCCGTGTAACACATCGAGACGAGGCATGTAACACATCGAGACGAGCCGTGTAACACATCGAGACGAGGCATGTAACACATCGAGACGAGCCGTGTAACACATCGATACGAGGCATGTAACACATCGAGACGAGGCGTGTAACACATCGAGAGGAGGCGTGTAACAGATCGAGCCGAGGCATGTAACACATCGAGACGAGGCATGTAACACCTCGAGACAAGGTATGCGCACATCGAGACGAGGCATGCGCACATCAAGACGAGGCGTGTAACACATTGAGACGAGGCATGCGCACATCAAGACGAGGCGTGTAACACATCGAGACGAGGCGTGTAACACATTGAGATGAGGCGTGTAACACATCGAGACGAGGCGTGTAACACATTGAGACGAGGCGTGTAACACATCGAGACGAGCCGTGTAACACATCGAGACGAGGCATGTAACACATCGAGACGAGCCGTGTAACACATCGAGACGAGGCATGTAACACATCGAGACGAGCCGTGTAACACATCGATACGAGGCATGTAACACATCGAGACGAGGCGTGTAACACATCGAGAGGAGGCGTGTAACAGATCGAGCCGAGGCATGTAACACATCGAGACGAGGCATGTAACACCTCGAGACAAGGTATGCGCACATCGAGACGAGGCATGCGCACATCGAGACGAGGCGTGTAACACATCGAGACAAGGCGTGTAACACATCGAGACGAGGCGTGTAACACATCGAGACGAGGCGTGTAACACATCGAGACGAGGCTTGTAACACATCGAGACGAGGCGTGTAACACATAGAGACGAGGCGTGTAACACATCGATACGAGGCATGCGCACATCGAGACGAGGCGTGTAACACATCGAGACGAGGCGTGTAACACATCGAGACGAGCCGTGTAACACATCGAGACGAGGCGTGTAACACATCGAGACGAGGCATGTAACACATTGAGACGAGGCATGCGCACATCAAGACGAGGCATGTAACACATCGAGACGAGGCGTGTAACACATCGAGACGAGGCATGCGCACATCGAGACGAGGCATGCGCACATCGAGACGAGGCGTGTAACACATCGAGACGAGGCGTGTAACACATCGAGACGAGCCATGTAACACATCGAGACGAGGCGTGTAACACATCGAGACGAGGCGTGTAACACATCGAGACGAGGCGTGTAACACATCGAGACGAGGCGTGTAACACATCGAGACGAGGCGTGTAACACATCGAGACGAGGCTTGTAACACATCGAGACGAGGCATGTAACACATCGAGACGAGGCGTGTAACACATCGAGACGAGGCATGTAACACATCGAGACGAGGCGTGTAACACATCGAGACGAGGCACAGGTCAAACTTTACCGCACATGGGACGATTAGATTTTGGCACAATTCAAGGTAAAAACTCATCTCCTAAATAGTGTCTGATGCACAATAGATTCTGTAGGTGATGTTACTAGTACAAGTACTGCAGTATCATTCATTTCCATGGCACCAACCATAGATTAGGCATTCAACAATTCCATGATTAAATATAAAAATGTATTCATTTATTAAAAACGTTTGAACGTAACTGTGCCGTTGACATTGAAATGAATGAACACTTTACCATGTGGTTTGTGAAGATTTATTGAGAAAATTGTTAAATGGATAAATATAATTATAGAGTATGCAAATGAGTCAGTAACAGATGGAGCCACTAGATATGATTATTCTAGGTCTATCTAGAGTTAATGTTTATTCAAAGATGATCTCATCAGCCAGATTGTCAAATCTGTGTCATACGACCATCTGCAGGACCTGTGTCGAAGAGCCTGTGTGTCCATGTCACCTCCAGGGTTCTCTCAGGTCCACACGCTGGGCAGGGCAGGGCCGCTCTGGAGCACCAAGTACCGGATAAGGTCCTCTTAATCTGCGCCTTCCCTCGCCCTGATTCACCGATGAGGCTGGTGTGAAGAGACTGTCCTGGATTCAAGCTTTGTTCTAGACTTTGCTGTTTGCATTTTGCTGTTTAAATCAAAATCATGTCCAACGAAAGGCACAGAATTGAACCCTGCAGGGGTTAGTTCCAATGTTCAACCAATCAGCACGCACGCTGAGTCTGAGCTAATCAAAGAACATCTGGAATAAATCCGGTGTTATCATTGTTTGAACACTAGGCCACGTAATTACGATAATTAAGGTAAAATTGACAAGTTCTAAAATGGTTAAATGAACATGCAGAACACAATAACATTATACACAGTAAATTAATCATATGGACAAAGTCCACGATCAGATGATTGTTTAGAAGTTCCTTTTAATCCAAAACCAGGCACTTGATGGAAAAATCTTTCTCCAACACAAGTTTATCCTTCTGCAGAGACATCATGAATCTCCACGTGGGGGTTATACAATGATACAACGTTACTCGCACCGTCACCATGGCGCCGCTTGGAGGTCGTCTACAGTTTGCTACAAAACAATATCAAACTAAGAAGACAAGTATTTAATCTAATAGGGGTCCGTGATTGGCTTAAAGCGGTAGACAGAGGAAGTTGCATGTGGTTGAATTGACAGCGTCTTGAACTGGACAATGCTTGCTGCCTTCACTGGAGGGAACAGTCGCCTTGTGTCATATCGTCTGACGGATCTGGCCTGGTCAGTCTCAGCTCTGTGCACCATCTGCTCTGCTGTCCACCACAATATGCCCCTCACAGGCTCCGTGGGAGAGCAGAACAAAGCACTGTGTCTGTGGACAGCCATTCTCACTGCAGAAAGGAGGAAAATCACATGTATTTACAGTTACTTAAGCATAATGTGCATAATGGTTTTCCCCTTCTCATTTACCCTCTCAAAGTTGTATTTAGAATGATTCATGCATGTTTGAGTTATCTTTATTTTCCTGCACGCCACTCTGAACGTTCCGTTTGCCATAATCTTTGCTCTCACATTCAGGCCGGCACATGGTCCAGCAAAGCGACCAGAGCGGTTCCCCATGAACATCCAGCTCCTGTTTGCTCCGCTCAACCTCCACTGGGCTCGCAAACTGTGTCGATTGTGGCTCCTGAAACGTAAAAATGCCTTGGCCATGACCACCCACGGACGCCCAAGCCAAAGCCCAGAGTCAAACACCTCACTGCAATCAAATAAAGGCTTTTTTTTCTGTGAAGAGCGAAGGCGTGGATTAATTGGGGTCTTACCCTTTTCACGTCAGTTCTTTTCGGAGCTGCCTGCGCTCCCGTCGAAAAACGTTGTCGCGTGTCTTGATATCTTCACACGCACATGTTGTAATGATTAATCCATCCAGACATTCACCTGGTCCTCCCCGGCAGCGATGTGAAGCGCTGCGTTTGTGAAACAGAAAGTATGAGGACCACATGGCTCGTGTAAACACAAATGTTCTGTAGACATATAATTACCCTATTTTCCAGACTATAAATCGCACTTTTTTCCATAGTTTGGACAAGGTGCGACTTATACTCCAGAGCGACTGTTATTTTCACACTGACAACCACAAGAGGGCGCTCTAGGCTCTAAGCGATGCAGAAGAAGAATCTGCACCTCCTCTTCCTCTGGAGTTTGTGGAGTTGTTTAGAAGTGACACAGAGGAAGAAGAATTCAGTGGATTTAGTGATTTGGGGTAAAACTGATGCTTTGCTAAACTTGTTAGCATGTTCTTTATGCTATAGTTATCTGAATAACTGTTCATATGTTACATTAACATACCAGACACTTACCACAGTTCTGTCTGTGCCTCATGTAGCTGAAGGTGTTAGCGTTAGCATACGTCATGTAGCTGAAGGTGTTAGCGTTAGCATAGGTCATGTAGCTGAAGGTGTTAGCGTTAGCATACGTCATGTAGCTGAAGGTGTTAGCATATGTCATGTAGCTGAAGGTGTTAGCGTTAGCATACGTCATGTAGCTGAAGGTGTTAGCGTTAGCATACGTACACCTATTCACCATGTTCTCTCATCTATTACTATTTTAAAGTGCATTTCAAGATTAAATGTCTGTTCTTGGTCTTGGATTTTATCAAATAAATGTTCCCCAAAAAATGCGATTCATATATGTTTTTTCTTCTTTATTATGCCTTTTTTTGGCTGGTGCGACTTATAGCCTGGAAAATATGGTAGGCTGCAAATGTCTGAAGTTGCAAAAGGGAAAGTCCTAAGTTAAGTCAAGTCTTTGTGGTACATTAGTCAAGTCAGTCTCAAACCATGAAAACTGTAAGTGACTTGAGTCCATCACTTGGCTGTTTGGTCAGAGTGCGGTTGGACAAAACAAATTGTTGTGAGGCAAAATCTCCGCCTACGACTCCATTCAAGGTGCGACGCTGCACTAATTAAGTTAATTTACCAGTCGCACAACACTGTTCTGCCTCGGCACTTTTCCTGTCTGAAATCCTAAATGAAAAGCGTTTTTATTTTTCGAAAGCGGGTCTCGGGGTGAACTTAATGACAGTTTGCAGGTCGTGGCGGGTAGCACAGAACTCGCAGCGTTTCACTCCTCCCTCTCCTCCGGCGCTAATGCTCTGGCAATCAGCCCAAGTGCTTTTTGATGAACTCATTATTAATTCATGCGCTCTCCTGGAAAACTCAAATCACACTTAATTACAACAGTGATTCCAGCGGTGCAGACTATCGATGCAATTAAATCATTAGAGTCTGCTGCTGCGCCAACTGCACTCTGACTGCCAGGCACCGGCCCGATGATGGCTTTGGAGATGAAATGAAAGACAAACAAGATAAGTTCGCCAACGAGAGAGGAGAAAGAGAAGAGGAGTGTTCCTGAAGCAGAGCTGGGTTGTACTCCGTTACATTTACGGGTGACTTTTTAAAGAAATTGTACTTTCTGGTGTAGTTTTACTTCTACTTGAAAATTATTGAGTTTTAAGTACTCTTATTTGAGTAAAAGTTTGGTTTCTCTTCCCACTGTGAGTGACAAAAGCATAAAAGAATAAATAAAAGAAAACGGGACCTTTGCACAGTGAGGTGTGAATGCTAACCACCCTGACGTGCTAGCCACCCTGACGTGCTAGCCACCTTGACGTGCTAGCCACCTTGACATGTCAGCCACCTTGACATGCTAGCCACCCTGACGTGCTAGCCAGTGAGTGTTGTGAGCGCTGAAGAGGCATTGGCACACAAACCAGAATGAAACAAAGTGTGTTTGATGATAATACAACATATTATACAAATGTAAAAGCTCAAAAAGTCTGTTAGGGTGATAAATATTAACTTGCAAACTTTATTTCTACAGCACATTTACGAGACCAGCTGCCCGCAAAGTGCTTCACAAGCACAACACACAACATCCTGGCTACAATCCAACTTCCTCCGACTCGACTGTGACAAAACTGAGATCGTCATCGGCCCCAGAACCATCACCAAAACCTACAATAATCTGTTTCCTCCTCGTCACCGCGACATCGGCATCATTCTTAATCAGACCGAGAGCATCACCAAAACCGCCTTCCATCAGCTCCGGAACATCGTCCGCCTTCGCCCCGCCCCCACGCCCCGCCCCCACGCCCCGCCCTCACGCCACAGTCAGCCGAGACCCTCAGCCACGCCTTTGTCAGCTCGACCACTGCAACAGGTTCTCAACTAGTTATTGTTTTTGTGTCTGTAACTGAAATGTAAAGCGTCTTTGGGTATATTTGAAAGCACTATATACGTGTTATGTATTAGTATTATTATTGATTATAAAAAAAAAACAGATACGAACAAATATAACAAATAAAATACAAACACAACATCGAAACTCCCATGAGAACCCAATAAACGAACAAACTAACAACTTTTTGTTTTTTTCTCAATTTAAACATTGAAAATATAATCATCAATCCATGTTCCAGCTCTGAGCTCTGGTCCAGGCCAATAATGTGTTCTTCCACATTCACGGCCGGCATGTTTACAACTTTGAACTTGATTTGTGTCAATACCTCCGTCACGGGCATCACAAAAACAGACTTGAAGTGCGTCAAAGTTAGCCGAGTGTTTGAGATAAGCCGGCTCTGAAATGTGCTCTTCTGCAGATAAGACCGGCGCTGTTAGCGGCCTCAGACCTGCCCCGGTATCGCCTCATCTGTCCCTCACCTTCAAAGGGACAGTTTCAAAGCGACAGAGGGGCCCCGCGGCGAGTCGGGGGCCAATGACGAGCCCATCGCGCGAGCAGCCACACGACCGAGCCTGTGTCCTCATGAGTCGCTTCGAGAAAGAAATGGCCTTTGTCTTTGTGCTTTTCACCGTCTTTGTTTTTGTGCGTTGTAGGACTAAAAATAATGGGAAAAGTGAAAATGAGGTGATGTTTGTGAACTTATATCGACCATCTGTAAAGTGTTGTGTAAATATCTGTGCACGGACCAAGACCAAGTTTGCCTTTTACCTTATTTTATTGGTGATTTCCTAATTTATGCCATATTTTGCTCCGTGGACGTTGCCATTAGTGTTATTTTATCATTCATACAAGTTTATATGTTTGCGAATTGTGTTCAATGGCAATAAACCTGTTCTGATTCTCTTTCAAACATGATCGCCGTCCGTGTAAACGCTCAGTTTCAGGCAGGTTCCGTCATAAAAGAAAATTGTTTTATTTCAACTGGACAAAGGTTTCTGCAACTCCATCTCAAAGCCTCTAACGCACGAAGCACAAACAGAAGTATAAGAGGTCGTTCAAGAGGTCAAAGAGGTCATATTTGTCAGGAAAGACGATCCATCTGAACAAAATGGAGGTCGAAGGTTTCAATAATCGGGTGAGTAGACTTAACAGCATGTACGACTGATTTAAACGAGTAGTTGAGTTTTGTGTTGATTTCAGTGTTGTTAGCTCCTCCTTGCAGACAGTTTTAAGGACGTGGTCGACCAGAACCCCGCCAGAAGAACTGAAGAAGGCACAACCTATTCACTCTTCTGTCCAGTTGAAACGATTCCATTTCCTTGGAAGTGGAAGACGACCCTTTTGATTGTTGAGGAAAATTCTGTGCTTCTGCTGTTCAAGTTTCTTTCTTAAACGTATTTCACTTTCTAAAAACCTTTTCTAGTTCGTAGGTCATGAACTATGCAAAATATGGAGGATTCTGACAACGGCATCCACGCTGAAAGTACCGTTTTCAATCACGACTGAAGCGAAATCAAACCAATTCCACGACGTTCTAAGAGTTGTATCTGAGCGCAGAGTGACCCAGATCGTAGCATTGTTGTACGTGTGTGTTTGTGTGAGTGTGCGCAGCGACAGTGTAATGCTCCACGGGGTCAAAGTTCACCTCGGCCTCGCCTCTTTCCTCCACAAGGGCCTCGTGCTCCTTTCAGCGGCACAAAAGCGTTGATATTGACAGAATGCGTGTTTTCTTTACCCTCCCATTGACCATGTTCAGACGGTATCGTGACACACCATCTGCAAAGCGCTCAAACGTGTCTGTAAACGTGGAGTTTTGAAAAGGGAATCGACCACAAAGGTCCAGGAATATCACTTCTCACCCTCGTTTGACAAAGTTTCATCTTTCATCGTCTTTATTACAGGGTCTGTGGCTGATGTACCTGATGGTCCAGGGCAGATATAGTGTAAAAGCTGCTATTTTGGGTCGAAATGAGATGTGCTGCGTTTTAGTACAGCGCTTTTATCGTCTGTAAACCTGGACGCAATGCCGATGTGCTATTAGCATGTGGGGTTTTGTGAGCGCTAACCCATATCTCAAGAGCTTTCAAAGGGAACGACATCTTAAGTATGTAGGGACGAGTAGGTCATTTTGTTTTGACACAAGAAGAATGGGAATTATATATATATATATATATATATATATATATATATATATATATATATATATATATTCCACGAAATCAAACGTTTGGAGAGAATTCTGTTGGAAAAATGTTCACACAGTATTTCATAACACCGTGTTCACGCCTCACAGGGAAGAAACTGTGTCAAGTTATCATGTGTTTTAGTTCATAAATATTGAACTGAGATGAACAAATGCTACACTTTTCAACCTTGGACGCCTCAAAACTCACAGTCAACGGATACTTTAGGAACCCGTCATGACAAAGTGGAAGACACAAACCGAACCAATAATCCAAAACTTAGTGATTGACTTGAAAATGGACATTTTTTTCACACTTTTGACATCTATGTTGTGCGATTCGTGCCGTGAACGTTTTGGACGAGGCGGAGAAGTCGTCCGTATGTGCACATCGAGAGTACGCCTGGTGGAGAAGTCGTCCATATGTGCACATCGAGAGTACGCCTGGTGGAGAAGTCGTCCGTATGTGCACATCGAGAGTACGCCTGGTGGAGAAGTCGTCCGTATGTGCACATCGAGATTACGCCTGGTGGAGAAGTCGTCCGTATGTGCACATCGAGAGTACGCCTGGTGGAGAAGTCGTCCGTATGTGCGCATAGAGAGTACGCCTGGTGGAGAAGTCGTCCGTATGTGCGCATCGAGAGTACGCCTGGTGGAGAAGTCGTCCGTATGTGCGCATCGAGAGTACGCCTGGTGGAGAAGTCGTCCGTATGTGCACATCGAGAGTACGCCTGGTGGAGAAGTCGTCCGTATGTGCGCATCGAGAGTACGCCTGGTGGAGACAGTGGTCTCCGTGTGGGTTTTTATAAAGAGCTTTACAAACAACAAGGTCGACCAAAGTGCTGCACACGCCAATGTTACAGCATGAAAACGCATTGAAAAGCAAAAAAGGTAAACAAACACAGGACGATAGACTTAAAAGCAAGAAAAGCCTTGATCATCCCTGAAGAAGTGTTTGACTCGATCAAATTAGACAAACATGAACGAGTGAGACCATTTAAAGATTTGTAAACTAATGAAATCAGTTTGAAATCTGCTCTGAACTTCCTGTAGAGATGCTAATACTGGAGAGATGCTAATACTGGAGAGATGCTAATACTGGAGAGATGCTAATACTGGAGAGATGCTAATACTGGAGAGATGCTAATACTGGAGAGATGCTAATACTGGAGAGATGTGAACGAGCTCATGGGCACGAGTTTAGAGTTGTGCTACTGCAGTTTGCACAAGCTGCAGACGCCTGAGGGAAGTCTGACTGACCCCTGGCTGAGCCCTGCATACAGATGCTTACAAAGGGCCTCATAGTGCTGCCTGGTGGTGGAGTGGTTAAGCCATCAGCACATATGCCAGGCTTTGAATCTCGACTGGCAATTTATGCATGTCCTCCCCTCTCTCTCAATAAGTGGTTTGAACCAGAAGGTTGGGAGTTAGACTCAATGATCCAACTGAAAACTCTCTAGTGTCCAGGGGCAACCACCTTACATGGAGCGGGGCAGTAGCTGCAGATTTGTCCCAGGGCGGCTGAGGCTATCGTTGTACCTTTGCAACACTAAGAGGAGTGACTATTGACTGAAGGAAATGATTTGTACTTGTACTTATGAACTAAATGCACCATTATCTATGGGAGTTTTTATTTATTTATAGGAGATCTTCTACTGAAAGTGTTTTTCAGACTTCCTATAAGTGATCTGTTCTTCTGTATCTACCTCTGTATCTACCTGCGTTGCACCAATGAAATTTCCCCATGTGGGACAATAAAGGAAAATCTTATCTTATCTTATCTTATCAACCTGTGGCTTATTCGTGGGTTCAAGAGTGATGAAAAATAAGCACCGTTGCTATGGCAAAAATGATGAAATAACTTTCTCTGCTTCAAGTTTCATTTTTCCATTTCAAATCCAGAGTGCTGTGAAATGACTGAACGTCCCTCTGCTCACGCAGTGATCTGTAGATGTCTTTTCAAAAGAAGTATTCATCATTCCTCTGTATCAGACATTTGTTCCATTATAATCAAGGTTTTGTACAGAGAGCATTTCTAAACCTCTTTGTGAAAGTGTTCAGAGCATTGAAAGACTCAGGTCTGAACATTTCCACTGACTCTCATCAGATCAATGGAAACTCAGTGTTTTCATGTTTACAGCAGAGAAAATCAAAGTTAGGATCCAATCTTTGACCTCGTGCATCACAGGTTTAATGTATCTGAGCTCAGCACTGCAGGTCCGGTCGATGAGGAACACTCAGGAAGTACTCGCATACACAAACACCAAATAAGTACATTCAATGCAAAGCAGTAAAAGCCAAAATGAAAGTTCTACTCCTGGTTCCACCGCTGGAAACAATCTGCAACGTCAACACGCAAATGTGAAGAGCACTAACGCCTCCTTCACGAGACGCGATGTTTGACTGACTCTGTCACGTGACGTCAAAGGCACAAACACGGCTCGTGGCACAAACACGGCTCGTGGCACAAACACGTGTGGCAGCGTCGGAAGAGACTTATTTCTACTGTCGAGTCTGTGGCTCAGAAACACTTTACACAAAACAACATTAAAACTGTTACAAACTGTCTGGAGCAGAGTTACAGCAAGATTAAGAACAAACCAGGACTAAACCAGGACTAAACCAGGTCTAAACCAGGGCTATCAGATCCACCTGGTCCGTGCTTCTCCAAAAAGGTCAGAAGACCCTCAGAAGACCCCCAGAAGACCCCCAGAAGACCCTCAGAAGACCCTCAGAAGACCCCCAGAAGACCCTCAGAAGACCCCCAGAAGACCCTCACACCGTGACTGGACTCGCTCGGATCATCCTGACACTTTCACTGGGATCGATACTTTGATTGGGATAAACTTCTCTCAGGCGAATGCAGCCGATTATTACCATTTCTAACACACGACATCATATTTATGGAAGGTTTCAATTCTGCGTCCAAGTCTGTGAACTATCCAATTAGTGTTACATTGAGAAGCGCTGTTGTGTTTTATTTCACTTTCACGCCTACATGAGGCTCATTTGCTGGATGCATTTCGTGGATAAATGGTTTCGCCACACTAAACAACTTCTATAATTACTTCTACAAATATAGAAGTTCCAGATTTTTCACACTGAAGGCGGCAGAGCAAAACACGTCCAAATTCACGCTAATGTTCTTGGCTAATTAAGTTCAACTTGACAAAGCTTATCTATTTTTTCTTTCAAAAAAAATAGGCAAATGAATGCGTCGGTCCAGAGAGAGGGAAACAAATAACATTACAAAATAAAAAAACTGTTGAACAATGAATCTTGTGCTGTAATAGAGATTTTAACATGCTAAATACTGAAATTAGAGTTAGTTCATAACTATTCTGATGTTATCCAAGGGTTTTATAGTGATAAGGAATTAGATGTAGCAATTTAACAATTCAAAACTAAACATTTTATCCTTTGACTGGGGAAATTCAGCTGGGTGCTCTGAGATTTGTGTGGGTGCTCTCAGATTTAGGTAGGTGCTCGGAGATTTGGGTGGGTGCTCGAGCCCCCCAGCCCCCAGGGGATGGGTGCTCGAGTCATTTCACACACTGTGAGTGTGTGAAATGACTTAAATAAAGCGCTGCACAGTGAACATGAAGCACCTCCACGTTACACTCAGCACAAGCTCTGAGCAGATGAAATAATGTCCTAAAAGCTCGTCACAGAAACACAGCACTAAACCCTTTGGTGCATCAGCAGCAGCAGCAAATGGAGCACTTCTGTTCCATCTTCAGCACAATATGCAAAGTAGTTTCTATAAAACGTAAACAAATGTGTCAGAGTTGCATTTTAAAGTTAAGGCACACGAGGTCATGAGTCCCATTTTGTCCAATTTATGTAAAAGTCCAGTCCAGTTCTTTCCTCATTAACTGCTTAACTGTCAGTTTGTGTCGTCTGCACTTTTCTGGACTGAGATCTGCTGTAGCCATGACCTCGGGCACCACCTTCACCTTCCACCTTCCTTTTCCCTGGTGTTGCCATGACTTGGTGTTGCCACGTCAACCACAGCATCTTTCCTCTGCTGTTCATCCACCACCACAATGTCCGGTCGGTTCGCCGTTACCATTCTGTCCCCTTCTGTATCTGGACGTCCCACAGGATCGTTCTCCACCACCTTTGGAGCCGTTTCCCACTTTGACCTTGGGGTTTCCGGTCCAAACTCCACTCTCCACTTCTAGATGAACTTCAAATTTGCCGTCAGGAGAAAGTCTAAGTCACGCACTTTGTAACTGCTTTTTCTGTGTTAAAAGTCCTTGAGGGGCGGGCACGTCAGACGGGGGCAGAAGCATGTTCAAAGGGACAGAGCCAATCAAAAGTCCAGCTTCAGCTTTGAACTGTGCCATTAAAACGTTCATGGGGGGGGGGGCGTGGCTTAGTTGTGCAGTGGATGAGGCAATTAAGAGAAAATAACTCCAGACGAAACCCGAGAAGTGTTCAGTGGAAGAACTTTTTAGAGAAAAGGGCCAATTACTACATGTCTGGATTCTACTCCTGGATATTTAGTGTAAAATCAGTGTCGCAGAGACGGAGCCGCTGACGGGCACTCTCGCCTCACAGCAAGAGGGTCCCGGGTACGACTCCTACAGCAGGCGCGAGGAAGAGCGAATACAGGAAGTGTTATCTATTTAGGGAAAGTCGATAAGTTTGGATGTCTTCTGAGGAGTGGTACCAGTCAGATCCGCGCAGAAAGCAAGAATTAAGTCTAAGTCGAAGAAGAATAAAGTCTAAAGTCAAAGATGTACAGTAGGTGGCGGCAATGTAACACTTGGATACCAATGAAACACCAAAGAAGAAGAAGGTCTCATTTATAAAACTGTGCGTGGAATTCTTACTAAAAAGGTGTAAATCTGGACACAACGACTTCCTCAAACTTGCTAATTTCTTGTCATTGAAAGCCCTAATGTGCCCTAAAGCTCTTGGCACCAAACCGCTCATTTCTGTGAGTAAAGTTGTCTTTTTACAGAAAACAAAATTTGTGTGAATAATGTTCACGGAAACTCACGTGAGCGCAACATCTTTTGGATGAGCCTTTCCTCTGGAGATTTTGTATAATGTCAATTTCTTGAGTATGAAAGGACAAAATTGCTCCTTTATTCTTTATTCTTTGTTTTTCAGTTTTCCTTTCTTTCTTTCCCCCTCATAAGCTTCCATATTTGTTTTCATATGGATGGCCCATTCATGTCCGTGATTGGCCAATCCACCTGTCAATCATGCCACCTGAACTCGCAGAGACGAAACCAGTGGCCAGAGAGACACAATATGTATAAAAAAGAC
Organism: Eucyclogobius newberryi; assembly: GCF_026437365.1. NCBI lineage: Eukaryota > Metazoa > Chordata > Actinopteri > Gobiiformes > Gobiidae > Eucyclogobius > Eucyclogobius newberryi. Next base: position 6,021,039 of record NW_027316278.1, on the reverse strand, counting down.
AAATCAATATCATTCTGAACTTTAGTTTTTCTCATTAAGAACCAATTCTCGATTCCAACCCAATGAATAAAGAAGAAAAATAATCATCTAGAACCCGTTAATACGCAGTATATGTCAGTTACACCCGTGCGTATATGTTTGCTCAGTTATGGATTTACCTTTGACAATCTGCACGTTACACATTCGTACACTTTTCCCTGATGTCACTGTGAAATACCTCCTCTGCGCCTCCTGCGTACACCTCCTCACGATGCTATTTCTACTTCTGACAAAGCTGGAGAGTTTGGCTTTATTTACATCCCACAGCGATGACATAAACCGAGAAATAATGGCTTTGAGCGCTGGATGTTGGAGTGCAAGCTTGATGTCGGCGCCGCCTGATCAAAGAACACCGGCTCGGCTCGTTACGGCGACGGAGGGAACGCGTTTGGATGTTTGCGTCGCTCCCGGAGCAGAGCCGGTTATTAGGGGAGGAGAGGGCAGGATTTTAACGAGGGGACAAACAGAACTGCGTCGGGATACACGATCGGGCACCTTCGGGAACTGGGTCACCGGCATGTTTTCTTCAAGGAATTTAAGAAACAAACTTTAAGCATATGAAGCTCCAGATTGGTAGAGATTAAAGCTTTGGTGGGTTGTCGCGGTCCTGCACTGCTCGTCTCTGTATATTCTACACCGAAGTTCTCTCTGTCTGATCTTCACCTCATTTCGGGCCAAACTTGAGACAGTGCCGGCCAATCGGGTTTGTGTATTTCTGTGACACGTGGGAAACATACTCGTTTATCATTTTGATCAAACTTCTCTCACCTCAGATTTACTACAATGGAGCGCGACAATGAGAGTCCACCTCATGGTTTCGAAAGTACGTTTTTTTCTCCCAAAAAAGTGCCAGTGAAAACAGGAGCCAGCTCACCTGCACAGTGTCTTAAGGTGGTCGGAGTGACACCGTCTGGTCCATCGGCTTTGAGGATTGGATTACGAAACAGTCTGTTTACATCCTGTTTCTGAACTGTGAGGTGGGTGGGGACCCGGGTTGGGTTGGCAGAGGTGGCCACAGAAATCTGTGACATTTTTCAGTCATCTGTCTCTCTTTTATGAGTTTGTGACGAGAGCGCCCTCTGCATCAAGACGCAACTTTAAGAAGTCCATCACAATATTTATTACAGTATCAATGCTTTCAGTCCAGCACTAATGTGGATGAGAATCTTGTGTTGTGGACTCTTCCTTGCCGAAATTTAGTCATGTATTTCTTTGTTAATTTTGAAGGAAAGTCTCCAATAACCACTTTATGTTGAGGTACTTACACGCCAGGAAAACTGGATAAATGGCCTGGTCCAACTTAAACCGACTTTTCAAACTGTAGTAAACCTGGGAAGTACGATTGAGGCGTCATGATTTGTAACGTATCTGAAAACGTCCGTATCTAGTCATATTGATGCGACATGTATCACGATCACACAAACAGAGGGATTTAACTGCACCAGGAAAGAAACACACACAATATTAGACTTGTAGTTTTAGATCAGCGGACGAGCATGTGTGGTTCTGTTTGTGTAAAAAGCCTTAGAGCTCCAGTGTGTTGATTTAAAAGTGTGTATTCTACGTATAAAAAGGTGTCTGTATTAGCCTTATATTAACCTTTTAAAATCTATAAACTTATTTATTCAGACTGGTTTTTAATACTCTATACTGTAATGACACTTTATTTTGTACAGCTTGTTTTTACTTAGTTTGATATCACCTTGATATTATTGTGAAGGACTTTGGTCACTTTGAGTGTTGTAAAGGGCTCTATAAATAAAGATTTGATTGATTGATTAGCAATTATAGTCGCAACGTTTTTGCGCTAATGCTGAATGAAGGTTTGAGGAAAAGATTAGTTGAATTTTGGTTGTTTCTCACACTCAAAACATCTTCAAGTCAAGCTTTGATATACTTAAAAATACTTGTGCTCAAAATGATATGCCATACTCTGCTGTCCAATGTCTTTTAAACGCCTTTTAAACTCATAGATGTGCTGTAATCAACAGAATTAGATTTTTAGATTTAGTGTTGAAATAGTTTGAGGTACAGTATATTTTGAGGCCTTTTGTATCATATTGTTCATTTTGCTGCTCTTTGACGCACCCAAGTTTTTAACCTTAATCAAACCGCGTTCAGTAAAACAGAAATTCTTAGTTCAACACAGTATTTTCTGCTGAACCCCAAGGTTACATCAGCCTTTGCTCTTGAAAAGTGTCGACTTGTAAATCACTGCGTGTTTACTGTAGTGGTCGGAGTGGATGTATAATTAATGCCACTTTGAAAAAACACATGCTTCTAATATGGAAAACTTGACATGAATTTGTGCATAAGTGAAATTATTTATAACGCAGCTCGGATTCATATAAAAATCCAATCAAGAATGCACAAAGCCACTTCCTGAAAACACAGAACATTTCCTGCCGAGAAGGAAGCATTTTGTTTTGAAAGAATTACGAATGAGTGAAATAAAATAGTTTTTGATGCTTTTGAGCTACAAACATCATCCGTGTGACCCACATCGGCTCGAGATTTTATCACAACAACAACATATCATAACATAACAACAAACTCGAGGCCTGTCATTTGAGCGCCTGATACGAAGCCTGAAGCCGTAACAAAGTAAATAAAGTATACAACCGTGCACACAGACTACCAGAAAAGACAAATGAGAGGAGCAAGCGTGCGACAATAATCCCAAACACCTCAGCAACTTCACGGCCATGTCTGTATATTAAAGACGGCTTGTGTTTTTTGCAGTTTGTTCACGTTTCCAAATCGAAGACATAATATTTGAATCAGAGAAACCAATTCGCAGAGTCACGGGCCGTTCCCTCAAAGTACGGAACACCTTCTGCCTTTGGTGTAGACGGTCCGCAGCATTTCAGAGGTCCAAAGTTCACTCTTCAACCGTCCAGTGCTTAAAGGGGCCTAAAGGGTCTAAAAATGCCCCTTTGGAGTACCACCACTTCCACAGGTTGTTCCGTACGTCCAGCATGCATCTCGTACACACATACTTTTAAGTGGGTTACAATTGTCACGAACGGCAGGACGGAGCCAATTACGGGAGCTGGAAACATGCTGATTTATAACAGATTTTAATGATAACAGAACTGAGAATGTGTAAAGTCTTTTGGTTAAGTGTGACGACCAAAAACAAAAGATCTTTCCAGCGTTGGGCAGCGCCAGCAAAGAGAGGCGTGGTCAGTATCCGTTCCGGATTCGATTCACAAGCGTTAACCAGTGAATCAGCGTTAGTCAGAGAAAAGGCAGAAGGATAATCAGGAAAGTCCGATATCGTCAATTACAAACAAATGTCACAAGGATTAGGCAGTGGGAGGTCAGGGGAAAAAATGGTCAGTAATGTCCAGAAGTAAACTGGATAAGGCAAAGAGCAGAAGTCAGGGTCAAAACACAAATCAAAATACCAGACGCTAGATAAGGGCTCGATAGCTGGGGCCGACCAGGTAACGCAGACAATCTCGCCCCAAGGCAGAGGAAACACACATCTAATATACCACACCCAGTGATTAACAAGCAGATACAGGTGTGGAAAGCCTGTGATGAGCTGAGAGACAAGGGGGCGTTAACCACAGAGACAAGGGGGCGGTAACCACAGAGACAAGGGGGCGGTAACCGGAGAGACAAGGGGGCGGTAACCACAGAGACAAGGGGGCGGTAACCGGAGAGACAAGGGGGTGGTAACCAGAGAGACAAGGGGGCGGTAACCAGAGAGACAAGGGGGCGGTAACCGAAGAGGAGAACAAGAAGGGAGGGGGGAAACGGAGTGGAGCAGAGACAGAAACACTGTGAGTAAAATATGACAAAACTATACATCACCAGACCAGACGGTGACCATGACAACAATAAGAGCGCAGTAGATTGTATATCGTGCTTTCGGTTTTTGACGCAGAAAGCTCACAGTGGTCTGTTTTTGTCACTAACAATATACCGTAAACAATTTGACTGCACTACAAGATATAGAATGAGTAACCAGTCCCATCATTGCCTTTCCCCACTGTGCATCGCTTGGTATCGTCCCGGAGCTTTTTCCCTGAACCAGCCTCTGACCCCTCCCACTCAGAAGCCGTGAGAACTGACCACTTCACCAGCAGCAGCCTGGAAACTGACCAGCCAATGTGTCGCGCTGAAGTCCTCCAGGTTAAGTCCAACAGCGTGGGCTTTGTGCAGAGGCTGGGATGGGACGGTCCCAGGGACACTTCAGTTTGTACAGAGAGGACTTGGATCGGCCTGTGAGCTGTACACTTTGAGATATTAAAGCTGCACCGTGTAACTTTTGGTAGGCGGGTCGGCCATCTTTTTTTTGTCTCCATGGAGATGTCGACTGGGATGTTCCGTAGTATGGGATTAAACTCCAGTAGCTTGCTTCTTGGTGCTTTTGCTGTTCAAAGATAACTTGAAAAACACGCATTTTTTGGGTGAGCCGGATCACCTCTCCACAGATCCGACCTGTAACTTGACTTGGTGATGTCACTTTCCTGTGGCTATGCCTTGCTTGTCAAGTCCCAATCTCATCAGATCTCGTAAGCTAAGCAGGGTTTGGCTTGGTTCGTACTTTGATGGGCAAACGGAAAGTCTTGTTTTGGACTAAACACTTCACCCACATGGTCCAATATGAAGAGTGCATTCTGATGGGGGTCTGAGGGGGTCTGAGGGGGAGGGTTGGATGGAGGGGTCGGAGGGGGGGTCTGAGGGGCCGTTGGCGCATATTGGCAGCCTCATTTCTGTCAGTCTGCCACCATTTGGGTGCATTTTAGATGTAATATTATTAGCAACTCATTGTTGTTTATTATGAAGGCCCTAAACGTCTCTGTTCCGCCCCTGCGTCACCCGGAGCCCTTCAGCTGTTCTTCTGCAGAGCCGATCATCTTCAGAAACACTACAGGCTGCAAAACTATTGATGTTTTCTTTTGCATTTATCAAAACAATATTTAGAGATCCAAAGTTCAAACACTTTGGCTTTGTGTGATGCTCCGAGGTTCACGTCGCACATCTTATTTCATTGGCTCTTTTTCAGTTCAGAGTTTTCATAATCTAAAGACTGTTTTTGCTACTCCTGGATCGTAGAACACGTCTGCTGATTCCAAAGTTCGCTCGGCTGTGCCCCAGATCTGTCTGCGTCTGTTTAAACTGTGGCTTGTACAGTGGAGCTGCCACGGGGCATTTCAAACTCGCTGTGGAGAGAGAAGGCACAAGTTACTCGAGTCCTAGGCCTGCTATGGGCTCCATGTTTAATTGTAATTATAATGTGCACCTAATAATAAGCCATTGTCATGCCATCCAAACTGCCTGGTCAAGCTGGGGGGGGCCCTCGGAGCACTCGATAAGATAAGATAAGATAAGATAAGATAATCCTTTATTGTCCCACATGGGGAAATTTCATTGGTGCAACGCAGGTAGATACAGAGGTAGATACAGAAGAACAGATCACTTATAGGAAGTCTGAAAAACACTTTCAGTAGAAGATCTCCTATAAATAAATAAAAACTCCCATAGACAAATAAATAAATAAATACCATTGCATGTGATCCCGACGGTAATTGCACATGAATATGTGTCATATGCACATCGTGCAGTGCCCCCCGCACTGCACGATGTGTGTAACGGAATCAGTCTCGGTTAGAGGAAAGTATTCCATTGTATGATGTGTGTCATAAGCCAGTCCTTCCAGGGGGTCTGTCCGTACAGGGTGTCTGTCCTTACAGGGGGTCTGGCTTTCCAGGGGCTCTATCCTTTCAGGGGGTCTGTCCTTCCAGGGGGTTCCGGTATAGCACATGTCTTAAAAGTGCTCTACCTGATTTTTACAGTCTTAAAAACATGGGAAAAACAGAACTAGTAGTCCAAAGTTCTGAATAGTGGCCATTTTGCCATTTTTGACCCAAAAAAAATTGTGATACATTTTTCCAACAGAATTCTCTCAAAACATGTGATTTCGTCTTCCTCCATTGTCACGTATATATCGATATTTCCCATTCTTCATCCGTCAAAACAAAAACGACGTGATCAGCCGCTGTTATCCCTGTGCTACATTTGGAACCATAGAACACGCTCTTCTCTGGGTCCAGGGATTACCATGTGTGCACATTTCTGCCGCCACGACGCACCAGGCAAACGGCACCGTCTCAGCTGAATTATGCATGCGTCGTTTTTCTGTATTCTGTTCGGCGGTCTCAGAGGAGCGCTGCAGTTATGTCTCCGGAAGAGGGAAAGTCAAGTTTCTTTTGCTGGATGTGAAACTAGATTTGTGGAGTGTTGCTTATCACATTTATTGGCTGCATCAGATTGTGCTTTCTGTAGGTTATTTTTTTAGTGTATTTTTCAGATTTGTTGAGGCTGCATATAGAACGAGAGTGTGAAACTCTTTTCACGGTGATCTGAGTGTTCATCGCAGTGACTAAGATTTAGAAAAACAACTTTATTAGATATGACATAACTTTGATACTGTGTTAACCCCAAATAAATGTAGGACTCTAACTGTCAAGAAGTCAAATGCTCAAACTGTCAAATGCAAAACAAAACACAACTAAGTTATAGTTTACGATAGAATAAGCAATACATATGACAAATTAAACATATTTTGGGCCTAAAGTGAAATTTTTTTGTGCGTCGTTGTGGTAATTATTCACTTAAAGACTTTAAAATCGTATGCTTTCCAGATTAAAATCATGTTCAGGTGCATTACGTGTCCGGGGTTTGCGCGCCTTGCTGTTGGTGTCACACTTGGCGGACTGTTATTGGCCAAATGAAAAGACGAATCGGTAAGATGAAAAAAAAAAACATCTTTCTAATGCAGCAGAAAGGTCGACCAAGACAAGTTTAAACTTTCAAAATCAATGCACAACTTGACAAACCTTTTGAACCCGAGGAATCCCACTGACGTTTCTGTTGGACGATCGTCTTTTGGGTCAAATTGCGAAGCTAAGGGTCCGAGAATCGCACAAAACGCTAAAAGGGTTCAGCGCTATTCTTAAGCGTTGAACGGGAGCGTAAAGCTGTGGCCACACTGTGAGTCTCAGGACCAGACGCTGAATAAATAAACACTTGATGTCCTGCTAACTCTGCCTGTTTACTCCCATCCGTTTCTTTTTTTTATTTGGTTTCCTGGGAAACATCTGTGTCAAATTGCCCTAAAAATGCACGAGTTGCATCAGAAGAGAGGCTCAGACCGAGTCCGAGCAGCCTCAGGGCAACGGCAGACGGGTCGTTACTAACCGTGGGTCCAGGCAAATCCACACCAGGTTGCGAGGTTCTGGTGGAGCTTCGGGTCACGAGGTTCTGGTGGAGCTTCAGGTTGCGAGGTTCTGGTGGAGCTTCGGGTTTGCGAGGTCCTGGTGGAGCTTCAGGTTGCGAGGTTCTGGTGGAGCTTCGGGTTGCGAGGTTTTGGTGGAGTCTGAGCGTGTGACCCATGAGGGGGAGTCTGAGTGACCCATGGAAGGGCTGCACTCTGCAACATTTTATGCCACGAAAGACGGCATGCTTTAGAAATCTTCTGTAATCTCCTGGAGAACTTGCACATGAAAAGGTCACAATGTGGGGCATCTGCATATAGAACACGCTGATGTATTATTTGTATCGGGTGAAAAAGATGAGGCACTGCTGTGTTTCTGCCCTGCAAAAGAGTCTAGTGAGCTCTTTAAGATTCATGCCAGAAGAGATATCTCGAAGCTGAGTGAGATGAAGATTAATGTCACATACAAGTCACCAAAACCTGTTGAATCACGCAGTAGTTTACATCGTGACATAGGAGAACCAGAGGAGGAGGAGGGCCCCAGAGGAGGAGGGCCCCAGAGGAGGAGGACCAATCTGAAAGCCAATACCACGAATCAGCGAATAGAAGTAGAGAAGCTTGTAGTCTTTTAATGCAGGTAAAGGAGTTCAAAGGTGGTTAGCGCTCTTGCCTCCCAAGAAGGAGATCATGGGTTCGATTCCCGGACCAGTCCAACATCACATGATCTCTCTGGGTGGAGTCTGCATATCCTCCACGTGTTACCGTGGGTTCTCTCCGGGTTCTCTGGCTTCCTCCCACCGTCCAAAGACATGATGTTAGCTAAAATTGGCAACTCTAAATTGGCCCAATGGACTGGTGTTGAAAATTAGCATATTCTGCTACATACACTTGTTCGTCCAATGTTGTTCGTCCAATGCTTGTTCGTTAAATGCTATGTCCTTAAATAAATAAATGGTGCCGATACATCTGTGTGCTCATAGGCCACGTCACAAAATCGGTGGCAGAGGAGACGATCGACTGGCCCTGTCCAGCGCTCGTACTTGTGACCTTCAGATGTGCGTCCGCCTTGAGCCGCTGAAGTGTGCAGGACTTCCCTGAGCCAATAAACTAATCCAGTATCCAATTCAGTTCTTCAGTCAGTGTAAACTATAAGAACATGAAGTAAAAGATGGCAAGGAAATAAGAACCAAAGTTTGACCTGGTGAACTTCTATCGATCTTGAGCAGGAAGTGTCACTCTTTTCGACAGGAAGTGTGCGTCTCCTAACAGGAAATGCCCACAGCAGCCTGGATTTATGGCGCTACATTGCATCGTTGTCTCATTATGGTGTTGGATTTAAAGGAGCTGCTTCTAATTTCCCGAGAGAGCGCCAAAGCCTCCAGGACATCGTTGACATTTGGCTCCCGGTGGAAAATCAAATTAGTTCGGATTCAGATTCACACTTTCGTCACGGCTTTCACATTTTGGAAGGCACTTAAAAAAGAAAGAAAATAATTAAACCTGGCGTGATCTCAAGTGAACAAACTTTGAACGTTTCTACAGGAAAATTGATTTATTGTCTGAATATTTTATGCTTAAGGATTTAAAGAAAACATTTCACTTAATTTGAAGGTGGACTATCGATAAAATCATTAAACCTTATAGACCCCTGTTCATGTACAGGAGCAGCTCTATAATGCTGTCTTATAGTCCTATATATCTTATAGTTATTCTGTACCAAATACAGACACAAAGATGAGAATAAATAGTAAAGTCGTCCAACGGCCCAAATCTGTATAAATATCAACTAATATTAACAGAATATGACACTTTATTTGGCCAATCAATCTGTAGCTGAAACACAGAAACTCTCAAAAACTGAATCAAACTTTTAAAAACTATTAAAGACTGAAGCTTCTGTAAAACTTTCCCATCACCATTACCCGGGCTAACAAGGAGCGAGCGGGATCTGATAACGCCGCCGCCGCCGCCTTCTTGTTTTCCCCGCGTATCTTCCTCCCTCTCGGCTATTGACTCGCTTGACTTTATAATCGCGACCTCGACTCCTTTGTGTTCTCTCTGCGTTTCCTCGTCTGTGATGTGGCCTCGGCCTTGTAGCGTTGATTAAAGCGGCGCGGGGGAGGACGAAGGAGGACGGGGGAGCGGCGTTCGCTGGGACAATGAAAGCCGCGGTCGTCCAGACGCGAGATCGTGGGGTGTAAGGGGCGGAGACGGGTCTGGGGGACGTGAAAGAACACACCGGATCAGTGAGACCGCGGCTCGTTCCGTCGCAGAGAAGACATCCTCAAAGACGGCGATCAATCCGAGCGGCAGCCAATGGGTCACCCGATTGAAACTGTCCCTGAGTGGACTCGGGTTAGGTCGGACACACCTTGGAACATTCTTAAACTTCGCGTCACACTCTGGTGGATTCACTCAACTCAGCTCAGCGTGATTATAATTCTGCTGGATTTCCCGAATTTTCCAGTCTGACTTAAATATCGTCATGTGCAACGGTTTTATAAACACTTTAGAGTATAAACAAATGCCTCAATTCTTTGTAAAGATGACGCTCTAGTTTGCGCCTGTGCGGTCAGAGTCCAACTGTGTGTGATGCCAATGCAAAGAGGAAAATCAGATTTCAAATTGCATTTGCCGTATTTTCCAGAGTATAAGTCGCACAAGCCAAAAAAAGGCATATTAGAGAAGAAAAAAACGTATATAGTAGTATACGTTTTTGGGGAAATTTCTAGAAATACAGTTTAAAATAATAACAGATGAGAGAACATAGTGAATAGGTGTACGTATGGTAACGCTAACACCTTCAGCTACATGACGTATGGTAACGCTAACACCTTCAGCTACAAGACGTATGCTAAGGCTAACACCTTCAGCTATATGACATATGCTAACGCAAACACCTTCAGCTACATGACGTATGCTAACGCTAACACCTTCAGCTACATGACGTATGCTAACGCTAACACCTTCAGCTACATGACTTATGCTAACGCTAACACCTTCAGCTATATGACATATGCTAACGCAAACACCTTCAGCTACATGACGTATGCTAACACTAACACCTTCAGCTACATGACGTATGCTAACACTAACACCTTCAGCTACATGACGTATGGTAACGCTAACACCTTCAGCTACAAGACGTATGCTAACGCTAACACCTTCAGCTACATGACGTATGCTATCGCTAACACCTTCAGCTACATGACGTATGCTAACGCTAACACCTTCAGCTACATGACGTATGCTAACGCTAACACCTTCAGCTACATGACGTATGCTAAGGCTAACACCTTCAGCTATATGACATATGCTAACGCAAACACCTTCAGCTACATGACGTATGCTAACGCTAACACCTTCAGCTACATGACGTATGCTAACGCTAACACCTTCAGCTACATGAGGCACAGACAGAACTGTGGTAAGTGTCTGGTATGTTAAGATAAGATAAGATAAGATATTCCTTTATTGTCCCACATGGGGAAATTTCATTGGTGCAACGCAGGTAGATACAGAGGTAGATACAGAAGAACAGATCACTTATAGGAAGTCTGAAAAACACTTTCAGTAGAAGATCTCCTATAAATAAATAAAAACTCCCATAGACAAATAAATAAATAAATAAATAAATACCATTGCATGTGATCCCGACAGTAATTGCACATGAATATGTGTCACGACAGCACATAGATTGCACATGAATTTCACAGTAATTGCACATACGACAGAATTGCACATCAGTATTAGGTTAGGTCAGTATTGCGAGTGTTCAGTACTAACAGTTTTTGTTATAAAGTCTGACAGCAGCAGGAAGGAAAGACCTACGGAACCTTTCCTTCACACATCGAGGGTGGATCAGTCTCTCACTGAAGCTGCTCTCCAGAGCGGAGAGAGTGTCCTGCAGGGGGTGACACTCATGGTCCAGCATAGATGTGAATCTAGCCAGGACCCTCCTGTCCCCCACCTCCTGCACCGAGTCCAGAGCACAGCCCAGGACGGAGCTGGACTTCTTGATGACTCTGTCCAGCTTCCTCCTCTCCCTCTCTGTGATGCTGCTGCTCCAGCAGGCCACACCATACAGGAGGGCCGATGCCACCACAGAGTCGTAGAAGGTCTTCAGGAGTGGCCCTGTCACTCCAAAAGACCTGAGTCTCCTCAGGAGGTAGAGCCGACTCTGGCTCTTCCTGTACAGTGCCTCTGTGTTATGAGTCCAGTCCAGTTTGTGGTTCAGATGAACACCCAGGTACTTGTATGAGTCCACTCTCTCAATGTCCCGTCCCTGGATGTTCACTGGTGAGGGGGCAGTGGGGTGGCGTCTGCGGAAATCCACCACCATCTCCTTGGTCTTCCCCGCGTTGATGAGGAGGTGGTTCCGCTGACACCAGTCCACAAAGTCCTGCTCCAGTCCTCTGTACTCCGCGTCATCGTCGTCCGTGATGAGTCCGATGATGGCAGAGTCATCAGAGAACTTCTGCAGGACACAGCTGTCCGTGTCATGTCTGAAGTCTGCAGTGTAAAGGGTGAAGAGAAAGGGCGCGAGGACAGTGCCCTGGGGCGCCCCCACACTGCAGGTCCGAGTGTCAGACACACAGTTCCGGACTCTCACAAACTGGGGTCAGTCTGTGAGGTAGTCCAGGATCCACTCTGCCAGGTCATACTCCACACCAGCCGTCTCCAGCTTGTCCCTCAGGAGCAGCGGCTGGATGGTGTTGAAGGCGCTGGAAAGATCAAAGAACAGAATCCTCACAGAGCTGCCAGGCTTTTCCAGGTGAGAGAGAGAGCGGTGCAGCAGGGAGATGACGGCGTCCTCCACTCCGACGCCAGACCGATATGCAAACTGCAGCGGGTCCATGGCTGAGCTCACGGTGGAGCGGAGGTGGTCCAGGACTAGCCGCTCCAGTGTCTTCATCAGGTGGGACGTGAGAGGCACTGGCCTGAAGCTGTTGAGGTCTTTGGGGCGCGGTGTCTTAGGCAGAGGTACCAGACAGGAGGTCTTCCAGACCTGTGGTACCACCCTCAGCTTCAGGCTCATGTTGAAGACATGCTCCATAACTCCACACAGTTCATCTGCGCAGGACTTAAGGAGCCTGGGGCTGATGCCATCAGGTCCTGCTGCCTTCCAAACTTTAATCCTCTTCAGCTCACTCCTCACCTGTGCTGCTGTGACAGTCAGTGGTTGGCAGGGGGACCGTGTGCTGGGGGGATGGGTGAGTCCAGGCGAAGTGGGGAGCTGATGGTCCGGGGCAGATAAGTGAAGAGGAACAGATGCAGGGCATTGTCCAGCTGTGGAAGAGGGAGCATGCAGCTGGGCAGGGGGAGGGGCGAGTGACCGATCAAACCTCAAGAAGTGAGCATTTAAATCATTCACCCACTGTAGATCCCCCTCTGTCTGGGCAGGGGGGATTTTGAAGCCCGAGATGGTTTTCAGGCTCCTCCACACTCCCTGAATGTTCTTTTGCTGCAGCTGCTCCTCCATCCTCCTCCTTGTTCCCTGACCTGAAGGCTCTCTTCTTCTCCTTCAGCAGAGCCTTCAGTTCACGGTTAATCCATGGCTTGTTGTTTGGAAAACACCGCACCGTCCGGGAGGGAACAATGTTCTCAAAACAGAAGTTGATGTAGTCCGTGATGCACTCTGTGATGGTGTTGATGTCCTCCCCATGTGGGTCATAAAGCTCAGTCCAGACAGTGGTGCTGAAGCAGTCCCTCAGAGCCTAATCGCTCTCAGCAGACCACATCCTCACCTCACGGGACACCACAGGCTGCCTGCGCACGATGGGTTCATACACAGGCCTCAGATGTACAAGGTTGTGGTCCGAGCTGCCCAGGGGAGGGAGGGGGGAAGAAGAATAAGCCTCCTTGGTGTTGGCAAAAAACAAGTCCAATGTTCTATTCTCTCTGGTGGGGCAGGTAACATACTGGATGTATGTTGGTAGAACAGAAGAGGGAGAAGCGTGGTTAAAGTCACCAGAGATGAGGAAGAGAGCCTGTGGATGCTGTGTTTGCAGCCTACAAGTGCAGGAGAGCAGTGCTTCACAAGCATCTTCAGCATTGGCAGACGGGGCCACATAGACTGCGATCAAAATCACATGTGAGAACTCCCGGGGCAGATAATATGGCCTCATGCCAATAGCCAATAGTTTAATATCACTGTTACATAGCTGCTCCTTCACTGTGCAGTGTTCGGGTTTGGACCAGCTCGTGTTCACATACACCGCCAGACCTCCACCTCTTTTCTTCCCGGATTCTCTCGTTCTGTCCGCCCGCAGCAGATGAAAATTGTCCAAACCTACAATAGAGTCTGGCATTTCTGCTGTTAACCAGGTCTCTGTGAAAATCAAGACGCTGCTGTCCCTATAAATCCTCTGGGACCGCATGAGGCTCGCTATTTCCGTCATTTATTTTGAAGGGACCTCACGTTACCCATGACTACAGCGGGAACGACTTCCTGTTTGTCCCTCTCTTCTCTCGGAGTTTACGTCCAGCCCGTCTGCCTCGTTGCGTTTTCCTTAGGATGTCCGCCGGGATAACGTGGCGATCTCAGGGAAAGACGACAGTTCTCCGCAGTTTCATGAGTTCCTCCTTTGTGTAAACGCGGTACGGCGCCGGCCGGGGGGCGGGGCCGGAGCCGGGGGACTCAGAGCCAAGACACATCGCAACGACACGACGAAAACACTCAATCCAGCCGAATAAAGTCAAAACAAGTTAATTTAAAGCGATTCCAGTGCGTGTCCCGATCGTTCGTGAAGTTCCTCTTTCATATAAACGTGTACATAAACGTGTACCGACGACACGCCGTACTTTAGCGCGGCCGGAGGGCGCGGGGGGGGGCTGGTGGGCTCGCTCGGAGCTAGCTCACGTCACAACAACACAACGAACGCAACGAAAAACGCTCAAATCCAGCCGAAAAAACTCAAAAACAGTTGAATTAAAAAACTATTCCAGCGCGTGTCCCTATCGTACAGTAAAATAGAAAAAATATACTAACTATATTTACAAAATATAGGAGATAAAGCACAATAAGTGTGAGAAAGAAGAGAGAGCGTTTACACCGGGCTGCCAGCTGTACCAGCGCCTTATGACGCTGTTCATATGTTAACGTAACATATGAACAGTTATTCAGATAACTATAGCATAAAGAACATGCTAACAAGTTTAGCAAAGCATCAGTTTTACCCCAAATCACTAAATCCATTGAATTCTTCTTCTTCTGTGTCACTTCTAAACAACTCCACAAACTCCAGAGGAAGAGGAAGTGCAGATTCTTCTTCTGCATCGCTTAGAGCCTAGAGCGCCCTCTTGTGGTTGTCAGTTTGAAAATAACAAATAATATCACATATAAGTCGCTCTGGAGGTGCGACTTATAATCTGTAAAATACGGTATATTTTCGGGGGTAAATATGAGCAGGAGCTGTGGGGAAATATGCCTACTGTGTTTTGACAGTTCACATTTCAAAGTTCAAAGCGTTCGGTTAAAATGACCTCGGAGCACTGCGGGGGCGGGTCCTGAACATCGCAGTGGTCTGGAGCGATTGGTTAAAAGCAGTGAACTGTAGTCACTGTAACAGGCAGTTAAAATCCTGAACCCCCCAGTATCGACATGGCCAATTAAAGGAGAAGCCTACATAGGTTTGTCCCTTGCCAACAGGGGGCCAACAGTTTACTCATTTAAAAGTTACTGTTCAACCATTTCAGAATGCAGAATGCTTCGATGGTTTATGAGTAAAATTAATGGGTCTTGAACTGCTAAATAAATAAAAAAAAAAGTCTTAGCCCTAAAATGCACCAGAATACAGTTCAATTCAATTCAATATATTTTTGTAGCACCCAAAACCACAACCGCAGTCGCCTCGATGGGCCTCCCAGAATTGTTGGGATTTTAAAGTTGATTCTAAACTCGACAGGAGCCAGTGAAGAGACTCCAGCACCGGGCGAAATGTGCTCTCTTCTTTTAGTTCCTGTTTGTAATCTTGCTGCAGCATTTTGAACCAGTTGAAAGCTTTTTATGGAGCTTTTAGGACACGCTGAGAGCAGGAGTTACAGTAGTCTGGCCTTGATGTGACAAACGCATGGATATGTTTTTTGGCTGAACTGCGCAGATGAAAATAGGCTGTTTTTCAGGCTTGATTTGTATATTATGTGCTGTGAACAGGAGTTAGAACTGGACGTCTCAATCCAAACACGACACCGTTTGTCTGCACACGTCACTTTTGACCTGGACCTGTCATCATCTCGTCTGTCGCTCTCATATTGGCCGAGTGGAGCTGTAGCTGAGCTGTCAGAGAGACCAAAAGGGCCCCTGGGTTTCCGCGGGCACCAGGTTGATGACCCCTGCTCTAGAGCCACACCACAACTCCAGTTAGTATGTTGTTGAGGGGACATTTATATCCCATAATGCATCATCACTCTGAGCGTCATGACTGGACAGAACGTGCGTCGTCATCTTTTTTGTTAAGAAGTTCAGAGCTTTGGGCCTGGTTATTGTCAGTATGTTACTCAAATATGACTCAAAACACAACTGTGAGTAAGCTAATATGAATATGAATATGAATAAAAGTTAGTCTTGCATAATATGTCCAGTTAAAGTTAAACAAAGCCTGCTCATCACCACTCGGCGGCTTTTGGACAGGAATGACATATTGTGCAGCACATTGTATAAAAGTGCGCCTCGCTGCAACGTTACTGTGTGAAATGAATTGGTTCTGAATGTTTTCCCTGGTTAAATAAAGGTAAAACTCATAAATCCTCCATGTTGTTGACACTGGCTGTTGAGTGACAGCGCGAACCCAGTGGCAGAAGCTTTATGTCATAAAAGCATCACCACAGATTCAACATGTTCACGCTCTATGCAATATTATACACAGGAAAGTGAGCGAAGGGCATTTATTACAAACACAAAATATAGACAAAATGATATCTACTTATGGAGGGATATTGCTTGGCCACATGATTTTAGGACACGCCCACGATTAAGGACTGGATCAACATCATAATCGACAAATGGAAAATGGGAAAAAAAAAAGACTTTTGGAATATTTTGGTTTAAAAAAGGACAAATCTGACATTGGATTAATTTGTACTTCTATTTTGGATTTTTGGATTAATTTGTACTTCTATTTTGGACTTTTGGATTAATTTGTACTTCTATTTTGGACTTTTCTGAAGATACCCCCCCATCTTATTTTATTCTATCTGGTCCTGCACGGTTTCGCTTTTGTTGTTTCATATTCATCGTAAATAAGATACTTTACAACAATGTCTGGCTCTGGAATCGTGTCCTGTCGTCTGATTTCCGATGGGCGTGATTGATTGGGGGGGATTAACCAATCAGACGAAAGCATGGTCTGTTAGGGTGAAAAAACATGGCGGTTTAAGATTAAAAAAGAAAGGAAAAAGAAACACTGTTTGTAGAATCAATGAGCTAAACGTTTGTTCTGAATGTGGGAATATTCAAGCAACAAATTATACAAATGAGCACATTGTAATTTTATTTTTCACGTTTTGCATACAGAAAGTAGTAGTGGTAGTAGTAGTAGTAGTAGTCATCCATTAAAACTCTTTTGGTACACTTTACAAATATAAATGTAGACGGTTCCTGTTTCTTTAGACCATCATTGGAAAAATATAGGCTACCAAAGGTTATTTTGTGTTTTTATTACCAAAGATTTAATTTTATATGGAATCTCATTGTATTCATAAAAAACATATACATAATATATTAAAAAAAATATGAATACAATGAGCTTCCGTAATTTTACACTGAATTCATGTAATTGTTTTTCTTTTTAACCCTAAGCCTTTGCATGAATTATGTGAACTGTTTTTTCTTTTTGCTTTTTTTTAACTTGATTGGGTCTTTAAAAATTCAGTTCACATTATTCAGATGCAAAAACATTAAATTACATACACCCAGTACATTCAATAAAAGCTTTGGTGATAAAAAAAAACAAAATAACCGTCAGAATGCTCGATCCGAATCACCTAAAGATCGGAGTGGTTTGGTCCTTTTTCAGTTTTAGTTTAGTGCCGGTTTAGACCAAAGAGAAGAGAGTCTGGTCACCGCTCGAGCCAAACTCACACAGAACCGTGCAATCAGTCTTGTTCATTTACACGCCGCGTACAAAATCAAACCTGTCCAATCACATCAGAATAACATTTACTGTTTTTCAGTCCCTTTCAGTGCTTTTTTATGTCACGCCGATTTCTTTATGTTCTGAAACGTAAAAAAACAAATGCCAAGAAGACCAAAAAGTATGTTTAGTTGCCAATAAAAGTAATGTAAAGCGTGACCTATCGCCTTCAGCTTCAACGTCATATAACAACTGACATTTTTTGCAACCGTCAAACGTCTCAAACGAGTATCACGAAGCTCATTCCGAGATATTTTTTCAGTTTTTTGTCACACCCACAGCTATCTTCCATCTTTTTGAGGCCTTGGAGTCATCGTCGAGCAGATCAGACGCGTCGCGCACAAAGTCCTTGAAACGGACGAGACGACTCCGGCTGGTTGGTTGTAGATTCGTCCGTCGGCACCGGGTCGTTTCATCTCCACCGCGGCGCCGTTTGTGGTCGGCGCACGCGCTCCCGCACTGCGCGCCGGGCATTTAGCTCGAGCCGGGAATTACCTGTTTACCTAATTAACGGCACTTGGCTGGAGGCTAACGATATGCAAACGAGGGCGGTAAAAATAAACAATGCGGAAATCAAACGCTTCCACCCTCCGTGACCCGCCTCCAGAGAATGTGTCCTGCGACTGGATCCGGAGCCGATGGGGGAGGAGAACACGCTAGAGCCTTTTAAAGCGGTTATTTCTGTTGTGCACATGTTAATACTGCACATGCCAGTGACAGGGGAATATATGCATCAATATCACGTCATTCCATTGAGACTTTTTACCTCCTGGAACAGTATCTTCTGCATTAATGACTACAAACTGTAAGGATTCGAAGGGGACATTACAATGGCATTTATCTTGTTTTTTAAAGATGCTACAAGCACTTCTGAGTCGGTATTCAGTATGGAGCAGATACTTTTTTCTGAGGCTAGGTCTTCATAACTGGTCCAATTGTGTTTTTTACGTACATTAAGGGGACATATTATGTAAAATCAGCCTTTATGGGACTTAAGCCACGTTATAATAGTGCCCCATTATCATTTGTACTTTGAAATGTGTAACTGTGTCTCAGACCACGTGCCCCTGACCTGTGGAGTGCCCCAAGGGTCAGTCCTGGGACCGCTTCTGTTCAACCTCTACATGCTGCCGTTAGGTCAGCTGATACGCAGTGAAAATGTGTCCTATCACAATGATGCAGACGAGTCAGATCTATGTTTCACTGTCGGCAGGTGAATATGACCAGTGGATTCACTCCACCAACAGATCAGTGTGTGGACCGGCCTCCTGCTGGTGCCAGAGGGCCTCCTGCTGGAGCCAGAGGGCCTCCTGCTGGAGCCAGAGGGCCTCCTGTTGGTGCCAGAGGGCCTCCTGCTGGTTCCAGAGGGCCCAGAGGGCCTCCTGCTGGTGCCAGAGTCAGTTTGTGGAGGCAAAACCACTTTCTCCAGCTGAACTCAGACAAGACTGAAATCATCGTTTTTGTCACAGAAACAAAGAGAAAGTGTTAGCGGTCACCTCCAGAGTCTCGCTCTAAAACCTACAAACCAAATTAGAAATCTGGGGGTAATAATGGACTCAGACTTAAACTTTAACAGTCACATCAAATCAATAACATCAGCAGCTTTTTACCATCTAAAAAACATTGTCAAAATCAAAAATATAGTGTCTAAAGAGACTTATCCATGCGTTTGTCTCCAGTAGATTAGACTACTGTAACGGCAATATTATACATTTAAAAAAAAAGATATATAAAAAAAATAATGTTGGGATCATTTACTCTGCTGGCTGGTATTTATAGTAATGTATGACCAAAATGTATCCCAATAACTGACACTGTATTCCTGTCGCTGTCATTAACCATTTTTAACCAGACGCAATTTGAATCATATTTGCACACAGCTTTGTTCATGTGTAAGAAAAACCCTGGTCACCCCTCCTGGACCGCAGCCTTGACCTCCCGCCTCATATGTCGGTTATGCATCTTTCCCTCATCACTCAGTACACATTTTCCTCGCCAATCTCCGTGGATACTGACAACCACCAACCAGAAACGTCCAACAACCGCACGTGACCACAAACGATGTAAAAGCGCGTCGGCGTCAACGCGAGACGTACTCTATAATTCTGCGTTTTCTTAACAGGAGGTCGACGGTCCCGTTTACTCTGCGTTATGAAGTCGTTTCAATGCAATTTTGTGGTTTACAGTGTTTAACATAATGTGTAATAATGATCTGTACCAATATAAAGAGCATTACTCACACCTCTGAGAAGGCCACCATCAAAAGACAATTACACAGAGCGGTTTAAAGCTGCGTTCAAGTTTTTCACAATTGCACCTTTACTAAATTGGCCATTTATAGTTAATGTCATAATTCCATCCACTGTGTTCACATTTATTATGGGTTATGGTGATATCATTTACAGATCTGCATCAAAAACCCTCCTCCACAGCTGTGTCTTCATCTCTCACACCTGCATCTGCTTTTTATACTCGTCACCAGGATCTGTGTTCTCTCCTTTACCGGCCTTTGCTTCGTTCTCGCAGCTTGTGGCATTAATTAATACTTAAATGTTTGAATATCAAGGCAATAAGGCGCTCCAGGCCTTAAAGAGCCACTAAACACCACATTTTTTTCAACATATTAACTATGTAAACGGGTCTAAAATAGAGACACTGCTGGTTGGACCTGCTGAACCATAAGCCTGGCGATTACACAACGACCGACCCCTGTGGCCCCGCCCTGTGACCCCGCCCCTGTGTGTGTGACGAGGTGCGTGATAGCGGAGGGGGGGAGGGGCCTGAGCAAGCGGAGCACGCTGTGGACGTACTAGCATTGCTATTAGCGTCTTAGCATAACTTGAATGTCCGCTCCTGTCCAGATTCAGGCAGGTCAGACCGCGCCCCAAAGCCTCAGACCACGCCCCAAAACGTCCGGACAAACGCCGCTTTCGGCTGAAGAAAGCTCCGCCCACGAGGGTTTTAGAGGCATTTTCATCATCGGAGCAGTTTGTGTCATTCATTTTATTTTGGGAGGGCTTTCTGGCATCGTTTCATTGGAAAAACACCTAATTATCGTAGTTCCCTTCTTAATATTTCAACCGATGTTCGCACTTCTCTGGGTCGCTTCTCGTCCACAACAATTGGGGAAAAAAACGTGCTTTGACATCTTCCTTAAATCTTGTAGTTTCTGATGACGTCGGTTTATGAGGCTCTTTCATACTCCAGTTGTAAATAGTGTGAATGTTTTATCTGTGTATTTCTGTGTATTGTAGGAGAATTGGTTCTCAATCGACCTTCTTGGACACCTTCAAGTTAAACAAAATAAATAAATAAAAGCAGCAGACTGTGATTTGTCTGGCAGTGACGGATGAGGCAGGACGAGGTGTTGTCATTCCGGTTGAACGTCGTCTTCAGCTTTATCAGTCGGGTCGATATTGGGGGAAAGTTGGCCTCAAATTGGCACGGCTCCAGAGCGTGGCCCCTGAACGTGTCGCGTTGCAGATGCCATCATGTTCCGGTCCATTACCCGCAGACTCACCCGAACATGTGCGCGTGGGCCGCCAGTTTCACACATGAGCGCTCTTCCACGGGGCGAGCGCTCCAGACAATAAGACGAGAGCTTACGGCGCCGAGAGGTAATGAACTGTTTAATCGCTGAATCAAGCGCACGTTAAGGCGGGTCACTCCCATGTCATGAGAGAGTTGTGAATAAATGACAGGTATTCTGCATTATTTCGACTGTATTAAACTCAAAAAAGGACTATTGTCGACGGGAGGAGCAGAGGATGGTGCTGGAGCCGCCGTACGTACCGCGCTGTTGGTTGTTCTCTCTGTTCCTAAACGGTCGGCACACAGACTGACTCCATTAGAGACTATGAACACACTGGACAAGTCATGTGACCAAGTGAGCACCGGAGGCTTTGTCCAGCGTGACTATCTGCTCAGATAAAGCGTCTCGCAGGCGTTCAGTGCCCAGTGTGTTCAGGGTTCATGTTTGTATGAGTTTCAGTCGTTAAGAGGCTTGTACTTGTGGTGAACTAAACTAAAGTATACAAATACATGAAGTGTGGACGTGGTAGAGCCAGTAAAACTTTCACCGATAGAAACTGGACCAGAGGAGAAGGGAGTGCGAGGGAGGGAAATGTGTTAAATATCTCTGAACGCTGTGACGTCATCACATTTACAAGGACGTCTTAATAATGAAGGAATAAAGGGAACTTTTTCAATCTGAAAACCAGCTTATCTTTTATGTTTGGTTCCATTTAGTGTGGCTCTCTTCATGCTCACATCATGCTCACTTCATGCTCACTTCATGCTCACTTCATGCTCACATCATGCTCACATCATGCTCACTTCATGCTCACTTCATTGTCATCATGCTCACTTCATGCTCACTTCATGCTCACTTCATGCTCACTTCATGCTCACATCATGCTCACTTCATGCTCACATCATGCTCACTTCATGCTCTCTTCATGCTCACTTCATGCTCACTTCATGCTCACTTCATGCTCACTTCATGCTCACTTCATGCTCACTTCATGCTCTCTTCATGCTCACTTCATTGTCATCATGCTCACTTCATGCTCACTTCATGCTCTCTTCATGCTCACTTCATGCTCACTTCATGCTCTCTTCATGCTCACATCATGCTCACTTCATGCTCTCTTCATGCTCACTTCATGCTCACTTCATGCTCACTTCATGCTCACTTTATGCTCATTTCATGCTCATTTCATGCTCACTTCATGCTCACTTCATTGTCATCATGCTCACTTCATGCTCACTTCATGCTCATTTCATGCTCACTTCATGCTCACTTCATTGTCATCATGCTCACTTCATGCTCACTTCATGCTCACTTCATGCTCATTTCATGCTCACTTCATTGTCATCATGCTCACTTCATGCTCACTTCATGCTCACTTCATGCTCATTTCATGCTCACTTCATGCTCACTTCATGCTCACTTCATGCTCATTTCATGCTCATTTCATGCTCACTTCATGCTCACTTCATTGTCATCATGCTCACTTCATGCTCACTTCATGCTCACTTCATGCTCACTTCATGCTCACTTCATGCTCACTTCATGCTCATTTCATGCTCACTTCATGCTCACTTCATGCTCACTTCATGCTCACTTCATGCTCACTTCATGCTCACTGCATGCTCATTTCATGCTCACTTCATGCTCACTTCATGCTCACTTCATGCTCACTTCATGCTCACTTCATGCTCACTTCATGCTCACTTCATTGTCATCATGCTCACTTCATGCTCACTTCATGCTCACTTCATGCTCACTTCATTGTCATCATGCTCACTTCATACTCACTTCATGCTCACTTCATGCTCACTTCATGCTCACTTCATGCTCACTTCATTGTCATCATGCTCACTTCATGCTCACTTCATTGTCATCATGCTCACATCATGCTCACTTCATGCTCACTTCATGCTACTTCATGCTCACATCATGCTCACTTCATGCTCACTTCATGCTCACTTCATGCTCACATCATGCTCACTTCATGCTCACTTCATGCTCACTTCATTGTCATCATGCTCACTTCATGCTCACTTCATTGTCATCATGCTCACATCATGCTCACTTCATGCTCACTTCATGCTCACTTCATGCTCACTTCATTGTCATCATGCTCACATCATGCTCACTTCATGCTCACTTCATGCTCACATCATGCTCACTTCATGCTCACATCATGCTCACTTCAAACTCACTTCATGCTCACTTCATGCTCACATCATGCTCACATCATGCTCACTTCATGCTCACTTCATGCTCACTTCATGCTCACTTCATGCTCACTTCATGCTCACTTCATTGTCATCATGCTCACTTCATGCTCACATCATGCTCACTTCATGCTCACTTCATGCTCACATCATGCTCACTTCATGCTCACTTCATGCTCACTTCATGCTCACATCATGCTCACTTCATGCTCACTTCATGCTCACTTCATTGTCATCATGCTCACTTCATGCTCACTTCATTGTCATCATGCTCACATCATGCTCACTTCATGCTCACTTCATGCTCACTTCATTGTCATCATGCTCACTTCATGCTCACTTCATGCTCACTTCATGCTCACTTCATGCTCACATCATGCTCACTTCATGCTCACATCATGCTCACTTCATGCTCACTTCATGCTCACTTCATGCTCACTTCATTGTCATCATACTCACTTCATGCTCACTTCATTGTCATCATGCTCACATCATGCTCACTTCATGCTCTCTTCATGCTCACTTCATGCTCACTTCATGCTCACTTCATGCTCACTTCATGCTCACATCATGCTCACTTCATGCTCACTTCATGCTCACTTCATGCTCACTTCATGCTTACTTCATGCTCACATCATGCTCACTTCATGCTCACTTCATGCTCACATCATGCTCACTTCTTGCTCACTTCATGCTCACTTCATTGTCATCATGCTCACTTCATGCTCACTTCATTGTCATCATGCTCACTTCATGCTCACTTCATGCTCACTTCATGCTCACTTCATGCTCACTTCATGCTCACATCATGCTCACATCATGCTCACTTCATGCTCTCTTCATGCTCACTTCATTGTCATCATGCTCACTTCATGCTCACTTCATGCTCACTTCATGCTCACTTCATGCTCTCTTCAAGCTCACTTCATTGTCATCATGCTCACTTCATGCTCACTTCATGCTCACTTCATGCTCACTTCATGCTCACTTCATGCTCACTTCATGCTCACTTCATGCTCTCTTCATGCTCACTTCATTGTCATCATGCTCACTTCATGCTCACTTCATGCTCTCTTCATGCTCTCTTCATGCTCACTTCATGCTCACTTCATGCTCACTTCATGCTCTCTTCATGCTCACTTCATGCTCTCTTCATGCTCACTTCATTGTCATCATGCTCTCTTCATGCTCACTTCATGCTCACTTCATGCTCTCTTCATGCTCACATCATGCTCACTTCATGCTCTCTTCATGCTCACTTCATGCTCACTTCATGCTCACTTCATGCTCACTTTATGCTCATTTCATGCTCATTTCATGCTCACTTCATGCTCACTTCATTGTCATCATGCTCACTTCATGCTCACTTCATGCTCATTTCATGCTCACTTCATGCTCACTTCATTGTCATCATGCTCACTTCATGCTCACTTCATGCTCACTTCATGCTCATTTCATGCTCACTTCATTGTCATCATGCTCACTTCATGCTCACTTCATGCTCACTTCATGCTCATTTCATGCTCACTTCATGCTCACTTCATGCTCACTTCATGCTCATTTCATGCTCATTTCATGCTCACTTCATGCTCACTTCATTGTCATCATGCTCACTTCATGCTCACTTCATGCTCACTTCATGCTCACTTCATGCTCACTTCATGCTCACTTCATGCTCATTTCATGCTCACTTCATGCTCACTTCATGCTCACTTCATGCTCACTTCATGCTCACTTCATGCTCACTTCATGCTCACTTCATGGTCACTCGCATGTGTGCAAGTGACGGCCACAATACCTTTTATAACAAAGACAGTGCTTTTCAAAAATACAAATTTTCAACTTTCATTTGGATCAAAAGGTATTTGAAATGTCAATTTAGTTAGTCGCAGCTCACACACACACACACACACACACACACACACACACACACAGACTCTCATTCAGCACATGCATGGGTCCATTGTCAGGAGGAAGGGCCCCGGTCCCTGATGAGCCGGGGCCCTTCTCTCCATTAGACAGAAGCTGTTTTCTTTCAGCCCTTTTATTGTCCTCCACTGACTGTTCAGTATTTCATGTAAGAAAACCCGTGTCACTCTGAGCGCCTGAGCGCGAGCGCTGTTTGAAAGGCCATCGTTGTCTGTGGAAAGCGCTGGTATTTATCATGTGTTGTTGTTGTTGCTCAGCGTCTCTTTTACACGACTTTAATATCCACAAATATGCTTTTGTTTTAAATGTTGTTTTTCATGTTTATTTTGTGTTCTCACGGTGACTTCAACCCGCGGCATCCAAAGTGTTCAGTTTACACGTGAAGTCTGTGGTGGACGTGCATCCAGAGCGTCCAGGGCTTCCAGGGCTTCCAGGGCGTCCAGGGCATCCAGGGCATCCAGAGCGTCCAGAGCGTCCAGGGCTTCCAGGGCGTCCAGAGCGTCCAGAGCGTCCAGGGCTTCCAGGGCGTCCAGGGCGTCCAGCGCGTCCAGGGCGTCCAGGGCGTCCAGCGCGTCCAGGGCATCCAGAGCGTCCAGAGCGTCCAGGGCCTCCAGGGCGTCCAGGGCGTCCAGCGCGTCCAGGGGTTTAGCGCTGCGTCCTGAGCACCAGTAGAAGTGCAAATCTTGTCTTTTGAGCATGTCCCGCTCCCAATATGCACTTAACGCGCAGTACTGTATGGTATCAGGCACTCAGAGGGGCACCGGGCGCTCCGAGAGGCACCGGGCGCTCCGAGGGGCACCGGGCGCTCCGAGGGGCACCGGGCGCTCAGAGGGACACCGGGCGCTTCGAGAGGCACTGGGCGCTCAGAGGGGCACCGGGCGCTCAGAGGGGAACCTGGCAATCAGAGGGGCATCAGGTGCTCCGAGGGGCCCCATCAGCCTGAGCCCACAGTTTGGACTGAATGACAGAATAGGCTCTTTGTGCAGCAGCTGTTGCTTTTACATTTAAACGTGGAGCAGATACACTCGGCCTTCTTTGTCTTTAGCTGTTTATCTTTTAAAGTAACTCCAGGACTCGAGAGTGGCCCCTCGAGTTGGAGCAGGGGCCGCTCCACTGCACAGGCCACAGTTTAAACAGACGCAGACAGATCAGGGGCAAAGCTTAAACTCCACACAAACATTCTACAATCCACAAGGAGCAAAAGTGTCTTTAGATGATGAAAAACAGCCTCAGATTCAACTAGAAACAGTGAAAAAGAACGACTAAAACAAGACGTGACGTGTTGAGTCGACGAGTGTACGAGAGGTTTTAATTAAGAACACAAGAAAGAACAAAACTCTTACCTTCAGTCACCTTCCAGTTAGTTTTGCTTTTGCTTTCCGACTCAGCAACTGTGGATTTAAAACAATATCAAGAATGAAAACAGAACTGAGTTGAAATATTCAGTTTTGTTTTGCGGGAACTGCAAAGTTTTATGTGAAACAAATTCTAATTAGAAAAAAACAGCTCATTAACACATGTGCTGGTGCTGATGCTGTCACATCCAAACTTGGCCTCTGTTGATGCTCCAAATGTTCCAGTGACAGCTGTTGCTAAGCGCATGAGCCATGCAACACAAAATGTGCTTCAGTTTATTATTGTACTGTTTTAGAGGGATTTTATATGACTAAAGCTGTGAAGGTCGATGTCAGACGGGCGTTACGGCTGAAAGTGGAGCGACTTCGTGAACTTATGTCCAACCATTTGTTTTGTGAATGTCTCTGTTTCTTTCTCAGCCAAATGATGGAACTGAATGGACGATGCTCATGGTCTTCAACACTGGTGCCGAACATGTGACCGTGCGGCCCTGGAAACAAAGGCTTTGTTTCCGCTCTATCCGCAGACAGAGCAGGTGGAGACGAGAGGAGGGTGACGGAGGACAGAGCGGGTGGAGACGAGAGGAGGGTGACGGAGGACAGAGCGGGTGGAGACGAGAGGAGGGTGACGGAGGACAGAGCGGGTGGAGACGAGAGGAGGGTGACGGAGGACAGAGCGGGTGGAGACGAGAGGAGGGTAACGGAGGACAGAGCAGGTGGAGAAGAGAGGAGGGTAACGAAGGACAGAGCAGGTGGATACGAGAGGAGGGTGATGGAGGACAGAGCAGGTGGAGACGAGAGGAGGGTAACGGAGGACAGAGCAGGTGGAGATGAGAGGAGGAGAGCTCTGCGTCAGGTGGAGACGAGAGGAGGAGAGCTCTGCATCAGGTGGATGTATTATTGCAGGTTACTTCCATAACGCAACGTAACTAGTCTACGAAGTTCCATAAAGTGCCATATAGAAGCGATTTAGTCCCAGATTAGATCTGGTTTATTCCTCGTGAAGGTTTTTTCTTTCTTTTTTCTTTCTCATTCCAGATTCAGCATCACCGGAGTATATGATTTCTCGGTGAAACATGCTCTTCCGTTCCCTCGTCGTCTCTCTGTAGTCTTCTAATCTCCTGCTTTTAAATGCTTAATATTGGCAGACTGCGAGCCGCTCTGTAAGATCTCGTCTCCTGGCAACCGACGGCTCCTCTGTACAATTAATCCTCCTCGTCTCGGACATATGGAGCAAAAAAGTGGGTCTTCATTATCGCCGTCAATATTTTAACGCGGCGTCACTTTGAGGCCAACAAATCGCCCCAATTAGAGCTCAAAATCCCGGGCTCCTTGTTCTCATGAATGATGCATGAAACGGAAGAGCAGAAAGTTTGCGTGTGAAAGGCCGTTACAGGAAACACACGATGTAGATAATTGTTCTAAACGCTGCGTCCAGAAGAAACGAAGAAGCTACTGCAAGTCAACCAGGGAGTATCCGAGTACAACGACGGAGTATCCGAGTACAACGAGGGAGTATTTGAGTACAACGAGGGAGTATCTGAGTACAGCCAGGGAGTATCATGACATGTCACGGAATTAATATCTTTGTTGTTCTCCTGTGTGCAGATGGGATAAGAATATGAGGTCCTGATTATACTGAATATCTACTGTCCGGCGCCTCTTAATCATCAATTAATGCGTCAGGACCGGATTCGGTGTGGAAATGGTCTTTGATTAAACCTCTGAAGAGAGAGCTGGAACCGTCACGGACGTGATAGTCTGGTCTATCTCTTTTTGAGCTGATTTGGGTTGTGATTATGTTATGTTTGTTACCACCTATAAAAGGTGTACTTTGTAACTTGTAAAGTTAGGTAGGGACAGAACGAACTTGTCTTAGGGAAAGTGAGGGTGTTTATCCACTGTGCACGTGAATAAACTTCCACCTTTTGAGAGAGACCGAGAGACTCTGTTTCTGCTTCAAGTTATTGCCTGGTTACTCTTTACTTGATCATTGTTTACAGGAAACTGCCGTAACAAATTTGGCGTCTTACGAACGACGGATCCTTCGGCGGCGGTCCATCTTTTCGGGGTTCGTGTGAAGCAGGGCTGGCCACCTGGAACACCACATTCCAGCCTCCACTCTCCACGGTTTGAGACGGGAGGCCTGCGTCACCGGCCCGGAGGAGGGGAGCGCCGACGTTCGGATTCGAAAACAACCACCGCGGTGAGTCTTTTTTTTGTCTCTCTCAACTAGGTCGAATCATAGGGTATTAATCTGTTTTTGTAAAAAAATTTTTTGATACTTTGTTTTACTCTCGGATCTGTTTTTGAATATTTCTTGTGATATTTTGCTAAAGTTACATTTACTGGTGTCTATAGGAGGACATTGTTTGTTTTTATAACACACTCGAGATAACCATAATCAGTCGGCAGAAGGCCACTGCAGAGAAGAGCCCACTTATTTCACTAGCTAAAGCAATTTAAAAATTGTCTTGTAGTCTAGTTTTGCCTGGGGTAAAAATAGTCTTAGCGAGTGGTGGACCCTAGACTAAAGAAGAGTGGAAGGTACGATTTAGCATAACACAGACGTGTGATTTTGACTTAACGTACGGTTACAAAATGGGGAAAAATCAATCGAAGTGTGTAAAAATTCCTGAGACACCAGTAATGTTGATAATGTCAAACAAGTATGGGGCGGAGTGTTTAGAATGCTTGCCGATTTGGACTGAAAAATATGGGTTCCCAGTGGGAGGGTCTTTAAGCATGAGTCAAATTGCAAAACTTAAAACAAACTTAGAGGAAGCACAAGAGAAGCTGTTAAAATCTAAAAAAGTATCAAGTGAATCGGTTAAGTGGGTGCGGAAACACGAGAAGTGGGTAAAAGTGTGGGAGACGGAAGCTGAGTCACGTGAGCGAAAGAGACTATGTAAACAATTGACTGTGAAGGTTGAATGTGAGGAAGAAGGAGAGTCGAAAACCGCCGCAATATTCACATACTGCTGCCAACCCTTATCGCATAGCAGACACCAGCACACACACGGCTGGTGCGCGCCCACGCACACACGCACTCACACTCACACCGCCACAACTGGGAGAACGGATCACTTCGTCTATGCCTTCTCTTTATCCAGATTTGACCGGTCTTTCTGCGGCGCTGCTCGACACCGACCTGGACGCCTACCCCAGCGGTCGACCCCACCCAAACCCACCACCAGAACTCGAGGAGGACGGAGCCACAGGGGGCATCGAGCCAACGCAAGTAAAATACAAAAAACCCAAACCTGCTCAAGTAGAAAAGGACTGGACTAAACTTCTACGGACAGGACAAGATATTGGACCACACATGTCCTTGCCAATGGTGGAGGTGGCAGGCCCGGAGGGACAGATGTTTGTTTATAGACCCTGGAGCCCAGAAGAGGTCCTGGCCAACTCCAAAGCCCTGCCTGACCCAGTGCCCAATGGGACTACATTTGCTAGAGAATTCGAAGAATTTTGCCAAGAGCTAAGACCTTCCGGGTTAGAATGTAGAAAAATTTTACTATCTGCTCTGAGGACTAGCGATTTTGCAAAAATTAAAGGAGCCATTCCACCTAATGACATGCGGGCCGACAAACCAGTCTATGAACACAATGTGGGATACATTGCGGCTATAAAGGGGCTGAATACGGCCATCACTGAGGCCTTTCCAATCAAATATGACCCTGAAGCCCTCCTGGGGTGTAAACAAAAGCCAGACGAGACCACAGACGACTATTTTCATAGATTCTCCGTTCTGTATAAAGAAAAGAGTGGCATGGTAGACACACCGGGCTCAGCATATGAAGAAAGCCTTTGTCGGGCCCTCTGCCCTGGCATCCTTCCAGACATTTTTGCCAAAGTGGAAAAGTTGTATATTGGTGGACTTGACCAGCCCAAGCTCGATGACCTGCGCAGATATGCACGTCATGCGCAAAAGCTTATCTCAAAGACACAAAAAAAAAAGGAAGAGAAACGGGCTACGGAACAACACGAGGCCACACTGACACTTTTTTCCGGTAGACCAGATGGGCATCACCAACGCGGCCGTGGGCGTGGGCGTGGGAGACAAGAACAACGTAGGGGGGCGTGTTTCACATGTGGACAGTTTGGACACTTTGCCAGAGATTGCACAGCTGCACTACAGCAGCCCGGACCTTATGTTAACGATCAACTTCCCACAGCAAATCACGCACCGACCCCCCACGTACCCAGACCACATTTTCTCCCCACTATGCAGCCTGGACCTTACTATGCTAACGGACAACTGCCCATGGCCAATCATGGACTCAGATCACAACAAGCTCTGCCCACTCAACCATGTTTAGCTCTTCCAGCTCCTGGACATTATGGGGGGTCGGATTGACTGGCGGGGGCGGAAGGGGGCAGGTCCGAGTACGCAGCAGAGACGACTGGCTCAACGACACACGCACCGGAACAACACCCACAACAACACCTGCAAGAGGGTAACATGCACCTGGCACAACTCACACACGCAATCACCTATCTTGAGGCATGTGCAGTGGTACCGGAGGGTACCTATTCTAAAATTAGTCAAGCTAAAGCTAAATTTCCAGAGTACCAATTGAACGTTAACGGGGAAAAAATTGATTTTTTGGTGGATTCAGGGGCTACAAATTCAGTGATTAAATGTTCTGCACTAACGAAAAAACCTCGGCTGGGGGGTCGTTACACATTTTCATTATCAGCTTCTGGGGAGACAACGAAGGAGCATTTCACATCTCCTTTAACATGTTTTGATGTCAGTGGTCACTCGTTCAAACATTCATTTCTCTATTCCCCTTTGTGTCCAGTGAACTTGATAGGACGGGATCTGATGTGTCGATTAGGAATTTGCCTTATCTCCACATCAGACGGCCTGCAGGTCACAAATAACAGAGAATTGGTACATGGTTTAAATTTTCTGGCAGAGCGTACAGAGGCTCCTGAATATGACTATTTTTGGAAATTGTCCCCAAATTCCTCAATTCAGTTAATTTCATTAGCCTATGAGAAAGTGACACACAATGAGAATGTTGACTTCAAGGATGTGAGAGAATTGCAGTGCTCGTTTTGTTTGCCCACAGATGCAACAGAAATAGAATGTGATTTTGATGCTTGTTGGAATGAATGCTGTGAGGACTTTTTAAAGACTGAATCTTTATTCTGGGGTAGAGACTTTTCTGTTGTCTCCGTGTCACTCCCCGATTCACTTAAAAACTTTAGCCTGTCAAACTCAAATTTGTACGTAGCATTATCAAAACCAAAGAATGCTAATTGGGGGGAGGTACAGGATTTTGTCCATCAGTGTTTTATAGCAGAGGACTGGGATAGTGTTCCAAACTCTAATGTGACATTTTCACGGTCTTCGGACGCATGGCGGGTGTGTTTACAGTCGTCTCTGCATTCCTTTCGCTGTGTTTCCACTGATAAGAGATACGCTGCTCCGGGAGCGGATTGTTTTTTATCTCAGGCGGGGGCAGAGGCGATACCGGAACTAAGAGAGGTGGGGGTTGACCTGTGGGCTAAGAGTCCAACCGATGTCGGCCTGATTCGAGGTTGTCAGCCCGTGGTGATCACCCCGAAATCTGACGCTCGCCCCTGTAGACCACAATATCCTCTGCGCCCAGAGGCGGTTGAAGGTATTACTCCGGTGTTTGAAGCCCTGAGGGAGGCGGGAGTAATAGTTCCTTGTAAATCTGGGGGGGTACGGAGCCCCATATTTCCGGTTAAAAAACAAAGCGAACCTGGGGTACCAGAGAAATGGAGGTTTACAAACGATTTGAAAGCAGTGAACGAAGCTGTTCAACCTGTCGTTGCTGTGGTGCCAAACCCATACACTATCTTATCTCAGATTCCTCCAGAGGCAAAATATTTCACAGTTGTGGATCTAGCTAATGCTTTTTTCTCTGTCCCCGTTCACCAGGATTCGCAGTTTTGGTTTGCTTTCGAGTTTCAGAATCGACTCTGGACTCTGACACGGCTGTGTCAGGGGTTCGTGCATTCTCCAACATGGTACAATGCAGCGCTGCGAGATTCATTGGCTCCCTTGCGACTGGCACCAGGTAGCTGCCTGCTACAATATGTGGATGACATATTGTTGTGCTCGCAAACCGAGGACCAATGTAAACAAGATACGGTGACCTTACTCAAACATTTGCATGCAGAAGGCCACAAGGCCAGTCTCTCAAAATTGCAATATGTTAAAAAGGAAGTAATATTTCTGGGTCATGTGATATCTAAAAATGGCAAAAGCATTACGACGAAGCGCGTTTCAGCCATTCAGAATATTCTGAAACCAATAACTAAGAAACAATTGATGTCATTTCTAGGAATGTGTTCATATTGTCGACAGTTCATTCCAAATTATTCTGTAATGGAGTCTCCTTTAGGTGCACTAATCCATGGAAAAGGCCTTAGGACTAATGACAAACTGACATGGACAGAGGAAGCAGACAAAGCTTTCTGTGAGTTGAAAATGGCTTTACAGAAGCCTCCAACTCTGGGGTTACCTGACCCAACAAGACCTTTCACACAGACTGTTGACGAACGCAACGGCTGCATGACTTCTGTCCTCTTACAGGCGCACGGGGGCTCCCTGCGACCTGTG
Organism: Eucyclogobius newberryi; assembly: GCF_026437365.1. Classification (NCBI taxonomy): domain Eukaryota; kingdom Metazoa; phylum Chordata; class Actinopteri; order Gobiiformes; family Gobiidae; genus Eucyclogobius; species Eucyclogobius newberryi. The sequence continues at coordinate 5,988,003 of NW_027316278.1, read as the reverse complement.
GCTTTTTTCTCTGCTAAGCTGGACCCCGTTGCAGCCGGCATGCCACGATGTCTACGCGCGGTGGCGGCTGCTGAAAAAGCAGTCTTGGCCTCGCGTGATCTGGTGGGCTATGCTGAGCTAACACTGCTTGTGCCACATGCTGTCTCTCTGATCCTGCTGGAACAGAAAACTTCGCATCTTTCTGCTTCCCGATGGCTCAGGTACAACACAGTTTTGCTTGAATTACCTAACGTCACAGTAAAACGATGCACACAGCTTAACTCTGCCACCCTCTTGCCCACCCCTGAAGAGGGCGAAGCCCACTGTTGCATTTCTACAATCGAACAGGTGTGCACCCCGAGACCGGATCTGAAAGAGGAGCCACTTGCTAACTCTGACTTGGTTTTTTATGTAGATGGATCAGCATCTCGAGACACCAACACGGGACAGAACCGTGTTGGCTTTGCAGTATGCTCTGAGTGGGATGTGGCGGCCTCAGGCCCACTGCCCTCTCATTTCTCTGCACAGACTGCAGAATTGGTGGCTCTGACAGTCGCATGCACATTGGCGAAGGGTCAGTCCGTCACAATTTTCACAGACTCTCGCTATGCGTTTGGTGTATGCCACGACTGGGCGGGGTTGTGGCGACACAGGAACTTTTTGAAATCGGATGGTAAGCCTATTCTGAACTGCACGCAAGTTGGGGAACTCCTGACGGCGATCTTGCTCCCATCTGATATTGCTATATGCAAATGTCAAGCTCATACTAACAGAACTGACCCAATTTCACAGGGAAACAGCAGAGCGGACAAGGCAGCCAAGGCCGCATCTTATCTCTGCAGACAAGAGCAAAATGAATGTTTTGTGTCTAATAACACTTCTCTTCCAGAGTCCTTATCAACCATGCAGGAATTCTCCACGTCAGAGGAAATCTCTGTGTGGAAGAAGGCGGGGGCTGAGAAGTGTGATGGCATTTGGGTTGGGCCTAACAAAAAATCCGTTTACCTAAAAAATTTTTCAGGCAGATGGCGCTGATCTCACATGGACGCGACGACTCAATGCTAGCTTACTGTATAGAATTGGATGACCTGTTGTCCTCAATTTCTGCACAGGTGAAAGCCGCTCTCCCAAAGGCAGCAGAAGCTGTCCTCCACAACTTCAAACCAGGTGACTGGATCTTGATCCGAGAGCCGAGGAGGAAAAGGTGGTGTTCCAAAAGGTGGATTGGCCCGGTCCAGGTCCTCCTCATCACTCACACCGCAGTGAAAGTCGCAGAACGGGGCACCTGGGTTCACGCATCTCACTGCCGAGCCATCTTCAGCACACCTGCGGAGATCAACGACAACGCGGGTGTCGGTCCACTCGTGGGTCGGACACAAGGGGCAACCACTGAGGACGTCGTGGGACCTTTTTGCAACGATCTCAAGTTCGAGAAAGTCGGGGTCCGAGCAGGTCGTAAACCTCGAAAGGCACCAGAGCCCACTGATCGAGTGCTCCGAGCAGGGGGCACGTTGCCAAAACCCGGCGCGGTTTAAAGCTCCACGTTCTTCTGCATCGTCTGGTAATATCTACACAAATACTGTCTTCATCGTCTTCATGATTCCTGAGGCTCACCCGGCTCCTCCTGGGGGGAGGAGTCCCCCGGAGCGTCAGAGCTCTAAATGGTATCTGACCGACAGAAAGGTCGAGCTCAACATCAGGTTGCTGAACTATAGAATAATGATTTATGCACTGGGTCTGTCAATAGTTCTGGCGTTGGGAATAATATGGTTTATCACTCTGCCTAGCTGGATGTGGCCCCACAGAGAAAACAGGGTAGACCGTAACACTCGTACACTGCACTATGACGACACATCCAAGATCGAGTCTCTCACAGACACTTATAACCATTCCACCGTCTATACACTAAACTATTGGTATCGATATGCTAAATATGTAGCCGACAGTCACAAGCGGAGAGATTGTTATGTATGTACACACATGCCTATGGCAACCAACTCCCCACACGTGCTCCCTCTCCCTGTGCCTAATTTATCCAACATGTTACCTGGCACTCTAATTTCTAGAGATAATGTTAAACTTCTGAGTAGGATAGTTTGGTCTGCATGGAGAGCGGTGATTCCTCTTCTCCCACGCAAGATTAAGTTCCGACCTCAGATTCACATCAGAGCTCCTAAAAATGTAAAACTAGGGCCGCTTTTTGGACCAGTCCACATTCGACCTGGCTCTAAATTTACATGCTTTGCACAGACTATTGCATCCACCTTATCTATCGGTCCAGGATCTGAACTTAAACCACTCCATGTAGGGCAAATCCCTGATTTATATTGTTCCACAGTATATGTCCCGTGCACTTATCTGGTGAACAACACCCACTTGAGCACCCACCTGAATAATTCTCAGGCGGGCCCCAAAACCACATGTGCACCTTACTACACTGTTCCGGACATTTTAGGGACCGTTCCAAAAGAGGGGTACATGTTTCTTTGTGGATATTACATGTATGAATGTCTTCCGGCGGGATGGGTTGGCCGATGCGCAGCTGTGATTCCTTCAGATCATTCATACATAATATCCAGCATACCACATCACACACCCAGGACACAAAGGGATCTGGCATCTCATGACGCTGTTTGGGGGTCTGACGTGCCAGGTGACCATAAAATTTGGACTACGGGGGAAAAAGGTCCTATTTGCATTGTTCCCAAGTGTGGGAGTGGGTAAATTGATGTTGCGTATGGAGACTCTTAGCTATAGATTCACTGCTTTTATAAACACAACATTAGCTACTTTCGAGAAAGAGAGAGAGGAGATGCATGCACTTCGCGCAGTAGCACTTCAAAATCGTATTGTGCTGGATCAGATAACAGCCTCCAGTGGGGGGGTGTGCACTTTACTAAAAGGGAGCTGCTGTACCTACATTCCTGCTAATGATGAGGATGGGGGTGCGATCCAACAGGGACTCGCAAATTTGACCAGACTCCGTAATCTCATGGAATCTGAAACTGTCACTGCCACTCACCCTTTTTCTGTGTTAGGATGGGCTCTTACTTCCTGGCGTGACGTGTTCATAAATGTTGGCATTATTGTAGGGGTAATCTTGATTCTGTTTTCTTGTGTTCTCCCATGTTTGTTCAAAGCGATTGGTAAAATGGTTTCTGCTCAATATGTGTCTGTTCAGGTTCCAGGGCCAGATAGAGACGCGTCTAAGCAAGACACAGGCTACATTAGTGATTCAGATGATGATTCAATCATCAAGGGAATGAGACCTTAAGCCAGTAACGGCATAAACAAGAGCGGAGGCAAATAAAACTTTAACAGTTTTATTAATTTCTTTTAAACTGTTTTTAAAATCACTGATTCAAAGGGAAATTGTAATGACTTAAATTAAGACAAGAGATAGACTGAAATCTTTATTTTGATGAAATTAATCGAGCATTTTTTTTTTCCTTCCAGAAGTCAGCATCAGCCTGTCCGTCCTGAGCCCCATTCACAGGGGAATTCCTCCAGGTTTCTACTTTTATCCCAAAGTGGTTTTGTAGTTTTCTCCTACTCAGGTTTTCTACTTTTATCCCAAAGAGGTTTGGTAGTTTTTTCCTGGCCGGTGGAGGGGGTCTCGGGACGGGGGAGCTGGGGTTAACTTTATTAATATTTTTTATTAATTATTTTATCTATTTTTTTATTATTATTATTATTATTATTATTATTATTATTATTATTATTATTATTTTATTTCTAATTTCAAGGGTTCAATTTTATTAATTAGTGTTTTTAATCATTAAATTTGTCATTTTTATTAATATTTTTTTTTTTTAATTAATTTATCTAATTATTGTTATTATTCATTTTTTGTTGTGTTATTAATTATTAATTAATATTTTCTCTGATTGGTAATTGATTGATGATATGATATTAAACAGGGGTTTAAGATAATCAAAAGAGTGGTATTGTAATGGCAGAAAATGGGTCATGTCATGTCATTCTAATGTTGTTTTAGGCCATGACATGTCACGGAATTAATATCTTTGTTGTTCTCCTGTGTGCAGATGGGATAAGAATATGAGGTCCTGATTATACTGAATATCTACTGTCCGGCGCCTCTTAATCATCAATTAATGCGTCAGGACCGGATTCGGTGTGGAAATGGTCTTTGATTAAACCTCTGAAGAGAGAGCTGGAACCGTCACGGACGTGATAGTCTGGTCTATCTCTTTTTGAGCTGATTTGGGTTGTGATTATGTTATGTTTGTTACCACCTATAAAAGGTGTACTTTGTAACTTGTAAAGTTAGGTAGGGACAGAACGAACTTGTCTTAGGGAAAGTGAGGGTGTTTATCCACTGTGCACGTGAATAAACTTCCACCTTTTGAGAGAGACCGAGAGACTCTGTTTCTGCTTCAAGTTATTGCCTGGTTACTCTTTACTTGATCATTGTTTACAGGAAACTGCCGTAACAGTACAACGAGGGAGTATTTGAGTACAACGAGGGAGTATCTGAGTACAGCCAGGGAGTATCTGAGTACAACGAGGGAGTATTTGAGTACAACGAGGGAGTATCTGAGTACAACGAGGGAGTATCCGAGTACAACCAGGAGTATCTGAGTACAATCAGGAAGTATCTGAGTACAACGAGGGAGAATTTGAGTACAACGAGGGAGTATCTGAGAATCTGAGTCACACGGGCCACACGAGGACGAGATCCACGATGTAACTTTTCATGAGTGGGGGTCCGCCACCTGCCTGTCTCCATGGAGATGTCATTGTTTGATTGTTCTAGAGTGTGGAATCTTTCACTTTAAAGGCGTTGTCTTGCTTAAAGGAACTGCACCTGGTTCTGTCTTAAAAACAGAACCGGTTAGTTTCAAACTCTCTTTGCTCCTCTACACATTGTTCACTTACCTAATGTGTCCTAAATATTTATAAGCACTTTTCACATATCTATGAGGCCAAAGCGAGTTTTGTAAAGTAAAGCTAACGACTGGAAAGCTAACAGCTCACTTCCTGCTTGAGAGAATAAAACACTTCATAATTAGAAGTGAGCACAATTTCCTCCTCACATCTATATATTTTACTGTGGCAGTAGTTCCAAACCCCCAAAGTCCTTCTTCTACCTGAGCAGCTCCCGTCTGAAGCCCGCCAGGTGCTCCTCCGTCAGGTGCTCCTGCGTCAGGTGCTCCTCCGTCAGGTGCTCCTCCGTCATGTGCTCCTCCGTCAGGTGCTACTCCATCAGGTGCGCCTCCATCAGGTGCTCCTGCGTCAGGTGCTCCTCCGTCAGGTGCTCCTCCGTCATGTGCTCCTCCGTCAGGTGCTACTCCATCAGGTGCGCCTCCATCAGGTGCTCCTGCGTCAGGTGCTCCTCCGTCAGGTGCTCCTCCGTCAGGTGCTCCTCCGTCATGTGCTCCTCCGTCAGGTGCTACTCCATCAGGTGCGCCTCCATCAGGTGCTCCTCCGTCAGGTGCTCCTCCGTCAGGTGCTCCTCCGTCAGGTGCTACTCCATCAGGTGCGCCTCCATCAGGTGCTCCTCCGTCAGGTGCTCCTCCGTCAGGTGCTCCTCCGTCAGGTGCTCCTCTGTCAGGTGCTCCTCTGCTCACACGGACCTGAACCTGTCGAGCTTCTGCTGCGCTCCAGGAGCTCCATGATTATTGCCACATTTGGCAAATAATTATTTCTGTGCCAAACGTCAGCAGCCTTAAGCTTTATTCAATATGTTCTCCATATCAACCAATCACAGCCCACGGTACACATCACGTACACGGCAAACGCACACACACACACACACACCGCACACACACACACACACCGCACACACACACACACACACACACCGCACACACACACACACCGCACACCCACCGCACACACACACACACACACACACACACACACCGCACACGCACACACCGCACACACATGGCACACACACACCGCACACACACGGCAAACACACACACGGCACACACACACCGCACACATACATACACACACACACACACACACCGCACAGACACACACACACACCGCACACACACACACACACACACCCCGCACACACACCGCACACAGACACGGCACACCGCACACAACACGGCACACCGCACACACACACACAGTACACACACACACACCGCACACACACACACCGCACACACACCGCACACACACCGCACACACACACGGCACACACACACACAGCACACACACCGCACACACACCGCACACACACACGGCACACACACACACAGCACACACACCGCGCACACACCGCTCACACACACCGCACACACACCGCACATACACACCGCACACACACACAGCACACACACACCGCACACACACCGCACACACACACCGCACACACACCGCACATACACACCGCACACACACCGCGCACACACACAGCACACACACACCGCACACACACCGCACACACACAGCACACACACACCGCACACACACTGCACATGTTCTCACGTCATAACTAATCATTAATATAGAGAAAATGCTTGTGGTTCTTTCATTCAATAGAATAATTTACTTTTTGGATAAATAAAGTTCCCTCATCACAAACAGGATTGTTACGTCATCGGCAGAAACCCTGTGCTATTTCTAAATCCATACATCATCGTCAGACTCACTTTGGAGTTAAGTTAAATGTCTTTAGTGTGGAACATTCCGAGCACGGCAACGCCATCTCCAAGAAGAGGCAATAAACCCTCCACCGGAGAACGACACGGTGCATTTATAACCTGAAGTCAAAGGTCAAAGGGGAGAAAGTGTCCGAAAAATGTGTTATTTACGGCGCTGAATCTGGAGACGTGTCACTTTGGTGAGCGATATCGACGTCTGTCTGTCTGAAGTGTAGATCAGCAACAGTACAAGGACACGGCCCCCGGGAGCAGCACGCAATCCATCCAGGAGCCCGCCAGGAGCCCGCCAGGACACACTGAAGATCTGTGTGAGGAACAATGACACACTGAAGATCTGTGTGAGGAACAATGACACACTGAAGATCTGTGTGAGGAACAATGACACACTGAAGATCTGTGTGAGGAACAATGACACACTGAAGATCTGTGTGAGGAACAATGACACACTGAAGATCTGTGTGAGGAACAATGACACGCTGAAGATCTGTGTGAGGAACAATGACACGCTGAAGATCTGTGTGAGGAACAATGACACACTGAAGATCTGTGTGAGAAACATTGACGCAGAAAATGTCTCCTGAATCGCGGCGACGCCCTTCGTATAACCGCATCTAACGCACGTTCATCACGGCGAGTAGAGCGGACTTTCCTGATCGTTCAAACCGAAGCGAGAGCAGAAGTAAACACTCGGTCACAAGCCGGGTCACGGGCCGGGTCACGGGCCGGGTCACGAGCCGGGGGGTCACGAGACGGGTCACGAGCCGGGTCACGAGCCGGGTCACGAGCCCGGTCACGGGCCGGGTCACGGGCCGGGTCACAAGCCGGGTCACGAGCCGGGTCACAGGCTGGGTCACGGGCCGGGTCACGAGCCGGGTCACGAGCCGGGTCACGGGCCAGGTCACGAGCCGGGTCACAGGCCGGGTCACGGGCCGGGTCACGAGCCGGGGGGTCACGAGACGGGTCACGAGCCGGGTCACAACCCCGGTCACGGGCCGGGTCACGGGCCGGATCATGAGCCGGGTCACGAGCCGGGTCACGGGCCAGGTCACGAGCCGGGTCACAGGCCGGGTCACGGGCCGGGTCACGAGCCGGGTCACGAGCCGGGTCACGAGCCGGGTCATCGTCACGAGCCGGGTCACGAGCCGGGTCACGAGCTGGGTCATCATGAGCTGGGTCACGAGCCGGGTCACGAGCCGGGTCATCATGAGCTGGGTCACAAGCCGGGTCACGAGCCGGGTCCGCCATCTTGAATGTTTTGGAAAAGCTACTTCCTTATCTCAGTGTGACGCATTCGAACAGAATGTGGGCGGGGCTGGTGGGTCAGGCAAACGAGCACATACTGCAGGTGAGGCTCATGCTTTCGCTCTTAAAACCTCACATCTCACTCTTCAGACTAAACCAATGAAAGTCCAGACAGTGGTTAGTTAATACACTTCAATCACACGACTCGTACACAATAACTTACAAGTGACAATCTAAATAAGAACGCTCAATGAACGATTATACATTCATCACATAAGGGCAGTGAGCGGCAGCAAATTCATCTCAGTAACAAACGACCGAGACGTTGTATCGTTCACTTAGATTTATTAAACATTGAATTGGCAGGAGAAAATATAACATGACGCTCCTGAAACGTGTCAGGCACAATACCAGAAAAATATAACGTTCACACAAAAGTTATTATTATAAATAGGCCTCACGTGAAAGACACCGAGACTAAAACGAGGAGCTGGAGGTATAAAAGCCGCTCGTTTGGATCCTGCACAGGAAGCGAGAGCACAAACTACACGGAGCGAGACAGTGGGAGGGGCTGAAGCTGTGGAGGAGGTGCTAGTGCCATCGAGTACTTTGCGAGTGTTACAGGATCCTGAATACGTCCATGAAAGTGTATTCTGAATACATACAACACTCCACATAATTAGGCCGATATTAGTTTATTCAAACCAAAAAAGTGGAGCACATTTGTGGTTGCTGAGCTTTTTCTTGCATGTTTTAAAAGTAAGTGCCCACCATTTTTCACAATCTAATCCTGTTTCAAAGTAACTATTCTGAATAACACACAATGATAGTCATTCGATTTGATAAACATTGTACTCAGAAGTAGAAGTATTGGAGCTCTGAGGTTTTCACTGGATCTGTAAAAACATGTTGAAGTACAAAACTAGAGAAAGCTTTTATACTTGTGTCAAACAGCAAGACAACAGAAAACATTCCCCGCCAAGATAGATTTTCCACATGACCCGAGATCATTCAAACTTCCTCCTTCTCGTCCGGATCCAGAGCTTCATCCCCTTCCTTCCTGGGAGGAATGTCACACGAATGGCAACGCAATAAAGGACAATAACTTTAGAATTACCAGCTATTATGAACGCTCCCGAGAGGTCAGACGTGTGTTGTCCACTTCGTATTCCTGGCCCTGCTGCAGAAACTCTTACTTACTTTTCAGTGACCTGGAAATGAGGGCCCAAATCTGGACAATACTTGACACAGTGAATATGACCTCAGGTGATCTCGAGGGGTTCCTGGCCACCTCGTCCAGACGTAGAATGGTCTGCTTTTCGTGGTCAGTAATTGTACAAACTGGAGCTCGTGTGGGATCAGAATTTGCCTCTGTGTTGTGTTGTTTGAGTTGTGCCTCTCAAACAGGCCATTTGTCTGGGGGTTGTAGGGGGCAGACCCTACCCCTGGTCAGTCAGGGGCCTTTTTGGAGCCCCAAACTGGTAAAATGTCAGAATGCACTAGATCACCTCTGGTCACTTCATGAAATAGTCCTTTATTACACATACTGCATGTATTGTTGCCATTGGTGGTGGGATTTAGCCTCCTACTAATCTCATCCCGAGCTCTAATGAGTCAGAGATCTACGATCAAAGTGGAATTTACTGGAGCTGGCATGACTTTCCTCATTGGAAGGCTTTTCCGTGAACAGGTCATGCGAACACAATAACTAACTACTAATATTTAGCATTTAATTTATACAACGACTTTCAAGACGTCCAAAGAGCTTTACATCCCTCAATCAGTCACTCCGTACTCAATGATGTGATTATGTTTCCGCAGCTCTCTTAGATCATTATCTTGTGTTTTAATATACACTTGGCCATTTACAGTTTTTAGTTGGAGGTTGGCACAGGGACATTCATTGATCTGGAGTTAGGTGATCATTATATCAAAGTGATTCCTAGAAACACTTAAATATTGTACAGACATCTTATGCAAACTAAAGTAAAGGTCCGCTTGCAAATCTTTGGACGTCCTGCTGCAGGTCGGGCCAGTGTTTGATGATGGCACAGAGCCCACAGAGCCCACAGAGCCCTCAGAGCCCTCAGAGCCTACAGAGCCCTCAGAGCCCTCAGAGACTACTCCTCTTCCTCCTGTGTCCTACTACTATTCCTGTGCCTCCTGTGTCCTACTACTACTCCTGTGTCTCCTGTGTCCTACTTCTACTCCTGTTCCTCCTGTGTCCTACTACTATTCCTGTGCCTCCTGTGTCCTACTTCTACTCCTGTTCCTCCTGTGTCCTACTACTACTCCTGTGTCTCCTGTGTCCTACTACTACTCCTGTGTTCTACTATTACTACTACTCCTGTGTCCTACTACTACTCCTGTGTCTCCTGTGTCCTACTCCTGTTCCTCCTGTGTCTTACTACTATTCCTGTTCCTCCTGTGTCCTACTACTACTCCTGTGTTCTACTACTACTAATACTCCTTTTCCTCCTGTGTCCTACTACTAATCCTGTGTCCTACTACTAATCCTGTGTTCTACTACTAATAATACTCCTGTGCCTCCTGTGCCCTACTACTACTCCTGTGTTCTACTACTATTAATACTCCTGTGCCTCCTGTGTCTTACTACTACTCCTGTGCCTCCTGTGTCCTACTACTACCCCTGTTCCTCCTGTGCCCTACTACTACTCCTGTGTTCTACTACTACTACTACTCCTGTGCCTCCTGTGTCCTACTACTACTCCTGTGTTCTACTATTACTACTACTCCTGTGCCTCCTGTGTCCTACTACTACTCCTGTGTCCTACTACTACTCCTGTGCCTCCTGTGCCTCAATATAATTGACCATCTGACAAACAGGTTCCCAACATGCATGTCAAATGTGCACATCCATGTAAAATAATGAACTATGTAAGTGTTTAATGCTCATGCTCAGTCCTGACCTTGTGAGAGCCTGACCGGCCCCTCGCTGACCCAGCGGCTTCAGGTGGGAACTTTTCCAATCGACTGAATTTACCACAGGTGAAGTCCAATCAAGTTGTAGAAGCGTCTGAAGGAACGATCAGTGGAAAACGATGTTCCTGAGCTCAAGTTTGAGTGTCATGGCAAACGCTGTGAATACAAATACATGTACATGGGCTCTTCTTTTTTTATACGTATATATATTTATAAACGTATGTATGTATATTTATAAACCTGCTTTCCCGCTGTCATTTATATGGTATTGTTTTGAGGCGAATTGTGAATTTATTCCATTTTGGAATAAGGCTGTAAGATAATGCAGAAAAAGTGATGTGCTGTACTCGTGTCCTATTTATAGTCGAATCATACTTCTTGGACTAGTTTAGTCTGCATACTTCTTCTCCTATTTGACAAACATATTTAGTGTAAGCTCCGTTTTCCCCTTCCCGCTGTGAGCACATCTACAAGTGACAAAAGCTGCACGTTTCATGCACTGCTCCTTTCTAAATGAGTTTGTTTTTGAAGAGATTTTGTGCATTATTTAATGTTTTGCACTTCCAACTAAAGTAACTTCAAATTATGAATACAATTTCCTCAACATGACTGGAGTAATAATCATAAGAGTTAAGTTACTTGAGTCCAGTGGCTCTCTTCTTCTGCTGACTCGGCTGTAATGAGGCAAGTACTAATATAACAGTAATATGCAGAATGCTTTGAGCTAGTATTGCAACACGTAATGCAAACTGAGCCTCTTGATTTGTGGCGAGAGTGCTTATTGGTCTCTGTTTCCTCTAAAGTGTTTCCTTTCCGTGTGGAGCAGAGCTGGACATGTCTCTTCTGTGCAGCTGTCTGGATCTGGACATCTGTTAATGTTTCTGCTCCGGAAATAGCCTCCGCTCCAGCGCCATCGTCACCTTTACTGTCTTATCTGCAGGTCACAGAACACAACGCTACAGTTATATATGTTAGAGAAATGAGGTGCATGAGAGGAATGGAGAACGGTTCTTTTAAGTCCCATTCACACATAGTTCCCAGTAGACACTCAGCATTGACCCCCGTTCACACACGCGCGCTTTCCGTCCCAGAATAAAGCCGGGTTTGATGTGTTCACACTGAAATGAAAATGGAACTTTACTGGTAAATTCCCAGGTAAAGCTGCGTGTGTGAATGGGGCTTTAGAGTGTGGAAATGTTCTTGTTCTTTTCACCAGAGTAAATACAGAAAGATGACTGAGAACCTTTGTATTTCTTCCACTGGCAGTACAATCAATAAAAGGAAAGTTCAAGGGGGTAAGGCAAAAGATGTATATAAGTACAATTATGCTCCATTAGAAAAAGTTAACATTGTAATCGCTGTGATACATTTACATAAAATAATAATACAAAAATAAGTTTGTACCTTTCTAGACACATCGTTGGCTAATTGAGTGTCTGCGTTTTCCATGACTTTCAATTTGTTTCAACTCCTTAACGCTTCAACCGATTTCAACAAGTTATACCTCATTGCGATCACTTTCACAGTATTACGTGTGCTATTACTTTTGAACAACTTGTACTTTTTGCAGAATTTTCAAAAGTATTAGTACTTTTTCCCCAGTGAAATAAATGGGGCATTATGAGTGTCTGCATAATTCTTTAGGCTTTATTCTTTAGTGACGGGTCGAGAGATAGATAGATAGATAGAGAGATAGAGAGATAGAGAGATAGAGAGAGAGACACTCTAGCAATGGTTTCAGCCATTGCAAATGATCTAGTTTAATTTATCATTCTTTTTGAATTCCATTCCATTTCACTTTGTTATTGTGCTGTGAGCTCTGCTGTGCTCAACTGACCTTTATGGAAGTCAAACAGAATGACAGCACAATCATCAGTTTGTCTATATATATATATATATATATATATATATATATATATATATATATATATATATATATATATATATATATATTCAATGATAATATTGCTTCTATAATCATTTGAATATTTCCTTGAAGTCTGACTAGTTTAAATTGATCACGTTTCAGTATTCTTTTAAAAATGTTTAGCTCTTTCCATTTAGGTTAGTCTATACAGTAGTAGCCTTTTGGCCCTTAGCATATCTTTAGTTTCAACCCAACAAATCTTATCTAAATTTGCATAAGTAAAGCGAATAACAAAAGCAAATTTACCCCCGTTTCCATATGTGGGCGTTCCATATGTTCCACATGGGTGTTGGTTGCCCTAGTTACGGGAGCCACCTGTCTGTTCTCTGTCGTGACACCGCTAATCCTGCAGAGGGCGCACCGTAAACACTCTGCTTGGTTTGGCTTTGCCAGAGTTGCATGTTCTCTGTTAATCAGCTGTTAGCTGTATTCCAGAGCTATTCAACATCAGGCCCAGGAGCCAAATCAAGGCCCTCCAAACAACTGAATCTGTCCCACAAACCATTTTCCCAAATCTTGTTGGTTATTACTGGGTTAGCGGTAGTTTAGACCTGGTTTGGTCTTGGTCCTTGTTTAATTCTGCAACAGACAAATTTAGATTCAGGGTTAGTCCTGGTTAAGACCTGATTGGTACTCGTCTAGTCCTAGTTTAATTCTGGATGGGTAGTTTTGCAAAGCAGTGTTGTCAAAGCATTTTGGATTTGTTATTTCTCACAAAAATCTAATCTGTTGGTCATATTTTGTGCGACCCAAAATGTTACAGTAATATTGTGTTGTACACCTTCAGCCCAGTGGCCTTGGTCTGGAAAACAAAGCTGAAACTTGCTGTGTACTTTTTGTCCACAGTGTCCAAAGTGTTAGTGTGCAGTTAGGTGTACTTTTTGTCCACAGTGTCTAAAGTGTTAGTGCGCAGTGAGGTTGATTTTGCATTGCGTTCTGTGGGGAAAATGGTTTGGATTTTTTCGCTGCAGTTCTATTGGACTGGCCTCTAGTCCAACTCACAAGTTAAGATAGCCACATACCCTATCCTGTTATATTAATTGCTCTATGATGTAAACATAGTGGGTGAATGAGAATTAGCCTATTGGGCATGATATAGATTTTGGGACAAAACAACTGCTTAACTATTAAAATGATCGACGTCAGTATTTACAAAATGATGTTTAAAATCTTGCCTTTCCAAAAAGACCCAGTAAAACACTTCTCTGTTCTTGCCCTCTCAGCATTGTAAGCATCTTATTATTTTGCTTGTGTAACCCTTGTTCAACCCCGGTTTAAATATGAGTTACTGAGTAAACATACGGCCAATTTGAGCTCCTCCTCAGAACATGATGCAACTCTGCCATTTTTCAACAAATCATGGCCTGCTTGAACGCAAACTGCCTCTGAAATGTATGCAATCAAAAAAATCCACTAAAATGACCTACATTCTCTTACGGCCTGACAAACGTATTGCCCATCGTGCTGTTTTAAAGCTGTTGCTTCCGTTTACCTGCAGAATAGTTCAATATCGTCTGGTTTGTTGTCATCTGATGTAATAAATCAAATTGTTGCTCAGCTTGGCATGTCGGTGCAGCGCGTGACAGATTCCAAACAACATTTCACCTCGGTTTTCTAACCACATGCAGAAGAGGTAGCAGGAAATCATTATCCAGAAGTGTTTTCCAGTGCGCTAAGACTAAAATGAGGCTGTGGCTCTGATGGACGCGTCGTCTTTGCTTCATTGGCGAGCGGAGGAAGCAGAGCCAGACCTGAGCTTGTCGCCGACTTGTTTTCAGTTGTTGTTCGGAATTGGCAGGACTGGGGGGGCGTGCTTGTCCATGTAGGGGTGATGGGTAACAAAAACGCTGACATGGCGGCAAAGTGGGCTTTAAAGAAATAGAAAGATTTCCATACAAGCATTCCAAGGGTTGTATAGGTCAGTAATGAAAAGGAACGTTACGTCTGTGTAGCCCATGTAATGCATTATGCTAAAATGTAACTGTGGTGGTACAATACACTGTTAAATTATGATTACTTGTTGTGTTTGATTGTAAATATGTCATGCAGCACTTGACTCAAGGGGCACGTCCACGAAAGGGGCTGCGCCTGGACGGGCTTCGGAGTGAAAAGTGGTTGTGCTCAGGGGGCGTTGTAGCCCTGCGAGCCTCAAACGTTTGTATTTGAACCGTCGACTTATTAAAAGTTGCAAAACGGAATGGATCGTCTTATTATTCGAGAGCGCAACATCTGCCTGGTAAAAGGTGTGAAAGAGAGACAGCAGAGGCCCCCATTACTTTGGAGTTATTCATGTACTGTAGGTAAAATAAGGAAATCTACAGTAATATTGACCCGGCTTTGACTATTTTGTAAAGCCCCAATAAAAAAACATCTATTTTTGGTTAAAGCTAAATATTTGTGTGTGCGTGCAAAAAGTGTATTGTGCAAAATGAAGATCAGGAGGCGGCTTCTTCTTCTTCTCCAGCAGCTAGCGACGGGCAAAAGGAGGCAAGACTTGGAAGCCTGTAACGCCCCTTTACCGTGAGAGCACTGCCCACAACTGACGCAGGGACCAAAGTTTGATTCAAAGATAAGATCAGAGAGAACATTTTGATCTCATATTAATATCAGTGCTAAAACGTGTCAGCGCACACACCGTGATAATAATTGGAAAAGCAATAATTCTCACAAAGCCACTCACACAAAGATTATAGCCCCTCACTCCCCAATAAACGAGGAACTGAAATCATTGGTTCGTGAGGCTTCACTTTCCCCATCACGACCAGCAGCAGAACACAGACTGAGTGAGGTGTCTTTATCTGGTTTGCTTAACAGGGTCAAACTACCTTGTTTGAAGAGAATTTGTCAGAACTATGTATTTGGGCCTCCAAAGTCCTGCCATGGACACAGTAAATGGAAACTTTTGGAGCGTACTCGTGGCATCAGGAAAGAAAACATTACAAAACAAAAGGATGACTCAAACAGCACCAACGATCAAGGACTGGATCCAAATTATAACTGACGGAAAAAAACTGAAACATTTACATTCTGACTATATTTGAAGGATGACATTTTTGACAGACTCTGGACTAGATGGGACTAATTTGTTGTTGTGCTGTTATTTATTTTATTAAGTAGATGTCTTGATTTTGTATACAGCACGGTTTGTAACTTCTGACTACGCGATCGAAAAGCAGAGTTACTCAAAAAAAGATGACTTGTCCAATGTATAAGATCATCAAACAACCTTTGGACCAGATCTAATCATCCACAAGAATCGAACCTAAAAAACCCACACACACCGTCCCAGAACTTCTACTACTACTACTGCTACTAGCTGAAGCAGTTTCAAGCCCGACTTTGGAAACCTTCAAAATTTGTCTGGCAAAACAACGCCTAACATCACACATTTCCGTTTTATGCAGCTAAAACGCGCAACAATCTTGTCTGGTGATTGTCCTGCAGTAGCGCGTCACATTTGATCATATACACAGCCTTTAGAAGTACAGAGTTGCTGTTGCGCACATTTCTCCTCTTTCTGTCTCTTCTCGTCAAACTCCTCCGTCTGCTCGCGACCGTGTGGCGACCGATGGCCTCTCGTCCGCCTTATTTTTCACATGTCGTCCGCGTAGCTCCAGAACCAGCGAGGCACGTCTGAAAACTCTGGTTTAAGTGAAGAGCAAAGCTGTCAGGGGCCCCCGAGGATGCCCCCCCTCCGCCACCCCCCCCCCTCTTCACTGTCAGTCTGCGGCATATGGAGCAAATAGTTCCACATCTCCCTGAAGGTGCCGCCGTTCAGCGGGAGGAGGCCGGTCTTTGTTAAGGGGATATATTTAATTAGACGCTGCTGACCTGCTGTTCTGAGACAATAGCATCAAACGCCGGAGCAAACACGATTGAGGGAGCGTAAACTCTAGTGGGGAAGTACTGTGTGTGCTCGCTCGGGTCTCCCTACTGTCCCTACTATCCCCTATGTCCCTACTGTCCCCTCTGTCCCCTCTGTCCTTGATGAGCCTGTGAAAGCTGATTTACCTGCGTCTTCACATCTGGATCATCTGCTCCTGAGCTTGTACTTATCGAGTGAGTGTTACGTTGTAACATGAGATATTTACACATAAATATGTTCCATGGTCGTGATGAACATGTGTCCTTTGAGACAGGTTAGGCCTGGTCTCATTTCAACGCTGCAGGTTCTACATTGCAGACCGCTGTATATCGCACGTTCGCGCTCCTCGTGTCTTCGTGTTCAGCCACGTCTAGAGTCACTTCCTCATTAGACTCATTTCTCCATGAATATGAGTTTGATTGTGATAAAACGCACAGCGTTTTGAAGCTTAAATCAAAGTCTAAATCTAAATTGTGCAGCAGCCAAGTGCTTCTGGCTGCTGCACAATTTAGCATTTCCCCGTGAATAATAAGCACTTTGACAAGGTGTTACTCTTTCCAGACACAAGACATGTACAGTGCATTCGGAAAGTAAATTGATTATTTGCCTCAAAATTCTACAAAATGTATAAAAAATAAGCAAAAATAGCGCTTGTACATGGCACTAATTGGGATTTCTA
>NW_027316278.1:5710721-5965721 GCF_026437365.1 Eucyclogobius newberryi | reverse complement strand
TAGAAAAAGTGGCTCACTGGAAAAAAAAGTTGGAGAAACACTGGGCTAAACGACATCAACTGAGCTGTCTGTGATAATAATCGTCATAGCAACAGCATGGAAGGCAAGGCAAGGCAAGTTTATTTGTAGAGCACATTTCATACACAAGGCAATTCAAAGTGCTTCACAGCAGGAAAAATGCATTCAAATCACAAAGAAATTACAGAAATACAATAAAATTAACTAAATTAAAAATTATCAATCCAACTGATTTTCTAAACTAATAAAATCACAAACAAAAGAGAAGAGTGCAAAGAAAAAATCCTTTCAGTCATATGCGCAGCTAAACAAAACTGTTTTTAGCTTAGATTTGAACATTGTCAGAGTAGAAGCCTGTCACACATCTTCAGGAAGACTGTTCCAGATTTTAGCTGCATAAAACTGAAACGCAGATTCCCCATGTTTTGTCCTACTCTGGGCACCAGCAGGAGGCCGGTCCCTGAGGTCCTCAGAGTCCGAGATGGTTCATTTGGCACTAACATATCCAAGATGTACTTTGGTGCTAGGCCATGGAGAGACTTGTACACAAGCAGAGCTGCTTTAAAGTCTATTCTCTGAGCCACAGGAGCCAGTGCAGAGACCTGAGAACAGGACTAATGTGATCATACTTCCTGGTTCTAGTCAGGACCCGAGCAGCAGCGTTCTGGATGTACTGCAGCTGTTTTACAGCTCGTTTGGAGAGACCAGTGAGCAGGCCGTTACAGTAGTCTAATCTACTGGAGACAAACGCATGGATAAGTCTCTCTAAATCTGGTTTTGACACTATATTTTTGATTTTGACAATGTTTTTTAGATGGTAAAAAGCTGCTGATGTTATTGATTTGACGTGGCTATTAAAGTTCAAGTCTGAGTCCATTATTACCCCCAGATTTCTAATTTGGTTTGTAGGTTTTAGAGCGAGACTCTGGAGGTGACCGCTAACACTTTCTCTTTGTTTCTGTGGGCCAAAAACGATTATTTCAGTCTTGTCTGAGTTCAGCTGGAGAAAGTTGTTTTGCATCCACACACTGATCTGTTGGATGCAGTGACAGAGTGAATCTACTGGTCCATATTCACCTGCCGATAGTGAAACATAGATCTGAGTGTCGTCTGCATAATTGTGATAGGACACATTTTCACTGCGTATCAACTGACCCAACGGCAGCATGTAGAGGTTGAACTGAAGGGGACCCAGGACTGACCCTTGGGGCACTCCACAGGTCAGGGTCATGTGGTCTGAGACACAGCTACCAATTTCAACAAAGTACTTCCTGTCTTCCAGATAGGACCTTAACCAGTTTAGGGCAGTGCCAGTGATGCCCACCCAGTCCTCTAGTCTCTGTAAGAGGATCCCATGATCGACAGTGTCAAAAGCAGCACTCAGATCCAACAGAATTAAGACTGAGGCTTTGCCCGTGTCAGTGTTCAGGCGGATGTCATTTGTCACCTTGACAAGAGCAGTCTCAGTGCTGGAAACAGTTCTTGGGGATCGTGGGGAGCGGGGTCTAGAGGAGATCAGCTGCTACTGTTGAAGTGTGAATGCCAGAGCTGAATCCGGCCTCTGAGTCCCCGGGGCCCGGCCTCTGAGTCCCCGGGGCCCGGCTTCTGAGTCCCCGGGGCCCGGCCTCTGAGTCCTTGAGTCCCTGAGTTTTGCATAATCACGCCTCTTGTTCAGAATGCCACACCCTGCGCTCCCACCAATCGTGTCGGCTCCAAAAGTGTGATGAAATGAGCGCCGCTGTGCCCACGCTGACGCGACCTCCGGGGCCAAACTACGGCCCCGACGGTCTCGAACGGGCCAAACTCGCGCAGATTAGCATTCGAGTGCGTCCTGGAGAATCCCGCTTTCCATTGCACAAAGCGAACAGCGCTGCAGGCAGGAGCACAGCTTCGGAAACTGCAGCTTTCAAGAGGAGCAAACGCCGAGGGCAAATCCATTCAAACCAGAGGCGAAGGAAGCGTCTGCGAGAGGGATTCCACTCGCGGCGGAAAGGACGCGCCGGAACTTTTATTCACCTTTTCTCTGCGTTAAATTATTAGCCCGGTTGTGTGCAAAGAAAGACTGTGATGTGTTTGTGTGTTTAGAATAGTCTGTGGGATTCGTTGCTTCGTGCCGTGTCAGACGCCGCGCGCAGACGTCTTGACAGATGAGCACTTTTCGGGCGTGGCATTAGGCATTCCTTTTGATCGCTGCTGTTGACTAATCACCGCATGTGGAGGGAGGATGGAGGATGCGGTTCCAAACGAATGCTTCTGAAGTACACTGAGGATGTGCCGTGTTCACCAGATATGCGACTGTAAAGGGTGTGGCTTGAATACAAATGAGGCGGAGTTTGCGTGTTTCTAATCAACAACATTCCTCGAGAAGCGACGTTCACACCAAAAATCTGATCGTTACGTCTGATGTGAGTAATCTGATTTTGACACGGTTAAAATATTGAAAAAACACAAAGTGAAAAATATTGAAATTATTAGTTATTTTAAAATTCAGTGACTCGAAATGCGTATTAACAGTCACGTGTCACATTGAGTGTTTTGGATTTTTTTTTTTTAATTTAAATTTCTTTTCTCATGTTAACACGCAACAATCAGATTTAATTTTAATTTATTTTTTATTGTTTTCTTGTACATAAACCAAAGGAGGTCAAACTATTTTTTTTTAACGTAAATTCTCACAAACATCCATTAATCACATTCGTACAGAAAAAAAAGATCTGAAAAATAAATAAAACAAAAATACAAAGTCCTGTATTGAATTTTGAATAATTTTCTCTTTTTAAGTGTTTATTTTAATTGAAAAAGAAACAAATACATTATTTTACAAAAAGGAAATTATGTTGAGTACTAACGTTGACTTGCGAGCCATTGACCAGGAGGATATAGCCAGTGTTGGGAAGTAACTTAAAACGTGTATTTAGCGGGGCTCTCTTTCAAATATAGGTGGATTTATTGCGCCAAAAACCAAAGTGCAAAAATATTTACAATGACAAAGAATGTCCAAAAATCCATATATTTACAGAGTTCAGACGTGGAGTCACAGTGTACCAGAAAAACATACTCAGAATACTAATAGTAACTGTAATCTGAGACAGGGACTCCTTCCTATTGTGTTACTTTCGTAAAATCTTTTTGTGCTTTTTGGTTTTTAGGCTTAAACTGCACATTGTTGGTGTTAGAACAAAACGCTTTAGAGTTTCTGATTTCTCCTCCTTTCATCAGTGATACATAAAGTCTGAAACAAACCAAGATAATTTACTCCTACAGCTCATTTTTACACTATAACGTGAATGCAATGATGAGTATTATAATTACACAACAGAATGAACATCTCACTTTGGATTGAGAGATTTTAGATAAACCATGCAAGCTGAGGCGACCCACCGTCTAAATTGCAATTGTGGTGTATTTTTACCAGTAGAAGCTTGAAAATATAATAAAAGACATATTGTCGTCACTGATACAGAACAACGTGCCATCTGAACTTCTCACTTTGGATTGAGAGATTTGAGATAAGCCAAGTCCTCAATCCATGCCAGCTAAGGCGACCTGCTGTCTAAATTGCGATTGGTGTATTTTTAACAGTAGAAGCTTGAAAATACAATAAAAGACGTATTGCCGTCACTGATACAGAACAACGTGCCATCTGAACCGCTCCACGCTCTCATCTCGCAGAAGTCGGTAACTTTTGACCTGGAGCTAATTTCATGACTGAAGATGATTGTCCCTGGTTCTGTCACGCCGCGAGACCCGCAGCAAGCAAATGTGTCAGCGCTCATGAATCAGCCGTGAGCGACAGTGTAAGAACGGGCCGTGTTCTCAGGAACGGTGATGAACAGGGGCGACGCTTCTGTTCGTTTATTCACTCAGTTTAAAGTCTCTCTGTATTTCATTCATCGTAAAGGACACGTATTAAGATCACCAATAACTATACACATAATGCATGAGAAGGTCAAATTATGTACAAATTAAAAGCATGCATGACTTTTTTTTCTGATGCGTCCTCTCATCGGGGTTTGGCAGCAGAGGGAATTGCCACGGGGAAACAAACAAAAGCTAGCTTACCCGAACATTGCAATACAAGCACGCAATTATAATTTAAGCAATTTCACGGCGGAGATTCTCCAAAAGAGTCTGGTGATGGTTTGTGGACTTAAAAACAGCCCAGGAGACCTCCAGATCGCTTCCTTTGACATCACAAAGCTTGTAATTTCTGAACGGAGTGTAGCTTGAGGCTAAAGGGGTAGCGGATTATGGAAGATGATAATCATTTTCAAATGCAGGGGAATTTCTCTCTTAGAATTACTCGACAACAGTGAAAAAACGATTAGATAATATTCATTAAATTAGCATTTTCTCCATCCATTATACATACTGTATCAGACTGTGGGGTAAGAACCACTCGGGAGGAGAGCGGGTGGTTCATCCAGCAAGACAGTTCATCCAGGCAGATGAACTGTTCATTTAGAGTGGAGAGTGTTCCTCCAGGAAGGGTTAGGGTCAGCATCAGCAGTGTCTGAAACAGGAGAAAAACATGTGTAATGAACAGTAATGAACAGACACAGGTGAAATAAAAAATGAAATACCGTTGATAGAATAAGTAGTCAGAAGCATAGTTGCTCCTAGGGCAACGAAGCTGGGAAACTGTAGGTTTTCATTTTTTGTTCCTAATTGGCCTGAGCATGAGCCATTTCAAAGAGGAACGTTTTAAGCCTGGTCTTAAATGAAGAGACTGTGTCGGCCTCTTTCACATGGACAGGAGCTGGTAGCTAAACGCTCTAACTGCTACTGTGCTTTTAGAGACTCTTGGGACCACCAGAAATCCCGAAAGGCACAATTTGTAAGGAGTAGGATTTTAAATTTGATTCTAAACTCGACAGGAGCCAGTGAAGAGTCTCGAGCACCGGCGTAATAAGCTCTCTTCTTTTAGTTCCTGTTAGTAATTTGGCTGCTGTGTTTTTAAGCTTTTTATGTAGCTTTTAGGACACGCTGCGAGCAGGAGTTACAGTAGTCTGATCTAGACATTACAAAACGTTTTTCACCATCGCTTTTAAGCAGGATTTTTATGATTTTGGCTATATTACTTCAAACCGCTGTGTGTTTTATTATAATCTGACTCATATTCACAGAGAAATAAGGCTAATGAGGAAATGAGTCTAGACGCGGCTGAACACAAAGACACAGCGGACATGTGACGTCTGCAGTTTAGAACCTGCTGCCTAATTATACAAATATCTCATGTTACAACGTAAGACTCACACGCTAAGCACATGCTCAGGAGCAGATGATCCAGAAGACGCAGATAAATCAGCTCACACAGACTCATCAAGGACAGAGGGGACAGAGGGGATAGTAGGGACAGAGGGGACGGTAGGGATAGTAGGGACAGAGGGGACAGTAGGGATAGTAGGGACAGAGGGGACAGTAGGGACAGAGGGGAAAGTAGGGAAAGAGAGGACAAAGGGGATAGTAGGGACAGAGGGGACAGTAGGGACAGTAGGGACAGAGGGGATAGTAGGGACAGCGGGGACAATAGGGACAGAGGGGACAGTAGGGATAATAGGGACAGAGGGGACAGTAGGGACAGAGGGGATAGTAAGGGACAGTAGGGACAGAGGGGACAGTAGGGACAGAGGGGACATTAGGGACAGTAGGGATAGTAGGGACAGTAGGGACAAAGGGGATAGTAGGGACAGAGGGGACAGTAGGGACAGAGAGGAAAGTAGGGACAGAGGGGATAGTAGGGACAGAGGGGACAGTAGGGATAGTAAGGGACAGAGGGGATAGTAGGGACAGAGGGGACAGTAGGGACAGAGGGGATAGAGGGGATAGTAGGGACAGAGGGGACAGTAGGGACAGAGGGGACATTAGGAACAGAGGGGACAGTAGGGACAGAGGGGACAGTAGGGACAGAGAGGACAGAGGGGACAGTAGGCACAGCTCATATGTGTTTTGTGTTTGATAAACTTCAAAATGCTGTACGTTTTAGTACAATCACACTCATATTCACAGAGAATTGAGTCTAGTCCTGCGGTCTGCTGCGCCGTGGGTCTAATCAGACCAATTAGACTATCCATCCATTTTTTTTTTTTCCATCCATCCATTAACCAATTAGACTAATTAGACTAATTAGACCAGCAGATGAACTTAGACACTCAGAAAGTGCCTCCAAAAGTTCAACAGTGTCTTAGAAAAAAACTATGCAACAAATATTGTAAATGGGATTGATTCATTTTGAATTTTGTTTAGTATTAAATCTTCGGATAAAATTTAGAAATAAAAACTACAGAAATCCCCCAGTATTTAAAAGTCTAAATCATGTTAAACAATTATCACACAGCTCTTTTTTTAACTGTTCAATCACTTTTGGACATCCTCATTGTTCACCTGAAAATATACTGTTAAAAATGATATTCAAATCTCGCAATAATATTAATATTCTCGTTTCAAACAGCGATATCGTGATCTTTTCCAACACCAGAGCCACCGCCGCCTCACGCCTCATTCCCAGCAGTTCCTCATTTATACTTCAACTTGAGTAATATCATTTTAAGTCATGTTCCTCTTCTTCTGCACATTCGTCGGCTTTTACTCCGGATCGTTCCGTAAAGTCCAAATCGCCGGCGGCGTCATCGCACGAGCCAATAAGACGATGTGTTTGGGATGATGGATGGGGAGAAAGAATCAGGTTCCGTCTGCATCTCTGTGCCGCGTTATCTACTTCCTCCTTCAGATTTATCCCCAGTTGGACTTCCTGTGTTGCCGTGGAGACCATTCATCACCGCAACAACCATGACCACCTCCAGCAGTTATTGCCCGGGCCTGTTATTACAATGAGGAATGCTGCCGTGTGCACAGAATACCTGCAGCTTTCTCCACAAAAGAAAGATGTATTGTAAAGGAAACACAGATATGTAAAGGTGCACTCTGTAACATTTCCAATTACCCGCTTTCCTTCACAGAAATATTATAGAATGGCCTGGAATGTTCCATAATATTGCTTTAAATGTGTTCATCTTTCAGTTAATTCCATTGAAAGTGTTTTTAATTCACCAACATTGCTTGGAAAATACAAAACAAGGCCCAAAAACTGGTCTAAAGAACAAAATGATAAAGGGCAGCGTGAAATGGGGGGTGGAGAGAAGGGAGGACATGCAGTCAATTGTCGGGAATCAAACTCGCGACACGAGCCCGGCATATGTGTACTGTGCCCTAACCACTCGACCACCGGGCAGCACATAGACTTCATTTTGTTCACATCTTGTAAGATATTAACACCTAATGAGTCACGCCTTTTTATAGTAAACTGATAGCAATTGTTTTAACTAAGATTAATCATCACCGATCGACAATTCTGCAGTGAAATAATAAAAGAATCGTTTCCAGCGCAGCATAATGAGCTTAATGTTGTCACCGCACAATAGCACAGTTCCATCTGTTCACGTCTGAAGTAATCAAACTCCTATTCAAATGAGTGGAAGCTGTTTAAGTGAGGCTGGTATTCAAGGTGTCCTCCATCAGTACAATCATCCTCAGAGTCGGTGCTGCAGGGTTTGTTGGGAGGATAATGATGCTCTCTGGCACTCTGAGCAACACTGGGGAGGTCGTGGTGGAACACGGGCTCTGGAGACGGAGGATCTTCTGCAACACGGACGATTTACTGGCCCACGACGATGAATGACTTATAAGTTGATTGAGGTTTCCAGGGGCAGTGCCGGAGCGCGCTACAGGGCAAAACCAGGCCGTCCCGGTCCAGAGCCAAGTCTTGACCACACTGGGTTTTCTCACCACGTCTCATACCAGCACGAGATGGTTATAATCCACATGGACTCTAAGGACTCGAGGACCGCATTAGAACAGACTCACCTCTGATTTATTGTCCTCATCGGTCTGAAATATCACGTCCCTCCCAGTCTGCTGCAGCCTGAGATGGCATTGTTAGGGTAAGAACATAATATGACGGGTTTTCCGAATGTAATCAGCTCAATCGACTGTACCGATGTTGTGATAGGAGCGTGTACTGTTCACAAATTCGTGAATCGTAAGCACTTGGACACAATCAATGTCCAGTATATATGTAATGCCAACATTTGCACGCTTTTATACGAACGCACAGGCTTCAATCAAGACCTTTGTGAGAGGAATCAATCTGTGGCAAAATATCTCCTACGCATGTCCTCAGTTTAGACCCTGGATTTAACCTGTTACCACCCACCTGTCCGCCGGCAAGCATTTTCTATTATCTCAAATATTCTCTTACATCATCACTTTTATTTCCGTGGTCAATACCAGCAAGCCATACATCATTTTAAAGCTTATTTTCTCAACAAAACGAATATGTCATTGATTTACATTGAAAATGTAAACCAATAGTTTGTGAGAAAGTCTCAACTTTTACAAACGCATGTCCTACCTGTTTGCTGTTTATGATGGACGAAACGGCTTTAATTCTGTACATCCTTGTACTCAGTCTGTCCGTAAGGAATCATTGAAAAACAATATCCACTTGTATTTTTCCTGAAGTTATCTGATTTCATAAGGCGCTGGTACAGCTGGCAGCCCGGTGTAAACGCTCTCTCTTCTTTCTCACACTTATTGTGCTTTATCTCCTATATTTTGTAAATATAGTTAGTATATTTTTTTCTATTTTACTGTACGATAGGGACACGCGCTGGAATAGTTTTTTAATTCAACTGTTTTTGAGTTTTTTCGGCTGGATTTAAGCGTTTTTCGTTGCGTTCGTTGTGTTGTTGTGACGTGAGCTAGCTCCGAGCGAGCCCACCAGCCCCCCCCCCGCGCCCTCCGGCCGCGCTAAAGTACGGCGTGTCGTCGGTACACGTTTATATACACGTTTATATGAAAGAGGAACTTCACGAACGATCGGGACACGCACTGGAATCGCTTTAAATTAACTTGTTTTGACTTTATTCGGCTGGATTGAGTGTTTTCGTCGTGTCGTTGCGATGTGTTTTGGCTCTGAGTCCCCCGGCTCCGGCCCCGCCCCCCGCCCGGCACGGTACCGCGTTTACACAAAGGAGGAACTCATGAAACTGCGGAGAACCGTCGTCTTACCCGGAGATCGTCACGTTATCCCGGCGGACATCCTTAGGAAAACGCAACGAGGCAGACGGGCTGGACGTAAACTCCGAGAGAAGAGAGGGACAAACAGGAAGTCGGTTCCCGCCGTAGTCATGGGTAACGCGAGGTCCCTTCAAAATAAAATGACGGAAATAGCGAGCCTCATGCGGTCCCAGAGGATTTATAGGGACAGCAGCGTCTTGATTTTCACAGAGACCTGGTTAACAGCAGAAATGCCAGACTCTATTGTAGGTTTGGACAATTTTCATCTGCTGCGGGCGGACAGAACGAGAGAATCCGGGAAGAAAAGAGGTGGAGGTCTGGCGGTGTATGTGAACACGAGCTGGTCCAAACCCGAACACTGCACAGTGAGGGAGCAGCTATGTAACAAGGATATTGAACTATTGGCTATTGGCATGAGGCCATATTATCTGCCCCGGGAGTTCTCACATGTGATTTTGATCGCAGTCTATGTGGCCCCGTCTGCCAATGCTGAAGATGCTTGTGAAGCACTGCTCTCCTGCACTTGTAGGCTGCAAACACAGCATCCACAGGCTCTCTTCCTCATCTCTGGTGACTTTAACCACGCTTCTCCCTCTTCTGTTCTACCAACATACACCCAGTATGTTACCTGCCCCACCAGAGAGAATAGAACATTGGACTTGTTTTTTGCCAACACCAAGGAGGCTTATTCTTCTTCCCCCCTCCCTCCCCTGGGCAGCTCGGACCACAACCTTGTACATCTGAGGCCTGTGTATGAACCCATCGTGAGCAGGCAGCCTGTGGTGTCCCGTGAGGTGAGGATGTGGTCTGCTGAGAGCGAGGAGGCTCTGAGGGACTGCTTCAGCACCACTGTCTGGACTGAGCTTTATGACCCACATGGGGAGGACATCGACATCAACACCATCACAGAGTGCATCACGGAATACATCAACTTCTGTTTTGAGAACATTGTTCCCTCCCGGACGGTGCGGTGTTTTCCAAACAACAAGCCATGGATTAACCGTGAACTGAAGGCTCTGCTGAAGGAGAAGAAGAGAGCCTTCAGGTCAGGGAACAAGGAGGAGCTGAGGACTGTGCAGAAGGAGCTGAGGAGGAAGATCAGGCAGGCTGAGGCCGGCTACAAGAGGAGGATGGAGGAGCAGCTGCAGCAAAAGAACATTCAGGGAGTGTGGAGGAGCCTGAAAACCATCTCGGGCTTCAAAATCCCCCCTGCCCAGACAGAGGGGGATCTACAGTGGGTGAATGATTTAAATGCTCACTTCTTGAGGTTTGATCGGTCACCCGCCCCTCTGTCTGGTACCTGTGCCTAAGACACCGCGCCCCAAAGACCTCAACAGCTTCAGGCCAGTGGCTCTCACGTCCCACCTGATGAAGACACTGGAGCGGCTGGTCCTGGACCACCTCTGCTCCACCGTGAGCTCAGCCATGGACCCGCTGCAGTTTGCATATCGGTCTGGCATCGGAGTGGAGGACGCTGTCATCTCCCTGCTGCACCGCTCTCTCTCTCACCTGGAAAAGCCTGGCAGCTCGGTGAGGATTCTGTTCTTCGATCTTTCCAGCGCCTTCAACACCATCCAGCCGCTGCTCCTGAGGGACAAGCTGGAGACGGCTGGTGTGGAGTGTGACCTGGCAGAGTGGATCCTGGACTACCTCACAGACCGACCCCAGTTTGTGAGAGCCCGGAACTGTGTGTCTGACACTCGGACCTGCAGTGTGGGGGCGCCCCAGGGCACTGTCCTCGCGCCCTTTCTCTTCACCCTTTACACTGCAGACTTCAGACATGACACGGACAGCTGTGTCCTGCAGAAGTTCTCTGACGACTCTGCCATCATCGGACTCATCACGGACGACGATGACGCGGAGTACAGAGGACTGGCGCAGGACTTTGTGGACTGGTGTCAGCGGAACCACCTCCTCATCAACGCGGGGAAGACCAAGGAGATGGTGGTGGATTTCCGCAGACGCCACCCCACTGCCCCCTCACCAGTGAACATCCAGGGACGGGACATTGAGAGAGTGGACTCATACAAGTACCTGGGTGTTCATCTGAACCACAAACTGGACTGGACTCATAACACAGACGCACTGTACAGGAAGAGCCAGAGTCGGCTCTACCTCCTGAGGAGACTCAGGTCTTTTGGAGTGACAGGGCCACTCCTGAAGACCTTCTACGACTCTGTGGTGGCATCAGCCCTCCTGTACGGTGTGGCCTGCTGGAGCAGCAGCATCACAGAGAGGGAGAGGAAGAGGCTGGACAGAGTCATCAAGAAGTCCAGCTCCGTCCTGGGCTGTGGTCTGGACTCGGTGCAGGAGGTGGGGGACAGAAGGGTCCTGGCTAGATTCACATCTATGCTGGACCATGAGTGTCACCCCCTGCAGGACACTCTGTCCGCTCTGGAGAGCAGCTTCAGTGAGAGACTGATCCACCCTCGATGTGTGAAGGAATAGTTCCGTAGGTCTTTCCTTCCCGCTGCTGTCAGACTTTAAAACAAAAACTGTTAGTACTGAACACTCGCAATACTGACCTAACCTAATACTGATGTGCAATTCTGTCATATGTGCAATTGCTGTTGGAATTCATGTGCAATTCATGTGAAATTCATGTGCAATCTATGTGCTGTCGTGACACATATTCATGTGCAATTACTGTCGTGATCACATGCAATGGTATTTATGTATATATGTTTTGTTTTTGGTTTTTTTGAGAAATGAGAGGTTTTGTCTATGGGAGTTTTTGTTTATAGGAGAAGTGTTTTTCAGACTTCCTATAAGTGATCTGTTCTGTTCTTCTGTATCTACCTCTGTATCTACCTGCGTTGCACCAATGAAATTTCCCCATGTGGGACAATAAAGGATTATCTTATCTTATATCTAATATACATATATATATATATATATATATATATATATATATATATATATATATATATATTTTTATATATATATATATATATATATATATACATATTTATATATAATATCACATCTTTATTCTTCTTTATTTAGTCACTTCCCAAAGTCACGTTCATCATTTCCTGAACAAGACACGATTCAAGAGTCTCATGAGGGAGAATCAGAGAGACAAGTCTAATGAAGAGGAGCAGAGGATCTACGCCGAGCTCGTCCTGTGGAGCAGAGGATCTGACGCCGAGCTCGTCCTGTGGAGCAGAGGATCTGACGCCGAGCTCGTCCTGTGGAGCAGAGGATTGCAACTTATACCCAGAAAAATACGGTAATCTGTGATAAACCTTGTAAGAAAAAATACTCCTAAGAAATGGCAGCGATATTAATTGCCGAGCCTTTGTCATATTTTCATTGCGTTTTTTGATGATTTATGTGGAAAATATCTGACCCTTTGTTAGAGAATAAACCGAGTAAACCGACGCAGCGTGGTATCGTGCGGGTTCAGAATGATTTCCACTGTATTTTGTGCGGCACTCGCAGCTTCCACGGACGCTCGGCTTCACCAGAGCGATCGTAAATAATTGCCGTGTTCTTTTATTCAAGTGCAGCCTT
The DNA here is from genome assembly GCF_026437365.1 of Eucyclogobius newberryi. NCBI lineage: Eukaryota > Metazoa > Chordata > Actinopteri > Gobiiformes > Gobiidae > Eucyclogobius > Eucyclogobius newberryi. The sequence continues at coordinate 5,953,109 of NW_027316278.1, read as the reverse complement.
TGATGTTGCAGATCATAGACTGTTATTATTCGATTTATTGAACATACATAATATATACGCTGTAAACACGCTGGACTTGTTTTTCCTCCATTGTCCCGCGGTCGCACGCTCTTTCGTACACCGGCGTACACGGGCACCGGAGGCAACGGGGGCGAAGTGTCTTGCTCGAGGGCAGTGCGCACTATCGCCACAAGGAGGGGCTGGAGTTCATGTCCGTTAATGTCAAGAATAAGTGACGTTCAGTCCAAAATGCAGCGACAATTGACACACACTTTAAACGATCACTTAACAAAATAAAGGTGTGATCAGGGGCTATTATTATGTGTCAAAGCGTAACTATTGTGAAATGTATATAGACTTTGGGCCTTGTTCACAGTACGGTTGCTAGGTAACAGTTGAGGAATTACCTGTGTCACATCTGCAGCTCGAATCCAACCAGGAAGTAACATTATAACTGTCGTCAGAGTGGGGGAAATGTGGGGAAAAGGGCACGGTTTGAGTCAAATCTTGATATTATGTTGACTGAATAAATCCATAAATGAAACAAAACCACTTTTTTTTCAAACCGAGTCAAATGTTGGAGCGTCCTTCTGAAACGTTAGAAGATTGATCATAACTAATATTACAATTTCACATGTGATATCATCCTAAACCCTTAAAGTGCATATGAAGTGCATATATTCAACTAAAAAGGGGTTTCCGTGTATATTTGTGAGTTTATCATTTGACTTCCTGGTTCAGATGTGAAAAGAGTTCAAACTAACGATTATACATTTGGAACTGTCAGAAAACTATGTGCGTAAGGAAGGTTTATTTGTAACAAAATTCATACTCAAGGCAATTCAAAGTGCTTCACACGACAGGAAAAAATGTATTAAAATTACAAAAACATGACAAAAATGACAAAACAGTTTAAGACCTAAAAGAGAAGAGTGCAAAGAAAATTAATTCAGTCAAATGTCCTGACTCTGGCACCAGCAGGAGGCCGGTCCATGTTTAGTCCTGACTCTGGCACCAGCAGGAGGCCGGTCCATGTTTAGTCCTGACTCTGGCACCAGCAGGAGGCCGGTCCATGTTTAGTCCTGACTCTGGCACCAGCAGGAGGCCGGTCCATGTTTAGTCCTGACTCTGGCACCAGCAGGAAGCCGGTCCATGTTTAGTCCTGACTCTGGCACCAGCAGGAGGCCGGTCCATGTTTAGTCCTGACTCTGGCACCAGCAGGAGGCCGGTCCATGTTTAGTCCTGACTCTGGGCACCAGCAGGAGGCCGGTCCATGTTTAGTCCTGACTCTGGCACCAGCAGGAGGCCGGTTCATGTTTAGTCCTGACTCTGGCACCAGCAGGAGGCCGGTCCATGTTTAGTCCTGACTCTGGCACCAGCAGGAGGCCGGTCCATGTTTAGTCCTGACTCTGGTACCAGCAGGAGGCCGGTCCATGTTTAGTCCTGACTCTGGCACCAGCAGGAGGCCGGTCCATGTTTAGTCCTGACTCTGGGCACCAGCAGGAGGCCGGTCCATGTTTAGTCCTGACTCTGGCACCAGCAGGAGGTCGGTCCATGTTTAGTCCTGACTCTGGCACCAGCAGGAGGCCGGTCCATGTTTAGTCCTGACTCTGGCACCAGCAGGAGGCCGGTCCATGTTTAGTCCTGACTCTGGCACCAGCAGGAGGCCGGTCCATGTTTAGTCCTGACTCTGGCACCAGCAGGAGGCCGGTCCATGTTTAGTCCTGACTCTGGCACCAGCAGGAAGCCGGTCCATGTTTAGTCCTGACTCTGGCACCAGCAGGAGGCCGGTCCATGTTTAGTCCTGACTCTGGCACCAGCAGGAGGCCGGTCCATGTTTAGTCCTGACTCTGGGCACCAGCAGGAGGCCGGTCCATGTTTAGTCCTGACTCTGGCACCAGCAGGAGGCCGGTTCATGTTTAGTCCTGACTCTGGCACCAGCAGGAGGCCGGTCCATGTTTAGTCCTGACTCTGGCACCAGCAGGAGGCCGGTCCATGTTTAGTCCTGACTCTGGTACCAGCAGGAGGCCGGTCCATGTTTAGTCCTGACTCTGGCACCAGCAGGAGGCCGGTCCATGTTTAGTCCTGACTCTGGGCACCAGCAGGAGGCCGGTCCATGTTTAGTCCTGACTCTGGCACCAGCAGGAGGTCGGTCCATGTTTAGTCCTGACTCTGGCACCAGCAGGAGGCCGGTCCATGTTTAGTCCTGACTCTGGCACCAGCAGGAGGCCGGTCCATGTTTAGTCCTGACTCTGGCACCAGCAGGAGGCCGGTCCATGTTTAGTCCTGACTCTGGGCACCAGCAGGAGGCCGGTCCATGTTTAGTCCTGACTCTGGCACCAGCAGGAGGCCGGTCCATGTTTAGTCCTGACTCTGGCACCAGCAGGAGGCCGGTCCATGTTTAGTCCTGACTCTGGCACCAGCAGGAGGCCGGTCCATGTTTAGTCCTGACTCTGGCACCAGCAGGAGGCCGGTCCATGTTTAGTCCTGACTCTGGGCACCAGCAGGAGGCCGGTCCATGTTTAGTCCTGACTCTGGCACCAGCAGGAGGCCGGTCCATGTTTAGTCCTGACTCTGGCACCAGCAGGAGGCCGGTCCATGTTTAGTCCTGACTCTGGCACCAGCAGGAGGCCGGTCCATGTTTAGTCCTGACTCTGGCACCAGCAGGAGGCCAGTCCCTGAGGTCTTCCCTAAGTTGCTCCTGTATTTTGGACAGAACTTCAATGACACATCGAGTGAATGTGTGAGAAAAGAACAGTTTTTTACAATATCCTGAAGAGAATATAAAAGTAATTGATGCACGATACATCCACAAAGAGAGTTCACGGCAAAGGAAGAACCAGGTCAAGCCGTTGTTGTTTTTACTATTGTGAGAAAAAGAAATCAGAAAATGCTGGTGTTAAACAATTGTATGTTTTCTTCTCTTGCAGGAAAAAGAAAAAGCAAAACAGAAAGTCGATCAAAGACAAAGGACAAAAGAGAGCGTCGGGTTTGCTGCACGTACAAAGATCATCGACAGAGAGTGATGCACCTGCGGGATTAAGATCCAAGTCATTTTAAGAACGTGTTAAAGGGCACTTATTACGCTAAATAGTCTTTTGCAGGTTTTAACCATGTTCCAACATTGTTCCTCTTCAAAAAGAAAACCTGGAGTAGCATTTAGCTTCATTCACGCTAGTTTGAGGAATCCTCTCCCCTAAAACTACTCGGAAGAGTACAATTTCTTCAAAATGTTTCTCAAATAAATGCAACTGTCCACCTCCGGGAACAGGCGAGGCATTTAACGTGGAGCTCAGAGGAAATGCACCTGTTGTTGTTTGTTTGTTTGTTTGTAGAAAAAGACAGTGCTCACAGAGGAGCTCATGGGGCCGGTGTTTGAAGGATTTGTTTTTCGATAGATACGTTTGTAGAATCTGCGTCTCTGTTTTAGACTTTGTAAATCCAAACATAAGTGCCTCCTTCTTTCTTCAAAATCTGTAATAACTCATCTCGCGTTGTCGGTGGACGTTCCTAAACCGCCGGCTGCACCAGAATGGCCCCTCGCAGATCGGATTAAGAAAACTATCGTAGCCGGCTCGTCTTTTTATGCAGAGTTTGCACGTTCCCGCCGGTGTCTTGTTGGGTTCTCTCTCTCTGGGCTCCGTTTTCTCAGAATATGCACCAGGTAAAATCCTCCAGCTAAGATCCTGACCAAGCCTAGCACAAGATCTGGAGATTGGTCCCCCGGGGGCCTGCTACAGAGAGTTGGCTCCATGTGACAACACGGGGAAAGTAAAGTGCACCTAACCTTAATTATGTTGGATGAAAACATATGCTTCTCAAGTAGTTTGTTAACAAGTTCTCCCCGCACACTTTAGCCGCTAGGACGGCTCGCTGTTATCGAAAGGTATTGAGCCGTCGGCACGTTTGAGCCGCCCCAGTGAGAGCGAGGCTTTTAGACGGGAGGAGATGTGAGGGACGAGCTGTCACGGCGACTCAGCGACGGCGGGCGAGGAGGTCGTACTGGTGAGGAAAAGAGGAAAAAGCCTTCGGAAGCTGTGACTGACCTGTTTTCACTGCTCCACACGACGCGGCCACTGGAAACAGTGAAGTCATCCACATATAAGACCGGCAGACTCATATTCTCACGCCCGGGTCATCCAACGCAGCCTACGGCAGGGTCACCCAACGTAGCCTACGGCAGGGTCACCCAACGTAGCCTACGGCAGGGTCACCCAACGCAGCCCACGCCCTGGACGCCCAACGCAGCCTGCGCTCGGGTCACCACACGCAGCACGCGCCCGGGTCACCAAACGCAGCCCACGCCCAGGGTCACCCAACACAGCCCACGCCCGGGTCGCCCCAACGCAGCCCACGCCCAGGGTCACCCAACGCAGCCCACGCCCGGGTCACCCAACGCAGCCCACGCCCAGGGTCACCCAACGCAGCCCACGCCCAGGGTCACCCAACGCAGCCCACGCCCGGGTTGCCCCAATGCAGCCCACGCCCGGGTCGCCCAATGCAGCCCGCGCCCGGGTCGCCCAACGCAGCCCATGCCCGAGTCACCAAACGCAGCCCGGGTCGCCCAACGCAGAGAGATCCAGGGCACAACTGTTTTCACCCAAGAGCATCGGTGACAAAAGGTTCAGGTCAAACTGTATCGAGCGAAATCATCTAAACCACCAAATTATTGAACATGACTGTATGAAAATAAACCCATTTGACCATTTTCTCAGGTTTACAATTTTTACACTTATATTTTGAAGGTTATACTGATGAAAACTACGTCTGGGAATCAAAAGGTTCCTCACGATTCCATTGGAAACACGTTACACGGCTCACAACACGATACTATCATGATTCTGTGATCCACGTGATTATATTCTTGAGATAAATCACATTATTTAAAGTAATTTCTTCTTCAAACCATTTTCTGCTCTTGGGTTTTTATGTCTAATCTTCCCCAGAACAGCAGCTCTGAGAGTGAAAAGCCTCGTATTCTCCGCAAAACAGGAAATGCGCTGATAGCATAACTACCGTTACCACGACGGTAAACTCTGACCACAGAGATGTGAAAAGTGTTTCTTAACAAATTGTAGGTGAATATTTAGGATGCTTAAAATACACGAGAAACTGAGATTTGGACTATTTGATTAAAAAGTCTCAAAATTGCTGCATCGTCACAAAAATAATAATATATACTAATGTCGGTGTAATCCCTCATTCGTCCAGGCGTGTTCCATAGTAGAAAAAGCTTCAGTTGTAGTCATCTGGACTCAGTTTGAAAAAATAGACGTTTCGACTCTCATCCAAGAGTCATTGTCAATAAAAGAATTTAGGTCGAGAACTCCGATATTAATACTGTTCTGTGGTAAGACCCACCCATTGGGCGGAGCCTTCCTGAAGTAGAAAGAGTTGTTTGTTTCAACAGAAACTCCCCCTTGTATCTACCGAGCTAGCCTATTCAGAATCTTAATGGGCTATTAGAATCCTCTTTGTCTTTGTGAGACCCTGGCTCAACCACCCTGAGTACCTGATTAGCATCTGAATGTCCTCTACCTTTCCAGGGGTTCAGAAACCCATTATAAATAACAGGAAGATTAAATCTTAGCCCTCCATTTCTGTTTAAAGAAGGTCTTTCTTTTTTAACAAAAATAGCTTCCTTGACTCCTCTTTCAAACCATCTTTTCTCCTGCTTAAAACCTTCACCTCACCGTCTTCAAACGAGTGATTAGAGGCTTCAAGATGGAGATGCACGGCACTCTGAGGTCCTGAACTAGTATTTCTTCTGTGCTGATAAAGCCTCTTGTGTAGAGGCTGTTTTGTCTCACCTATGTACCGTTCTTTACAACTTTCTTCACTGCATTGGATCGAATAAACTACATTGCTCTGTTTTTGAGTCGGCAACTTGTCCTTAGGGTGAACCAGTTTTTGTCTTAAAGTGTTTCCTGGTTTAAAATAAACAGGGACTTTGTGTTGTCTAAAAATTCTCTGCAGTTTTTCCGACAGGCCAGACACATAAGGGATAGAAACACCCTTCCTTCTCTGTTCAGTTTCCCTTTTGTCCTGCTTTTTGGTTCTCTTCACTCTGTTGAGGGCCCAAGCGGGGTAACCACAGGCTGAGAGGGCATTTCGGACATGTTTTTCCTCTTTCTTCTTGCCCTCTGAGCTGGTGGGCACACCTTGAGCTCTGTGTTGTAAGGTTCTGATCACTCCCAGCTTGTGCTGTAGTGGGTGGTTGGAACCAAAGAGCAGATACTGGTCCGTGTGTGTAGGTTTCCTATATACTTCTATTTGGAGTTTCCCGTCCTCTCCTCTGATCGTGGAACAATCAAGAAAGGCCAAGGCTAGCTCGGTAGATACAAGGGGGGAGTTTCTGTTGAAACAAACAACTCTTTCTACTTCAGGAAGGCTCCGCCCAATGGGTGGGTCTTACCACAGAACAGTATTAATATCGGAGTTCTCGATCTAAATTCTTTTATTGACAATGACTCTTGGATGAGAGTCGAAACGTCTATTTTTTCAAACTGAGTCCAGATGACTACAACTGAAGCTTTTTCTACTAATATATACTAATGGCAATATATGTCCATTCATCGACACAGCAGCCCATGATATCAATACTGTTATCACCAAATAAGGTATCACGATATATCTTTATTTTTACCTTTATTTTGAAATATGAGCATCTGATACAAAAGGACAATAGTGCACAGCCTCGGCACGTCAGAATCCGTGGAGGTCTAAGGAGTGAGGATGGAACTCGGAGGGACTTTCTGTCTGTTTGATGTTGTTTTTGATCAGAGCATTGTCAGATAGCGCTGCGCTCACAGCAGCCGCTTCCGTCCTGGAGCAGAGGGCGGAGGAGCACAGCTGGTCAGGTGACATTTTCAGCAGGAGGGTAATCACTCTACATCGTCGCTGATTAGAGACGGACAGTCCGGCTCTTTTCAAAGATTCACGCTGCGCATGAGTCGTGCTCAGAGGTCAGACCCGGAGCACTGACATCACAGAGCGAAATAGCACATTTATAACTGCAGAGGACCAACAGCTGCATAAGGAGTAGCTTCGAGAAAAAGTATTTCAACGGTTGGCCATCTAATTGAAGCTGTCGGAAGGTCTGCGCGGGAACGACCAAAGTGAAGGATCATCTCTTCAGTTTCCTCTCTTGTGAGACTTATTTCTAATGGTACTTTGAGCGTGTTGTATACTTTGTCTTCGTGTGGGATTTGAGATTTGGCGTAGATGTGTCAGAGTCTCTTCACGCACAGACTTGGAGCAGACTGCAGAACTGCAGGACTCATTTATCACTGATTAAAATCACTCAACGAGAGGCCCCCTGTCGTCCAATCAGGCTCCAGACCATTTAACCTTATGAGTTTGTTACATCGACGTCTAGAAATAGAATATGTATTTTCGAGTGTGGGCTTTTAAGGTGCCCTATGTCGCTTTTCTGGAAGACCATCCGAATCTGCTTGTTTCCATAGAGATGAGGTAAATGTCCTCACCTACAGGTCAATAACTTATTTGAAGTTTTCCAGTCAGGGTTCAGAGCCCACGACAGCAGGGTTCAGAGCCCACCACATCAGGGTTCAGAGCCCACCACAGCAGGGTTCAGAGCCCACCACATCAGGGTTCAGAGCCCACCACAGCAGGGTTCAGAGCCCACCACAGCAGGGTTCAGAGCCCACCACAGCAGGGTTCAGAGCCCACTACAGCAGGGTTCAGAGCCCACCACAGCAGGGTTCAGAGCCCCACCACAGCTACAATCGATCCCCATCCGACCTCAAAGATGCTATAGAACCACATCATCCAAACACAGCTCTTCGCTCTCAAAATGCTGGCCTTCTGGTGGTCCCAAGTGTCTCTAAAAGCACAGTAGGAGGTAGAGCCTTCTGGTGGTCCCAAGAGTCTCTAGAACACAGTAGGAGGTAGAGCCTTCTGGTGGTCCCAAGAGTCTCTAGAACACAGTAGGAGATAGAGCCTTCTGGTGGTCTCAAGAGTCTCTAAAGCGCAGTAGGAGGTAGAGCCTTCTGGTGGTCCTAAGAGTCTCTAAAAGCACAGTAGGAGGTAGAGCCTTCTGGTCGTCCCAAGAGTCTCTAAAAGCACAGTAGGAGGTATAGCTCCTGTGTTATGGAATCAGCTCCTGTCCATGTTAAAGAGGCCGACACAGTCTCTTCATTTAAGACCAGGCTTAAAACGTTCCTCTTTAAATCGCTTGTGGTCAGGCCCGTTATGAACAGAAATAAAAACCTAATGTTTCCCAGCAACGCTGCCCTAGGAGCAACTATGCTTAATATTTGAATTCACCTTCAGTCTGTCCATTGCTGTTCACATGTTTTTCTCCTTCTCTGTTTCACTGGTGATGTTGCTCCAGTGGCGACTTCACTGTAGATGTCCCATCTCCTGACCTGTAGATGTCCCATCTCCTCACCTGTAGATGTCCCATCTCCTGACCTGTAGATGTCCCATCTCCTGACCTGTAGATGTCCCATCTCCTTCTGTGGTTCTGGCTACACAGTCTGTTTGCAAAGTGAAGTGTACCAGCCTGTCCGTCTGTGGGAGTCGGGTCTCTCCTTCACTGTGGTCTTCAAGGTTTCAGCTTTTTCCCAAAGGGTTTTGTAGTTTTTGTCTTGCCAAGAAGGAGGGTCTAAGGACAGGGCACACTGGGACATTTATCTATTTGCTAATTTCTTGTGAACATTGATCGATCTGCTTCTCCATTTCACTGTCGCCTTTTGAGGACACTGCTGTTGTGATATTGTACCTGCTCGAGTTTCTCCACCCGAGTAACAAACACATTTAACTGCAGAGAAACATTGACATCAACTGACTTTAATGTAAACTTGCATTGCTTGATTACAGCAGGTAAAATATTTTATGTGTCTCCTTCTAAAAATAAACACAAACACATTTTGTAAAGCTTAATGTGACTTAAATGACTGGCAGACTAAGGCTACAACTGGATTGGAAAAAAATAAATGAAAATATAGTCAGACGAGATTGATGCAAATTCAGTAAATGACTGTAATCATAACATTGGCTGTGGTTTAACTGCCACGTTGCAGATTTGTTGACATGGTTTATGGTTCATATCTCTGCCTGGCACAAAGTTGGAAAAACATCTTTCTTAGCACAAATAAACAAAAGCGAAATATTTTTTTCACAACAGCCTTAAAACGAAGCACCATTATTCAACTGCGAAGACATGATTATTGTTGAATAACTTTAAGACATGAAATGAATATCACACGTTTGTGCACAGAAGCAACATTACCCCACACGGAGGCACCAGATATAGGAGTACTGGAGGCACCAGATGTAGGAGTACTGGAGGCACCAGATGTAGGAGTACTGGATGCACCAGATGTAGGAGTACTGGAGGCACCAGATGTAGGAGTACTGGATGCACCAGATATAGGAGTACTGGATGCACCAGATATAGGAGTACTGGAGGCACCAGATGTAGGAGTACTGGAGGCACCAGATGTAGGAGTACTGGATGCACCAGATGTAGGAGTACTGGAGGCACCAGATGTAGGAGTACTGGAGGCACCAGATGTAGGAGTACTGGATGCACCAGATATAGGAGTACTGGATGCACCAGATATAGGAGTACTGGAGGCACCAGATGTAGGAGTACTGGAGGCACCAGATGTAGGAGTACTGGATGCACCAGATGTAGGAGTACTGGAGGCACCAGATGTAGGAGTACTGGAGGCACCAGATGTAGGAGTACTGGAGGCACCAGATGTAGGAGTACTTGAGGCACCAGATGTAGGAGTACTGGAGGCACCAGATGTAGGAGTACTGGCACCAGATGTAGGAGTACTGGAGGCACCAGATGTAGAAGTACTGGAGGCACCAGATGTAGGAGTACTGGAGGCACCAGATGTAGGAGTACTGGCACCAGATGTAGGAGTACTGGAGGCACCAGATGTAGGAGTTCTGGAGGCACCAGATGTAGGAGTACTGGAGGCACCAGATGTAGGAGTACTGGATGCACCAGATGTAGGAGTACTGGAGGCACCAGATGTAGGAGTACTGGAGGCACCAGATGTAGGAGTACTGGAGGCACCAGATGTAGGAGTACTGGAGGCACCAGCTATAGGAGTACTGGAGGCACCAGATATAGGAGTACTGGATGCACCAGATGTAGGAGTACTGGAGGCACCAGATGTAGGAGTACTGGATGCACCAGATGTAGGAGTACTGGAGGCACCAGATGTAGGAGTACTGGAGGCACCAGATGTAGGAGTACTGGAGGCACCAGATGTAGGAGTACTGGATGCACCAGATGTAGGAGTACTGGAGGAACCAGATGTAGGAGTACTGGAGGCACCAGATGTAGGAGTACTGGATGCACCAGATGTAGGAGTACTGGAGGCACCAGATGTAGGAGTACTGGAGGCACCAGATGTAGGAGTACTGGATGCACCAGATGTAGGAGTACTGGAGGCACCAGATGTAGGAGTACTGGATGCACCAGATATAGGAGTACTGGATGCACCAGATATAGGAGTACTGGAGGCACCAGATGTAGGAGTACTGGATGCACCAGATGTAGGAGTACTGGAGGCACCAGATGTAGGAGTACTGGAGGCACCAGATGTAGGAGTACTGGAGGCACCAGATGTAGGAGTACTGGAGGCACCAGATGTAGGAGTACTGGATGCACCAGATGTAGGAGTACTGGAGGAACCAGATGTAGGAGTACTGGAGGCACCAGATGTAGGAGTACTGGATGCACCAGATGTAGGAGTACTGGAGGCACCAGATGTAGGAGTTCTGGAGGCACCAGATGTAGGAGTACTGGAGGCACCAGATGTAGGAGTACTGGATGCACCAGATGTAGGAGTACTGGAGGCACCAGATGTAGGAGTACTGGAGGCACCAGATGTAGGAGTACTGGAGGCACCAGATGTAGGAGTACTGGAGGCACCAGCTATAGGAGTACTGGAGGCACCAGATATAGGAGTACTGGATGCACCAGATGTAGGAGTACTGGAGGCACCAGATGTAGGAGTACTGGATGCACCAGATGTAGGAGTACTGGAGGCACCAGATGTAGGAGTACTGGAGGCACCAGATGTAGGAGTACTGGAGGCACCAGATGTAGGAGTACTGGATGCACCAGATGTAGGAGTACTGGAGGAACCAGATGTAGGAGTACTGGAGGCACCAGATGTAGGAGTACTGGATGCACCAGATGTAGGAGTACTGGAGGCACCAGATGTAGGAGTACTGGAGGCACCAGATGTAGGAGTACTGGATGCACCAGATGTAGGAGTACTGGAGGCACCAGATGTAGGAGTACTGGATGCACCAGATATAGGAGTACTGGATGCACCAGATATAGGAGTACTGGAGGCACCAGATGTAGGAGTACTGGATGCACCAGATGTAGGAGTACTGGAGGCACCAGATGTAGGAGTACTGGAGGCACCAGATGTAGGAGTACTGGAGGCACCAGATGTAGGAGTACTGGAGGCACCAGATGTAGGAGTACTGGATGCACCAGATGTAGGAGTACTGGAGGAACCAGATGTAGGAGTACTGGAGGCACCAGATGTAGGAGTACTGGATGCACCAGATGTAGGAGTACTGGAGGCACCAGATGTAGGAGTTCTGGAGGCACCAGATGTAGGAGTACTGGAGGCACCAGATGTAGGAGTACTGGATGCACCAGATGTAGGAGTACTGGAGGCACCAGATGTAGGGGTACTGGAGGCACCAGATGTAGGAGTACTGGAGGCACCAGATGTAGGAGTACTGGCACCAGATGTAGGAGTACTGGAGGCACCAGATGTAGAAGTACTGGAGGCACCAGATGTAGGAGTACTGGAGGCACCAGATGTAGGAGTACTGGCACCAGATGTAGGAGTACTGGAGGCACCAGATGTAGGAGTTCTGGAGGCACCAGATGTAGGAGTACTGGAGGCACCAGATGTAGGAGTACTGGATGCACCAGATGTAGGAGTACTGGAGGCACCAGATGTAGGAGTACTGGAGGCACCAGATGTAGGAGTACTGGAGGCACCAGATGTAGGAGTACTGGAGGCACCAGCTATAGGAGTACTGGAGGCACCAGATATAGGAGTACTGGATGCACCAGATGTAGGAGTACTGGAGGCACCAGATGTAGGAGTACTGGATGCACCAGATGTAGGAGTACTGGAGGCACCAGATGTAGGAGTACTGGAGGCACCAGATGTAGGAGTACTGGAGGCACCAGATGTAGGAGTACTGGATGCACCAGATGTAGGAGTACTGGAGGAACCAGATGTAGGAGTACTGGAGGCACCAGATGTAGGAGTACTGGATGCACCAGATGTAGGAGTACTGGAGGCACCAGATGTAGGAGTACTGGAGGCACCAGATGTAGGAGTACTGGATGCACCAGATGTAGGAGTACTGGAGGCACCAGATGTAGGAGTACTGGATGCACCAGATATAGGAGTACTGGATGCACCAGATATAGGAGTACTGGAGGCACCAGATGTAGGAGTACTGGATGCACCAGATGTAGGAGTACTGGAGGCACCAGATGTAGGAGTACTGGAGGCACCAGATGTAGGAGTACTGGAGGCACCAGATGTAGGAGTACTTGAGGCACCAGATGTAGGAGTACTGGAGGCACCAGATGTAGGAGTACTGGCACCAGATGTAGGAGTACTGGAGGCACCAGATGTAGAAGTACTGGAGGCACCAGATGTAGGAGTACTGGAGGCACCAGATGTAGGAGTACTGGCACCAGATGTAGGAGTACTGGAGGCACCAGATGTAGGAGTTCTGGAGGCACCAGATGTAGGAGTACTGGAGGCACCAGATGTAGGAGTACTGGATGCACCAGATGTAGGAGTACTGGAGGCACCAGATGTAGGGGTACTGGAGGCACCAGATGTAGGAGTACTGGAGGCACCAGATGTAGGAGTACTGGAGGCACCAGATATAGGAGTACTGGATGCACCAGATGTAGGAGTACTGGAGGCACCAGATGTAGGAGTACTGGATGCACCAGATGTAGGAGTACTGGAGGCACCAGATGTAGGAGTACTGGAGGCACCAGATGTAGGAGTACTGGAGGCACCAGATGTAGGAGTACTGGATGCACCAGATGTAGGAGTACTGGAGGAACCAGATGTAGGAGTACTGGAGGCACCAGATGTAGGAGTACTGGATGCACCAGATGTAGGAGTACTGGAGGCACCAGATGTAGGAGTACTGGAGGCACCAGATGTAGGAGTACTTGAGGCACCAGATGTAGGAGTACTGGATGCACCAGATGTAGGAGTACTGGAGGCACCAGATGTAGGAGTACTGGATGCACCAGATGTAGGAGTACTGGAGGAACCAGATGTAGGAGTACTGGAGGCACCAGATGTAGGAGTACTGGAGGCACCAGATTACTGTAGTACTTGAGAATGTGCAGTTATACCATATATGTAGTGTTATTCTTCTCCATGGTTTACCAATATAAAAGATAATTTTAATTGGTTGTGTGCAAGTGATTAATGTAAAGCCAGGTTGTCATTCGTCTTTGGAAATACAATCGTAGAAAAGAGTTAATCACTGCTTGAGGTCTCAGCACAGTTTTATTTTACATGTGTCAACTCAGAGAAAGGGGAAAAAAAGGCCTTCAGCTTCTTTGCTCCTGTGTAACAAAACACAGAGAGATGTTTTAATTAAATCATTTTATGCCTTTTAAACGATTTTAAAGCTCTGGTCAAGGACAACCCGCAGTGCCGATGCACTTGTTTTATCTAGGAGTATATTTTTATTCCAAAATGTATGTGTAAATGTGTTTTATTTAATGTTTTAACTGTGTTTTATTTGGTTTGTTTAATCTGTGTTGTGTTTTAATGGAGTACCCATGAAAAAGAGACATTTTCTCATTGGGTTTATCCCTGTACCTAAAATTTAAATGAATCATTGTAAATGTTAGGGGCACCAGCCGGGTGTCAAAGTCCACTTTATTAACCTACTCAGTCTCGTTTTCTGAAGGGAAGTTCTCGATTCAGTGATTAACTATATAACTCTGAAATAAATTAAACCAAAATGCTTTTATGTGGTTGAATAAAACATTATCAAGGCATTTATCAATGTGGTTACGTCAGGCTAACCCGGGCTCAACGGGTTACACGCTGCCATTGCAAAAGTAATATTTGATTTCTTCTCAAATAAATCTAAGGGAAACCTCAACTAACATATGACATACTCTGTAAATGTCAGTCACGTTTGTTTCTGCTCGTGTCAACACTCTGCCACTCTCTTCTGCGACACCTTTTAGTAGGAGGAATAAATCAGAAAATAAAATCCGGCCTAAAAGTTTAATGAAATGAGTTGAATTTATCCTTCTCAATGGCATACTAAGCATATTATTCACTTTCTGGGTAAAAAAAATAACCCTTTACCAGCCAAGTGCATCACCCCCACATGGTGAGGTAAACCTGCACACACACACACACACACATTGGGCTCAATGTGTCTTTTGGGGACATTCCCACACTGAAATTCTAAAACACAAATGTACCAAATGAATTACTTTTTTCCCTACAAACTTGCTCTAAAAAAGGTTTATGTAGTTAATATAGCCACAATTTGAACTCATATAAGAAAGATGGACCTTTATTGTTCCCAGTGGAGAATATATTTCCACAGACATTGTCAATGCATAAAGTACAGACATTAAAGACAAGTAGAAACACTACACATGCTAATGCAGGATCTGTTCCCACTCGCTGAGATTATGACATCATCAAATTCTAGAACATGAATTCATCCTCTTGCATTGACAAACCCTCCCTCACTCCCCTCTGCCTCTCTTTCCTGTTCTCTCTCTCCTCATTTCTCCTTTATGCCTCTACAATCCACACATAAATCACGCCGGGGCCCATTATCCAGATGCCTGTTCATAAACTCCATTACAGTGTGCTTTTGGTAAACTGCTTCTGCTCCTTGTTTTTCTTCACCGGTGCTTTGTGCATTTGCGTGTGTTTGTGCCTGTGTCTGTTCCGCATTAGTCAGGTCAACACATCGCCATTACATATTCATGAAATCACCGAATTATGAAAATGGAACATGAGTCAATGTCGGAATAGAAGCAGGAGGCCTTCGGCGGCGTCAGAGTGGTATTCAGGTCAGGTACATTTATTTAGGAACTTTTAAAATAAAACCGTACTTCTCGTAGTGGGTTTCAGTCACAATGCAATACAATACTTTTACACATTCTTGAGTAATATAATGTCAGTCTCTTATGTGAGTAAAAGTATTGGTTCCTATTTATTGAGTAAATATGTGTGAGAAAAGCTTTATGTTGACAATATTAAATGATTTTAACATTGGTGTTTCTTGCACTGCTTCTTATTTTTTAGTCTTTTCTCATTTGTGTGTCTATCCTTTGAAAATATAAGATTTTGTGCATTATATAATCTCAGGTCTTTCCAATTACATAGACTTCAAATTATGATGTATCAGATGTTACATTAATTTACTGCTACTTAAGTTCCCTAAAGTTACTTCTTGGATAACTATACTTCTACTTGAGTATCAGTAGTATGATTTTGAAGTAAAGGGCCTCTCTACTCCTCTTTAAACTGCTCTAAACAGTTTGTAATCTGGAACAGATCCTGCATTAGCATGTGCAGTGTTTCCACTTGTCTTTATGTCTGTACTTTATGCATTAACAATGTCTGTGAAAATATATTCTCCCCTGGGAATAATAAAGGTCAATCTTTCTTATCTGAGTTCAAATTGTGGTATATTAACTACATAAACTTATTTAGAGCAAGTTTGTAGGGCAAAAAGTCATACATTTGCATTTGGTACATTTGTGTTTTAGAAGTTCAGTGTGAAAATGTCCCCAAAAGACACATTAAGCCCAATGTGTGTGTTTGTATATATGTGTGTGTGTGCAGGTTTACCTCACCATGTGGGGGCGATGAACTTGGCTTGTAAAGGTTTTTTTTTTTTTTTTACCCAGAAAGTGAATAATATGCTTAGTATGCTTTTCAGAACGAGAATAAATTCAACTAATGTCATTGAACCTTTAGGCCGGAATCACAGCCCATTTCAAACTACACAAACACTACAACAACAAAGCGTTACATCAACCTCGCCAGTGCCTCCACATCTTGGACTGGTAACGTTTTGCACTGAATTTTGAATTACTTGTGAGTAAAGATTTAATTTTCTCATTTATTCCTCCTACTGAATGGTGTCGCCGAAGAGTGTTGCAGAGTGTTGACACGAGCGGAAAGAAACATCTCAGTCGCACTCAAGGGTGTAAAGATCGTTTTAATCAACCTCTATTCCCAGTTCAACCAAACGAGGAAAAGAAAACCAGGGAAGAGAAAGAAAGAAGGCTCGGAGAGAGGGACAGAGAAAGGAAAGTAGGACAGAGAGAGGTGCTGAAGTAATAGCTTTGTCATTCAGAATAGGATTACTTCAGTACAAAGACTGGCAGACAAAGTACTCTGCATACTTTCTTTTCAGGCAGGTAAAAGTGAGTCGGTCCAGCCCACCTTTGAGAAGAGATCTGTATGCGTCATGTGAAGCAAATGCCACCCTGCTCGCTGCTCCCCGAACGGCCATAAATCAAACGTGACGCGCTTTAAATGGGCGAATCAATTATTTACACACGGAGCCAAAATACCTTGAAGAGGAAGTGAAAAAAGTGGCGTATAATAAGTCATTTTCCCGCCCCCGCGTCGGCCACTCTATTACACCCATCCAGATTTAGAAAGCCAGAGGAGTTTGACCTGCTTCCACCGCTCGTTTCCGCGCTTTTCTGGGACCGGCTAAAACAAATGGTGTCAGGAACGTGAAGCCGGTGAAAATATGGCCCCGTGCTGCGTGCGGTCTCTCCAGAAAGGACATTTAACACATTTCCTGCCAAAACTCGGAGACGTTGGAACACTTAGGCTGGTAAAAGACATTAAAAAAATATATGTTACCAAGCAACCGCCAAACTGGGAGCAGCGGGAGAGACAGCATTTTCCCCAGAGCAGTTCTGGCTCTACAACAACATGTGTTTTTTTATGGTGTTTCTGGATATTACGAGTAGAAAAGCTGCGTACTCGAGTGAATTTACTTATGGATGAAACGGTCCTTCTCAGAGGAATTGAATCTGACTCTCTTACTTCTAAATCTAAAGTGATCCTTTGGCCATCCTTTGAAAATGCTAAAGGTTGTTTTTTCACTTATTTGCATTTCCTGTTGGTCACATGTCCGTGTGTATCACTGGTCACATGTTTGTGTTCACCATGGTCACATGTTTGTGTATATCACTGGTCACATGTTTGTGTTCACCATGGTCACATGTTTGTGTTCACTATGGTCACATGTTTGTGTTCACCATGGTCACATGTTTGTGTTCACCATGGTCACATGTTTGTGTGTATCACTGGTCACATGTTTGTGTTCACCATGGTCACATGTTTGTGTTCACTATGGTCACATGTTTGTGTTCACCATGGTCACATGTTTGTGTTCACCATGGTCACATGTTTGTGTTCACCATGGTCACATGTTTGTGTGTATCACTGGTCACATGTTTGTGTTTATCATGGTCACATGTTTGTGTTCACCATGGTCACATGTTTGTGTTCACCATGGTCACATGTTTGTGTGTATCACTGGTCACATGTTTGTGTTTATCATGGTCACATGTTTGTGTGTATCACTGGTCACATGTTTGTGTTTATCATGGTCACATGTTTGTGTTCACCATGGTCACATGTTTGTGTTCACCATGGTCACATGTTTGTGTTCACCATGGTCACATGTTTGTGTGTATCACTGGTCACATGTTTGTGTATATCACTGGTCACATGTTTGTGTTCACCATGGTCACATGTTTGTGTTCACCATGGTCACATGTTTGTGTTCACCATGGTCACATGTTTGTGTTCACCATGGTCACATGTTTGTGTGTATCACTGGTCACATGTTTGTGTTTATCATGGTCACATCTTTGACAGGGGCTGATCGTAGACGCAGCAAGAAAAGGATTCACAATTATCGGGCGCTTGATCTAAATGCTTGTCTTTTGTCCCACGACGGTTTCCAAGTGAAATCTTTGTCCCTGTTTCACCATTTGGCGTCCGTCCCACTATGAGGCGTCCGTCCCATCCGTCCCACTATGAGGTGTCCGTCCCATCCATCCCACTATGAGGCATCCGTCCCACTATGAGGCGTCCGTCCCATCCATCCCACTATGAGGCGTCCGTCCCATCCGTCCCACTATGAGGTGTCCATCCTATCCGTCCCACTACGAGTTTTCCGTCCCACTATGAGCTGTCTGACCCACGCGTCCAGCCCACATGTCTGGCCCATGCGTCAAGACGACCCACGACCCACGTTTTCAGCCACGACTCAAGGCTTTCCCCGCGTCATCTTTCCTCGCAACGGACAAAATCGTGTAGTGAACACTTTCCATTTGACCCTGACGTGTTCTGAGACGTATGTGATTCTTGTTTTCTCTCAGATGGAAAATATATATATAACTAAAAATGTGAACGTTGAACATAATCATTAAAACATTAACTGCAAATCTGAAAACAATTAAAAATCTCAGGGAATGGTTCAGTGCTAAAACCAATGCCAGGAGTTTGTTGCTGTGTCTTGAGGTAAATTACATGTTTTACAGGAGATGTTCATTTATGTAACTAACCAAGAGCCCACTCCAGGTTCTTTACTTCTGAGTGCGGCGTATGAGTCACTGGACCAAATGAACCGCCGCGCAGTAGGAGGGACTTGAAAAGCTAATTAGCAGCTAGCACTACCACAATGCATTAAGACGTGTCATTATTTCCTGTTTGCTAAAAGATCAGTAATTGACCAGTGTGTGAGTGATATGAGGTGAAAGTAAGCATGAAATGATGGTTCCTATGACAACACTCTTCACTAACAACAGTTTGAAGAGCAGCAAAAATAATAAACATGTTAATAACTTGCCTGCACTGTACAATAAGTTTGTGTGTGAATAGAGATTGTGTCGACCTCGTGAAGAACTCTTTAAGTTACCTCGTTACTGCCCTGGACGAAAAATGAGTCTCTTCTCTGAGCCACAGGGGGCAGTGCAGAGACCTGAGCACAGGACTAATGTGATGATACTTCCTGGTTCTAGTCAGGACCCGAGCAGCAGCGTTCTGGATGTACTGCAGCTGTTTTACAGCTCGTTTGGAGAGACCAGTGAGCAGGCCGGTACAGTCTAATCTACTGGAGACAAACACATGGATAAGTCTCTCCAAATCTGGTTGAATCTGGTTTGGACACTATATTTTAGATTTTGACAATGTTTTTTAGATGGTAAAAAGCTGCTGATGTTATTGATTTGACGTGGCTGTTAAAGTTCAAGTCTGAGTCCATTATTACCCCCAGATTTTTAACTTGGTTTGTAGGTTTTAGAGCGAGACTCTGGAGGTGACCGCTAAGTCTGCGAAGTGACATGTTGACTATTCGAGTGATGGGCGCCAATAGACTGCTCAACATAGAGTTTGAAAGTGTTTAAGGTCCTGGCATGTAGAGGAGCTCAGACTTGTGATGATCTCTTTGTCAGTCACAGATACAAAAGGAGTAAACTCCAGGTGTCTACCATTGATCCCACTGTGCAAACAACAACCGCTCAGCCAGCTGGTTTTAATATTCTGAACTTTATCATTAAAGAAGACGGCAAACTCATTCTACTTGGAAGGGGAATTTAGCTCTAGCAGCAGCTGAGCAGGAGGGTTTGTTTATTTGTTTACTGTTGCAAACAGAACACGTGAGTTATTACTGCAATTTCCAATAACTTCAGAGAAACCTTTCTCTTGTTCTACATTGTATTTTTTTTTTTTTACACAAACATTTTTGCTTTATAAATCTCTTTTTGAACCTGGAGCTTTGACTTGTGCCATTTCCGCTCGGCCTGGTCTACTCCCTTTCCTGTGCTCTGACTGAATCATCATTTCTCCACGCCTTCTGCTTATTTTTAATTATTTAAACCTGTCCAGACTATTCAAAATACTAGATGTAACAGAGTTCAATGAATTGTCAACATTAGAACATGAGGCATTTTCAAAGTCCATTACAACCATAAACTGTTCACCTGTGCCATCATTTATGTGTCTCCTCCTCCAGGTGGTGTGGGAACAACAGACATGTCAAAGAAGACACAGAAATGATCAGACAAGGCAACATATACCACACTGATATTTTTTAAATGAACCCCCTTTGTAATCAGCAGGTCCAGAGTGTGCCCTCTGCTGTGGGCGGGGCCACTCTGCTGTGGGTGGGGCCAGTCTGCTGAGGGTGGGGCCTCTCACATGCTGAATTAGACTCAAGGTTTCACAGTCAGCATCAAGCTCTTTATCGTTTCTGTCACAAATATTATCAACATGCACATTGAAACCACCTGTAATGACCAAACCATCAAAGTCTGTGCATACGACTGAAGCATCTCAGTAAAATCATCAATAAAACTTTGGCAGTGCTGGGGAGGCTTGTATAAAACAACGAAGAGAATGGATGGAGACTGTTTTAGCTCCATTTTAAAGGAGACATACTCAAATGATGAAAACACCCCAAAACAAAACCTGCAGGTAATTATTTAATCTCTAAAAACTGAATAGACTCCACCCTTTTTTGTTTTCTCGTGTTTCACATTCAAACTTAAAGTTGTGGGGGCTGATTATTTAAGAACTACATTTCCTGTGTTTTTGTCAGGCCATGTTTCAGTTAAAAACATAAAATCAAGATTATAAGAAGAAATAAAATTATTAATTAAAAATGAAGCACAGGACTGGGAGGTGTTTTCTGGCTGTTTTTAATACTTTTGCATTCTGGATCCTCCTTCTGCTTTATTCCATGTGTCAGTCACGTGTGATGTCATCATTATGTTGTAGAATTCGGTTGAATTGATTGATTGGTTTAATCTAACCAAATGAAGTAAAAATCAGAACATTACAAAAATCTGTCATTTTAACCCGATTTTCTATCCCAAAAAAAATAAATCAACCATATTTAAAAAACGCGATGTGACCTTTGACAATTTAGTCATGTTATGTTGATGATTTATTTAAAATGGGGAAAAGGTGACGCCCACAAGAGCCTTTGTCCTGTCACTGTGTTTTAAAAGCGTCACGTGGCTTGCGCACTGGATAATAATGACTTTTTAGGATTATGAAGAATGCTCTGAGCCGTTTGCATTGATACGAAGTGTAATTGGATAATGTATCAGATTCATCATCGAGCTAAAAGGCTTTCTCCCGTCAGCGAGGACATCTATTATCTCCTGATCTATACGTCTGCGGAAGAAGAGCGAGGGGCACACGCCGGCCCACAGATATTTACTCAAATCTCACTCATTACGCAAATTAATGAATCAGGGAGAATCGCACAGAATGGAGATTAATTTCCAAGACGCGGCCATCATCTTCTGTATTTATCAATGTCAAAGCAGTCTTTTATTAACAGGATGTAGATGTGTCGCCGCGGCTAATCAGCAGCTAATGCAGCTCGTTCACGCGGTGGGTCTGAAGGAGACTTTACTGGCAAAAGACGACGTGGAAATAACTGGTATTTAGTAATAAGCTAAGAAACAAGTAGATGTAGATATTATTTTACATGTTCATCGTGAAACTGCAATTTTGAGCTAAATAGTCATCCGTTGTACTCGAATACTCAAAGCAGTTCGGTTTTGATGTAATTACGACAAAGAATTGGTATTTGCTTTATATTTATATAGTTTGGATTTTTAATGTGATTATGATTTATTTATTTATTTTTGTAATTTTAATGCATTTTCTTTATGGTTTTGCTGTTTTATATGTTCTGTTATACATTTATTCTGTTGCTTTTATAATAAAAAGAGGTGGGTTGCTTTCTTGTACGTGGTATTTCGCTGTAACGCACGAAAACGTGATTTTTCCATTCACGAAACATGTCAGGTTACTTCTCTCCCTCCGTAATCTCCAGTAGAATAGATTATTGCAGCTTTTTAACTCATTTACTCAGACACGTCATACACAAACTTCAGCTTCGATTTGAACACAAAAAGCCCCAACAAAACACACTTTGACCATATCACTCTTGTCTTATAATACTGTCTTCATTGTCTCCCAGTGAAAGAAAGAATAGTTTTCAAAATACTACAACTAACATCTTACAAAAGGCTCAGTGTCTTTCCTCATCAAGACCTCTGCGTTCATCTGAAAAGAGACTTCAATCTGCACAGTTCAGTCACTGAGGGCCCAAACTACACAACTTTATCCCTGTTGAACTATGAACTACGGACCACACCCACTACTGATCACTTTAGAAACAACATATGTATTTGATTTGTGTTCACAGTCTTTAATATTTAACTTTTGACTCGTTATTGCCTCCTGCACTTCCTGTGTGTTTCTCCTTGTTGCTTATGAGCACATGGAGTCTGTGCTGGTCACGTGAAAAGTGCCGTATTCACCTTATTCCGACCTAATCCTCCCTCCGGTTGTAGTTCACAAAGGGGAAAACAAGTTCTACACAGACTAAAAAGCCGCTTTCAGGCCGCACAGGGATGTTTTAGCAGCAAGTCTTTTCCCACATTCTCCTTTTAAAAGAGTTCCCGCTCTTTTTTTTACAACAAATGTGCTGATCCAGAGCAAAAATAGACAAAAGCAAAACAACATTGGTGTAGGGATTGTGATTTTGTGTGAGTGTGTGTGAATACAGACTAGTGGGCGGGGATAGGGGGTAGGGGGTAGGTGAAAAACGACATTTTCTGAGCACTAAGGCCGTACATGCAGGACAACACATGCATGAGTTCCTGAAAAAACAATTGTGACAAAAATAATGATGTGAGAAAACCATCAAAACATCATCTTTAGATATGAATTTACATTAATATCATAGCTTTGATATGTTAAGATTAGACTAATTAGGTTTAATCCAGAAATGTGTAACTGTAAGATGTCTGCTTGAAGAATAATGCACCAAAGTTGTATATTTTCCCAACTTTTTTATCACTTTTATTACTCCTACTACTAGTACTACGACTACTACTACTACTACTACTACTACTACTACTACTACTACTACTACTACTACTACTACTACTACTACTGTATAACGAACACTGCTAGCCCTGAACACGTGCAATACTTGACTGACTTAACCATGTGCAATACCGTCATATTCATGTCATACTCACAAGCAATTAAGGCCATATTCATGTGCATATAACTGATGTAAATAAGAGTGTTTACTTACCAGTAGTATCAGTATTATTTACTCTTATGCCAGCTATTTTTACTTTACTTTATTATTATTTAATTTAATTTAATTTTATCTTTTCATTTTATTTTTATTTTTTTTCCTCCATTCCCTATTAAGATAGTGGAGGAGTTTTGTTAATTAGAGTTTTTTGTTTTGTTTATAAGAGTTCTTCTATTAGGAGTGTTTTTTTGAAACTTCCTATAATCTGTCCTTTTCCTCTGTATCTACTGTGCTGTAACAACGATGTGTCCCCATGTGTGGACAATAAAGGAATATCTTATCTTACAACTACTACTAAGTTTTTTCCCTTCTTTGTTTCCTAAACCATGATGAAAATATAATGTCGTGTGTTCCTGCTCGAACAGATCATCTCCATGACGGGGGCAGAGGGGAAGTGGCCGCCGCCTGATCCGTCACGCAGTGTAACTCTAATCATCCGCAGCATCTGAACGACCTCCAGCGCGGGATTTATGATGCTAATATGCTAATGCGCTAACATGCTAATGCGCTAATGTGGGCTGAAAGTGCCCCGCGCCGCCGCACGTTTCCATGTCGACAAGCTCCAGCACATGTCTGACATTCAAAGGCCAGAGAGAGAGAGAGAGAGAGAGAGAGAGAGAGAGAGAGAGAGAGAAAATCATGTGACGTAATATATGACATCCATGGATTAATATGTATATGCTTAGAATGTTTTAAATATTCATCAATATTTATGAAAAACAACTTCCTGCCGTAAAAGAGACAACAAAACGCTGCCAGACCAGGCCGTGGAGAGCAATAAGAGCGGAATAGTGGATCATTATAATGCATTAGTACATATATTTTTTTGACCAAACGGTTGTTGCAAGGCTGCTGAATCTCACGCTCATCATCAGCGAAGACTAAAAGACAAAAGAAAGGGGAACGTGTCACGTAAGTGCGTCGCAGTGAGCGCGTAGGTCGGCGAAAAACGAGAATTTTCCCAACAATGCCGTCTCGAATGCCATTGAACGCGAAGAGATCACGCAAACATCCGTGAATCACTCTAGATGCGACTTCTGGCATTGTTACTTCAGCGGGAATGAAGAGCACGCTCAGGAATGTGGCCACGATGCTACGATCGCCGCAATGACGATAAAACACAAGGTCAAACGTTTCCAGTGTCCAAAAGTCCAACTTGTTGAAATGTAAGGTCAATAGTCAAGACAGTATTTACAATGTAGTAAATATCGTTCATTATAAGGTAAGGTAAAAGTAACAGAGTGAATAAAGCCCATTACGAGCCACTTCTGCCGCACGCACCCGTTCTCTTCAGTCTGCGAGGCGTCCTGGTGCAACTGATTGAGAAACATCCATAACCTTGATGAACGACACCGAAGACGCGGCGCCATTACATGCTTATTGACTCCAAATCTGTAATTAACAGTGGTTTAGTGTAATTATCCTCTGATGGGCGTCCGGACAGCGCCGACACATCCGCGCGCAGAGAGCTCCAAGGACAGAGCGCACACATTTACTCTTTTTAAAGATGCTCTGCTGTTTTATTGTAATGAGCTTCTGGACCGCTCAGACGCAGGGAAGAAACCGGACAGACTCGAGGCGCTTTGTCAGATACAGCTGGGGTCAGTGAGTGCAGGGCTGAGCAGGGGTCAAGGTGAACATGGAGCAGAGGTCAGAGAGGAAACTAAAGGGATGAGCAGGGGTCAAGGTGGACAGGGAGCAGAGGTCAGAGAGGAAACTAAAGGGATGAGCAGGGGTCAAGGTGGACATGGAGCAGAGGTCAGAGAGGAAACTAAAGGGACGATCGGGGGCTGAGCAGGGGTCAAGGTGAGCAGGGGTCAAGGTGAACACGGAGCAGAGGTCAGAGGGATGATCAGTACATTACATGAAACAAAGAGTGAAGATGTGAGACGGGGCTGCAAAGCAAAACCTTCTGATGGAAGTTTTATAGAGAATACAGAGACATGGCTATGCAGGCAACAGATTGATAGCCATGTTATCTTATCACTTACGACCCATGAATATTGCAGAACATTCACACTCAATCACACCGAGCATGAACTGGGATGTTTTCAGCTTCCAGGAACTGTGCAGATTGTAACAACATGGGGCCGTGCATTATCCTGCTGCAACATGAGGCGATGGTTGTGGATGAATGGCACAACATCTCGTTACAATATCGTCTCTGAACCTTAGTTTGTTTTCCATAACATACTTCTGCCCAAACCATAACTCGACCTCCACCACGGGCCACTCGATCCACAATGGTGACGTCGGCAAACCGCTCACCCACACGATGCCACTAACGATCTCCAACCTGCTGTTGAATGTGAGCATTTGCACACTCAAGTTGGTCGCGGCGATGAACTGCAGAGGACGAGTGTGGAGAGGACGAGCGTGGAGAGGATGAGCGTGGAGAGGACCAGCGTGGAGAGGACCAGCGTGGAGAGGACCAGCGTGGAGAGGACCAGCGTGGAGAGGACGAGCGTGGAGAGGACGAGCGTGGAGAGGATGAGCGTGGAGAGGACCAGCGTGGAGAGGACCAGCGTGGAGAGGACCAGCGTGGAGAGGATGAGCGTGGAGAAGACCAGCGTGGAGAGGACCAGCGTGGAGAGGACCAGCGTGGAGAGGACGAGAGGACCAGCGTGGAGAGGACGAGCGTGGAGAGGACGAGCGTGGAGAGGACGAGCGTGGAGAGGACGAGCGTGGAGAGGACGAGCGTGGAGAGGATGAGCGTGGAGAGGACCTTCCCTGAGACGGTTCCTGATTATTTAATTATTTGGTCGTACAAAGCGGTTGCTGCAGCTGCTCAGACGATCTTCGAGAGGAAGATGCTGGATGTGGAGGTCCAGGCCTGGTGTGGTCACACATGGTCTGTGGCATTGTGCCTTTCAGAGGCTCCTTTAAATGTGGCCAGCCTAAGGCACAGCTGCAAAGGAGATGTGTCACACCAAATACTTTGCGCTCTCTGATCCACATCTTGGTATGCCACACGCGTGAGCCGGTATGGATTATCTACAGAGGAAGTGCTTTCTGAAACAGATTTAGACAGATTTGTGAACAATATTCGAAAGTGTTGAAAGTAACGTGTGTTTTGTGTGAAAAGAAGAGTTCAGCTCGTGGAAACATGGGAGCAAAAAACAAAAGTGTTACGTTTTTACACTTTCATATTAGTTCCTCTCAAATACAGGCAGTAACCGTAATTAATATTCCTCACATTTTTGAAATTTCTACTTGTCTAATTCACCCACCTCTGTCTACGGATCGGAAATCCTTTGTAAATAGTAAATATATGGAGGACAAGCCTTTTATTTTGCATTTCTCAGGGAGCGTTTCTTCTGCTGCTTAATGGGATGCACAGCCTTAGCATTAGTCAATTCATTTCGATTGCTCTGCTTTAAACTTTTATGAAAATTCCCCTCAGAAATATAAATGTTTTATGGAAGGTCAATTTTAACTGCAGGGCAAAAGCACTCACCCAATCACCGGAGTCGGAAGCCGCTCTGAGCCGTGCAGTCATTACGAACACTTGTGTCTCCAGCAGCAGGAGGAGGAGGAGACGAGGCGCGTCTGCGAAACGTCTGCGAAAACGTCCTCGAAATAATAAAGTCTGCGGCGTGTGGAGATCAGGGCCGCGAGGACAGCTGCTGCGCCGGAGGGGGCGGAGCTCAAAGGGGCTCAAGTCTCACACAAAACCTTCAATCAGACGTGTCAACATAAAAGTTCATTTCAAGTGGAAGAGAGAGAAACATTAGTGCAGGGGGGGACAGAGACGGGTGGTTCCAAAGAGGACTAAAGGAGGTTATTTTATATTTAAATCTAAACTCCCCTCGGTCTACAATAGCCTCATAAAACCTTGGCACAAACCGAGTCTAATACTTGAAAGTTCTGAGGGAGAAGGTGGCCAGACTTCAGACCTCAATATGCTTTAATGACCGAAGTATGGTTTCTGTTTTAATTCTTCCGTTTGGGGCTGGGCCAGTCAGAAATGCTAAAACCATTTACATCATTAAATATTTTTAGTATTTACATCATCATTACATTTAAGGTTAAATATGATGCTTTATTTCAATAGTTTTTGGGCTTTAACACGCTCTTGAATACCTTTAGTTTGGTATCAGGCTGAGCAAAATAATAGGTCTGTTTGCCATAACCCGACCGACCTGGTATAAAACTAGCCGACTGAAACAAAATGTCATCATTTGGTTGAAAAACGCCAAATTCTTTTATTTTTCAGATATTTCCCCGACTCACCGACCGGTCTTTTCTAAAGCACTGTGTAGAATAACGCTGGTGAAACCTCTCTTTCATCCTAAGGGACAAATAATGCATTGCGCAGTGCATATGCGTCTTCATTTTCGGTCCTCCACATGATTGTGTATTAAACGGACCGGGCAGGAGGGAACCAATTTTGTCTTCTACTTGTTGGTTTGCCTCTGTCAGCGCCACTGCCCTCGCCACCGCTCACGCCGTTCTGCGTCATGGTGTCGCTTCATTAAAATTTGACTTGCGCATTGCATTCTGGGAAACACGCCCAGCAGCGTCATCATAACAAACATGGCGGAAGCCTGACCCGTGGTGGTCACTCCGAGTCAAAAAATGGCAAAATTTGAATATTTTTTTTTGCCTTCAAAGTAAAAAAAATAAGATTTTACATACCGACCGACCCACTTGAAAAATGTTGGGTCAGGTTACAGCAAACAGACAATTTATTTGGGGTAGCCTCACATGTTTTAGAATTGGGTTGAGCACTTTCTAACCAGGACGCCTCAAACTAGCACCAATGAAGCTAAATGCTACTCCAGGTATGTTTTGGCGAGGGGAACAATGTAAGAAAAGCTAAAAAAAAGTGAATTTGAATAATATGCATCAAAACTTGTTCCTACGACTATTTTTGAAACATTTTGTACCATGGACCCCTCCTGGACAAATGAGGGATTACACCGACTTAACATTACAGGAAGTAGTGCTAAGGAATCCCCTCTATCTATGACATAAATACAAAGTACAACACACTTATGTACAGTATCTCGTGCTTTACTTGGACGTTTACCAATCCAGAATGTGAGTTTCCACTGATTTCAGAGTTAGACATTGAAGAAAAACAAATATCTTATTTGACGGCAGAAATGCTCCGAGTCTGGGGATGATTTATGGACCTGAAAACCGTGCAGAAGATCTCAGAGCCATGTCAGGGGTAGAATGTGACGTCACAGTCTGAGGAAGGCAAAGAAGATATTCTAGGTCGACTCGTGAACCAACAAGTCATCGAAACTATTACGTAAGCAGCTCAAGCTCTCCGAACTATCTCCATAATCCGACCGTGTACTTGACCCTCTGACGATACATGAAAAGTGCTATCTCCACCTAACTCATTTCACGCCTTCTCCTTTTGCTGCCGCCCATTTAGAATCCCAATAAAATCATTTGTCGACCCATTCAAATGTTGAGACACTAACAATTAACAGACCAAACAACTAAAAGCAGAGGATTGGCTGTAGAACTCTCCATTAAAACAACCCAAGTTGATCTTTGACCACGTTCAAACTCTCGCTTTGAGCCCAGTTCATGTAGACTTCATTCAATCCTGGTTCAGTCGGTCTTAGTTTCATCCCAATGTCGCCGTGTGACTGTGAAATCACCCTCTGCGCATCACAACACAAACACTGCCTTCATAACGGGCCCATGAACCCGCGCTCTTTGTCCCAGAACGCTGACGACACGTTCAGGCACGAGTTACGACGGCGAATGTGCTGACGAGCCACGAAAAAAAAGTTCCGGCCCGCTGCTCGTTTTTTCGTCTCCCGCTTTACGCCCGCCCCATCATTTACATGCTCTTGTAGGTGTCCGTTAACGACAGCGACCTTCTCCGGCGCCGGCTTCGGCAGCACAAACGGAGGTCAGGGCGGAGCTCCGAGCGTCGGCGGGAGCCAGCGAACGAGCCGCCGATGAAGAGCACGGCAACACCCGAGCGTGCGAGGCTTTTTACGGCCCTGGCATTCAGCGAAGCCGTAAATCTGGACGTTTACGGTGAAATGATGTGGGATAACGTAAGGAAAGGGCAGGGAAAGGTCCGTGGAGGCGTAGATCACGGGGCGGGTAGAGGCGCAATGAAGAACTGCCCAGAAGAACAACTGTAGAGCCTGTTAAAGGTGGATTCCGGAACTTTTCTGGAACAGGGTGCTTGTTCTCCACAGTTACTGCTTCATCTGGAATGTTCCGTAGTAGAGTAATATACTTATCTATACTGAGCAAACATATAAATGCAACGCTATGATTGTTATTTTGTGTTTTTATTGCAAAGGCTGAATTTATGCAATGCATTTTTTTGCATTTGAATTATGTGAACTGATGATTGGTATTCATGTATTTATTTATTTATTTGTCTATGGGAATTTTTATTTATTTATGGGAGATCTTCTACTGAAAGTGTTTTTCAGACTTCCTATAAGTGATCTGTTCTTCTGTATCTACCTCTGTATCTACCTGTGTTGCATCAATGAAATTTCCCCATGTGGGACAATAAAGGAATATCTTATCTTATCTTATCTTCTTTGTAACATCCACACGAGTAAAAAATATTCATTAAATATGAATATTATGGGAATAAAATGTGTAAAAAAAACAAATCAGTGGGAATAATTCAATGCTTTATTATTTGGGTGTATACATTTCCAATATTTAAAAATTCACTTTGTTATAATATAGTAAAACAAAAAATCAGCGTAAAAATGTTCAGTGTTTCAAAGTCTTGGTTTAACTTGTGGTTGAATCCAGACTGAAGCAGCTCCTGTTCCTCATAAGTCCTGCTTCTTCATAACTTCTGCTTTGCTTTCCAAAAAAAATGCAGGAACAGAAGGAGATGACGCCAAAGCCAGAGTGCGACAGCTTTAAAAGATTCGACAAGTTTGAGGAACCATCAGCAAATTCTGCCCAGAGGACCTGAGACATGCAAAAAGGGTTTGACCGGGTCAGATAAATACACGGGTGCCGGTCCATGTAGCGCCTGAAACGTCAAAACCAAGATTTTGACGTGGAACAGCGAGTCAATGAAGAGTTTTTAGAGTAGATGATGTAGGCTCTTCTGTTAGTACGAGTCAGGAGCCGAACATGCTGCATGAAGCTCTTTGTTGTTGTGGCCGATGAAGAGGCTGTGGTCTCAGCATGGGTAATCATCTCCAGATCTTTTTTAGATACGGTAGATCGAAGCTTTGAGATGTTGGCTTGACTGATACGGATAAAAACAACAGACAATCTGCAGAACCTCAGCCGAGCGTGTCATTGTCATTTTAACCGTGGTTTTGAACGTAATCGATTATGCAAATTTAACCGCGTCTGTGAAGTGATGTTGTCCCACAAGAGCCCGGTGTATTTAGGCAATGAAACAGTTTGAATGATGCATAATGCGACTTTAGGATTGAATGTTGTGGCGTGTTATGATGTGACACTGCAGTTATGATTTGGATTTAATTATTCAAACTCCCCATAGCAAAGCCTCTGCCACTCGTCATCATTAGTTTCCTTTGGCATGTTGTGTAGGTTCAGCACCATGGACAGCGCAATGTGCAACAGGCTGCAGTCGTGGAGATGCAGCGGCACAAAACGACGAAATGGTGTCCAAGAGTAAGTGGGAGCGGTGAATAAATGATCAATGGTGTCTTGGGTGTCTTGGATCAGTCATTTAATTAAATTAGGAGATTTAAAAGCTTTATATTTATAGCAGCAGAAAACAGAAAGCACAGAGTGATTTACCTTAAGATTTGGCAGTGAAATGTACTTTTAATCAACCTTTTTACAGCTTAATTGATCGTTATTTGTGGTTTTCAGAGTTGAGAAAACAAAATGTTGGCAACTAAATACTTTTCTTTTCTTTCTTTCCCATCTTGAGCATACGTCGTGCCAAATCAAAAGGACCACACGGTTGACCTCGTGCCCACTATTTCACACGCGCGCCTCTGATTTACCTCCTCGAACCGCTCGGCTGCGAACGTGAAACACACATCTTTTCAGAATAATATTTACTACTCCTTTTAGCGTAAACCAGGAGGTCAAGTGAAGCGTTTAGCCCCACATTCATAACTCAATATTAAGCGTGAGCATTAAGAGGAGGCTGTAAAACTTCTCTCATTAATGATTCGGCGCTGTGTTATCATGCAGAACCAGGCAAGCTGTTGTTGACTCAGCCCGGGCCACGTTTTCAAGTCAGAATTATCATTTTGATGGGAGCGATGTGGCGCGTGGAGGAGCGCGCTGATAAAAACCACACGTTCGTTACATCTCCCGAGATTCATGTGGGACGCTTTGAGCAAACATGAAAAAGGTCTTCGCTTTTAGAGACCGGTGGATTTTTTTATTTGGTTATTGGAAAACAGCAATTTAAAAGAAGATGGAATTATGGTTGAGGTATTCAAGAAACTTTTGATTAGAATTGACTCGTGACAGGTTAAAATGTTCTTCAAACTTCTACCCCAGAGTAAGGTCATGTCAGTTTTAAGCAGATTAACCGTTATTGTGAACTGTTCGTTGGTTAGATATGTTTATGGTCGATGTTTAGCCTCTGTACTACTTATGACGACGACTGATGCTTCTCTAAAAAAAGGGGTCGCAAACAGACCTATTTTTGTTGTGTTTAGGACATAAAACTCCAACAATGGAAATGGAATATCAATAGATACAATAGATTTAGATTTAGAAAATGTGTACATTTACCAGACATTGGGACAAATGGGACGATGACAAAAGGGGATTTTTTAGTCAACTCTTTTTCTTTCTGTCTTTACCTCCTACACAGAACAGAAGAGAAAAAAGAAGAAAAGGAACAAACTGGAGCATTTCCCTAACTTCTCTAGTTTAGACCAGAAGTTTTTAAAGAGACACGATTCACAAGAATTATATCCCTTTTGTAAAAACTGTATTTTATCATTTGCTCTCAGGATTTGGATGCTCTTGAAACTCAACGCAGAGGACTTGGATGACTCGGACCTGCGGACCATTCAGTTGCAAAGACCACGCCCCCAGCTATGATGCAAAGTGTTTTTTTTGGCGTGCGAGAAACATGAAGAACACAAATGTACAGAAATTGATGCCATTTTGGGGCTTCTGGCGATGAGAGCTGTAGGGGCCTCAATACCTCCATTTAGGGATAAAATAGAATGATTAGAACAATTTAAAAGAGAGTGGGAGGGAAGGGCACGAAGTCATGAACACAGGTGTATGTGATCTGGATGCTTAAATAGTGCAGCCGCAGGAAGGGGCGTGGTCCTGCTCCAAAGATAACAAACTTATCTTTATTTGACTTGAGACTTGACTAGATGGCACGGTCGTTTTAAGCTCTTTTGTTTAGACCGTTTTGAGAGAAGGTCTAAAAATGGCAAAGTAAATGTATAAATATATTCTTGTAAATACTTTTCTATTTCAGCTGGCAACCAAAGTGTTTTTTATCATTTTAAGCTTTAGGCTTAAATCAACTCTTTGTGAGAGGCCTAAACATATTGCGCTGTCCAGGGTGCTGAATTTTGAACGTCTCATCTTTGGAATAAATCCACAGTTGCAAAGTCGTGCCCAAATGTTATCAGGTCCACTTTGAGAATGATGTTATACTTTTATACTTCCCGGGCAATGAAATAGCACGGTTATGGAGTCAAACAGGTTGCGGACCCTCCACCTGAGCGATGGCATAGTGCACCTGTAGAATGCTGCATTATCACAGTTTATGATATTACAATACGCCCCCACAGTCCGATCAGTTTTACACCTGGGAACAACTGCCAGAATCGTTGCACTATAAAAGTTTCCAATCCTCCATGACCAGATTAAGCAAACAGTTTGCGTAAATACTGACCTGCGCCCCGTGTTTACCATCCATCCCCGTTCTCCTCGGCCCGAGCCTGTCGGAGCAGAGCCGCAATCGCCTCAATGATAGCTAATGTTTGACGAGCACTTTGGAGACGCTGCTGACATTTCACAAATCCAGGAAACTAATGGCTGATCGTTTCCTCTAATAACGACTGAATGAAACGCAATCGATCGGAGCCAAAACACAGACGCTGCATTGATCCGGCTTCTGCTCAGCGCAAGCGTCCACACAGGAGTTTATGGTGTCGTCGCCGCCCACATCCTCCAGACCAAGAAAAATGCAGAACTTTTTCTTCTCTGGTGAAATGGTGGTTAGTTTTCGAGAGGCAGTTAAAGTGACTGTTCACCAAATTCTGCATTATTTGTGTTATTGCCCTTTAATCTTATTTTTATAGATTTTACTTTGACCTTTAATAACACTTTTTACCAGTCTGGCCTGAGCTGACAAGGATGGGCCTGGTTAGGACTTGGATGGGAGACCGCTGGAAAGCCAGGAGCCACAGGGGGGCGGTTGTGCACACAGTGGTTGTGTTGTTGGGCAAAACACTTCACCCGCCTTGCCTCTAGTGTCCATCTGGTGGTGTATGAACGCGAGTATGTTTCATTAGCAGGGACCACGCCACAACGGAGTATGAAAGAATATTTATTGATAATAACGACGATGGAGCTCGACGATGGAGCTCGACGATGGAGCTCGACGATGGAGCTCGACGATGGAGCTCGACGGTGTAGCGACGATCGAGCACGAGACTTGGCTGGGTGGAGACTCAGGATGGGGGTTCTGTCTCGGGTAATCAGCCCGGCCCAGAACCCCCCCTCCATAGATGGTGATGTGGTGAAGATGATAGAGACATGGGGTGGGAGGGCGGGGTCGAGAGAGCAGAGACGACAATAAATGCTGTGAATAGGCCTTATAAATAGGGCTTCTGGGTAATTAGAGGTGTGGTTAGAGAGTGGGGCGTGTTTACTAGTAGAGTAGAGGTTGAGGCGTGGTCCCGCTCCTGAACCTCAGTTAGCGATTAACATGTCCATTTACAGCATGTCTGTCATGTCGGTTCATTAACATTGTCCCAACTGAACAGACAAAGTAATAATAAGCGATGGAAAATATTCACATTTGGACCAGTTTTGCTTGTAATGGCGCGTGAGTGCGTGGAGAGTCTGTCGCCACCTTGACGCATGCATCTGTCGCCACACAAACAACCCTGCAGGTGCTAATGTCACGAATCTGGGAAATTGAAAACCAAGTGTTTTTTGTGAGGCTCAGAGAAGGAACAGAGAAGACGAGCTCGACGACAGGATGAACGAAACACGTGTGAGTGAAGCTGAATACAACTCTGTTCCCTGTTTCTGAGGGAACGATGTTATAAGATGGTTAAAAGCACATAAAAGTCTGTTTTGCATAATATGTGTGTCTTAAAGCTTGTCAGAAAGTGCACTGTGTAACTTGGTGGAGGATCTGCTGCTTGTTTTCATTGTATTTACTTCAGCTTGATGAAATAACAGAAGCAAAAGTACTTCCCATTCATTCTGCCCAGATATAATAATGAAAATGACCAGACAAACAAAAAACTGTCCAATTGTGCGTATTACAATATTGTTATGAGGAATACATTCATCATTTTGCTTGTAGCATCATATTAGTGTAATTGCCAGTGTTGGGCCGTCCGCGCATTGTCCCCGGGTCAACAAAACCGTGAGCAAATGGAGGACTAAATTGCCCAGAGTGAAAAGATGTGAGTGGTTTTCTGTCATTATATGTCAAAGGAAGTCCTGTCTTCACTACGAGTTTGTGTAAAACCCGTGTGCAGGCTCGGATTCACCGGAGCACCTGTCAAACGGAGACAGCTCCTGGCAGATGTCGGGCAAACGAGCTGCTGCCAAACCACATCCAAGTGGAATGCATTGCTTTTGGAAATAAGGTTATGGAGGAAAGAACAACGCACTACCTGGTTAGGGGTCATCTCCTCAACTGGTTCATCTGGTTTTAACCCGCATGTTGTCATGGTCCCTGTCGGTTCTGGTGATATATGTTTTGTCATGTTTTACACAGTTTTCGATCTCTGCTCCTCTTTGTTTCCCCGCCTCCCTTCTTGTTCTCCCTCTGGTTACCGCCCATTTCGTCTCTCTGCCCAATCACAGCTGTTTCTCATTGTTAGTCACTGGGTGTAGTATTTTAGGTGTTGGTTTTCCTTTGTTCAGTGTGAGATTGTCCGCGAAGCCCCGTCAGCCCCAGCATCCGAGCGTTTTGAGATTTTGATTCCTATTCTGACCCTGACTCTGATCTTTTTGCCTGCTCCTCGTGATTCCTGTTCGCCGTCATCGACCTTGGACCGTCCTGAGTTTCCCTTCTGCCTGACCTCTGACATTCCTGTCGCCGCTGAACGCCGAATCTGACCGCCGCTGGCTGGAAGGACCTCCCCCTGTCGTCCTGACATACCAGTGACATTATACTGTACTGTTTGTGCCAGTAAAGACCGTTTAACCGTCGCCTGTTTCCAGTTCCGTCATTGGCTCCATTCTGCCGTTCGTGACACATGTATTTAAAAGTTTTTTTGTCAGTGTAAATGTTATAGTTTCAAAGAAAACTCCCAACTTTAAAAGCCCAAAGTGCAATAACATAAATTAGCGACTCATAAAATACAATCATTTACAACTACACGTAAAGTTAAGGAAAATAATGACTCTGGATGGCGAAATCTGCGGATAATTGTGCCACAAAGAAGTGATTCACTTCGCTTTCCCCGTTGTGTGTTATTCGTGTCATCGTGGCCAGTGTAAGTAACATTTACAGCGAGTGGATTATGAAAATGAAAGCCTCCTCTTATTGTTTTGTACGTCATCCATTATCCATGGCCTTTTATCAAACCAGTGCCACTAGTAGTATTGCCATGAGACGATACATTAGTTTTACAATTGTTGTATTGTTAAATCCACGCTGATTACTTTGGCTTGGAGTTCGAGGGAAAAGGAATCTTACCGTTTGTTACTGTGCTGCGCAGAAGCCGAGTTTGGATCTGAAGGAGGGCGTCTTCCACTGGTCCTACCATCAAAAATCGGCCTTGATGACGAAATGACATCCAATGGCCGATATTCAAGTATATATTGCGTTTAAGAGAGGTCAGATCGAGACCAAAATTAAGAGAAATGCAGTAATCTTGGCGTGATGTAATAAATGAGTGAATCGCTCTTTCAAAGTCCTTGACAGGTAAGTACGCTTTTACTTTAGCCGTTAATCTCATCTGAAAAAGCTGGTTTTGACAACTGCACTGACTTGTGCAGCTTAAGAGATGAAACCATCATTTATATGTAGAAAAGGTAGAGTCTTTAATGTCTCTGAAGCGGTGACTCAGGGGCTCAAATGAGGTATTTGACGTCATCAGTAAAACACTAGAAGATATTGAAGATTTTATATTTCTTACAGAGCGATTCTAACGGCAACGCATTAATGCAGAAGAGAATTGGGCCCAGGATGGAACCCTGAGGTTCACCACAGTTCAATGGGGCAGTTTTAGACCGATGCTAAACCAGTTTCTGTGTCAAAAGCTGAGACATATTTAGAAGCAGAAGTGCAGCAGGAGTTCTAAAATCAAGTGTTAAAAGAAGATCTCTAGATGGTTTGGTTTATAGATAATCATGAATTTTCCCGTCTTATGTATATATATAATACTATTACTACCAGGAAGTACTAGTACCAGGGCGCTGTTAGCATGCTAGTTATCTCTCATTGCAGTGAAGAAATATGATGGTCAGAATGCACTAGAAAACTGAGGAATACGTTTGCAAACTTTACGAAATGAACTCTCTTTGTCACTTTTTTACATGGTTAAAAATCAGATGCCCTACCACATCGTCTTAACCTCTGCACTTTCACGTCCGTTGACCACAAACTTGCAGCCGGCTCGCGTTGCCACACATCTCAGTCACGCCTGAACTTAACGGCGCACAAATGTATCTCTAATGTGTTGGTACTTAAGTGGCCGCGCTGATGACTCCGCCTCCAGTAGAAGTCCGGCATCGATCCCGGCGTTCGGAGCCGGAGTCCGGGCAGATGAATCATGCGGCTCGATACTAATACAGCGACTTCTGTTATTACTGCAGAATGAAACGCTCCGTGTGGCAGTTACGGATGGAGCCGGATCTAATATGCAGCGGATTCTCCCATCGATTCTTTACCAGGCGATTAAGTAGAAAAAGGTATTGGCATTGGCCTTGTATGGAAATTAATCAAGATGGTGATTACAGTTAAAAGGGTCGTATCGAGTTTTATGCGGACGGCGTGAGCTTTGGGAGGCGGATTGATCACGCCGTAATGGGAAGGCAATGCTAGTGTGTCCTTGGGCAAGACACTTCACACACAACCTGTCTCTGTGAACGGATGTGTCGCGTGTGCGTGAGCGGTTTGTGGCGGTCCAAGAGGCTGTTGCCATGGACCGAGTGTGGAGGAGACTGAACGAGGACTGTCAAAGAGCTCTGAGCAGCGAGTATAAAATTAGAGCAATTACAATCACAAAGAACCCCTCTGGACGGGGTCTGGCCTCGGGGACTCGCTGAAGCTCCAGTTTGAATGGTTTATGACTCTGAATTGCTTTATTTCTTAGCTTTTGTGCATGTCATGTTGTTGTTTCCTCATCAAAAACTGACGTAGAGTGATATTTTGCGTCATTCGCGCTTGTTTCATCAATACTGTTTATGAAGTTTATGAGGTTTATGAGGTCATAAATCACTTGAATATGAATTTTCCCCAAATGTTTTCATAATCACATTTAAAAGTGAAAGTGAAATATGTGGCTTTATTATCATAGCGTTCAGTGGAAACAGAAGTGCAGTTTAATGCCTCACTTGCACCGACTCCAGGGCTCCGACTCCTGGACCTGCGCGGCTCCAGGACCCGCGCGGCTCCTGGACCCGGGTGACTCTTGGACCCGGGCAGCTCCTGGACCTGCGCAAATCCAGGACCTTTACAGCTCCCGGACCTGCGCGGCTCCCGGAGCTGCACAAACCTGGACCTGCGCGGCTCCTGGACCTGCGTTAGTTAATCGACCAAAGAATATTTAAAGCCACAACAAAGCAGGACGACTTTAAAATATGAAAGTAGCTCATTGGTTTAAATATGTCAGATCCAGAGGGTTTTCAGGCGCAGATTGGCAGCCAGACTTTTTTCAGACAGCCCCAGGGCGACTGCAGCTACAGAAATAACTTACCGAGCGACTGAATAAATGTAAAGCAAAGTATAATTGTATAAGGTGTTTTAAATAACCTTTAACAACTTGTTTGAGTGTTCCCTGCTCATAAAGGTGCCCTTGTTACCAGTGCAGTGTTGTTCATCATTAGCGGAACATTAGCGTGTGAAACGACTGAACGCTCGCTCAGGCTCAGCGGGCTAATGATCACCGCGGCGGCCGAGCTGAGATGTAAACAGCAGAGGACGACACAAGCGCCACGTTCACCGC
The DNA here is from genome assembly GCF_026437365.1 of Eucyclogobius newberryi. Classification (NCBI taxonomy): domain Eukaryota; kingdom Metazoa; phylum Chordata; class Actinopteri; order Gobiiformes; family Gobiidae; genus Eucyclogobius; species Eucyclogobius newberryi. Next base: position 5,914,605 of record NW_027316278.1, on the reverse strand, counting down.
ACGCTCAATACATCCGATCTGAGACGTTTACATTAGCAAGGAAAATCTGCATTTGTAACATAAGCCGGGGTTGAGAAAGGTTAACTCTCTCTGCTCTCACGACCTTTAGGGTCTTCAGAGGTCAGAGAGAGGTCACCATGCCGGGTTAAGACAGGACCACGCCGGGCTAAGACAGGACCACGCCAGGCTAAGACAGGACCACGCCGGGCTAAGACAGGGCCACAGGACCACGCCGGGCTAAGACAGGACCACAGGACCACGCCGGGCTAAGACAGGACCACGCCAGGCTAAGACAGGGCCACGCCGGGCTAAGACAGGACCAAGCCGGGATAAGACAGGAACACGCCAGGCTAAGACAGGACCACAGGACCACGCCAGGCTAACACAGGACCACGCCAGGCTAAGACAGGACCACGCCGGGCTAAGACAGGACCACGCCGGGCTAAGACAGGACCATGCCGGGCTAAGACAGGACCACGCCGGGGTAAGACAGGACCACGCCGGGCTAAGACAGGACCACGCCGGGCTAAGACAGGACCACGCCGGGCTAAGACAGGACCACGCCGGGCTAAGACAAGACCACGCTAAGCTAAGACAGGACCACGCCGGGCTAAGACAGGACCACGCCGGGCTAAGACAGGACCACGCCGGGCTAGGACAGGACCACGCCAGGCTAAGACAGGACCACGCCGGGCTAAGACAGGACCATGCCGGGCTAAGACAGGACCACGCCGGGCTAAGACAGGACCACGCCGGGCTAAGACAGGACCACGCCGGGCTAGGACAGGACCACGCCAGGCTAAGACAGGACCACGCCGGGCTAAGACAGGACCACGCCGGGCTAAGACAGGACCACGCCGGGCTAAGACAGGACCACGCCGGGCTAGGACAGGACCACGCCGGGCTAAGACAGGACCACGCCGGGCTAAGACAGGACCACGCCGGGCTAAGACAGGACCACGCCGGGCTAAGACAGGACCACGCCGGGCTAAGACAGGACCACGCCGGGCTAAGACATGAGAAAACCATCTGAAGCTCGTGCTTCAACAAGAGCCTTGAAATAACTGGCTTTTTAGAAACAGGTCATTGTTTGTAACTAAAACTATGTTCACATTTCTAAAGATTAGATGTTAGTGAGAAACAAAGGCCACTGAACCAAATAGTGAGTTAAAATGTGTGTGATGAAGGCCAGTGGCGTGAGCAGAGGAGTGCCCGGAGGATTTATGAAGCTACAGCAATGATAAAGAAATAACGTGACTTTTATAGAAGAAGAGTGAATCTGAGGCTGTTTTCGGGGAAACACAGAGCGTTTCTCCAGGAGAGACGTGGCTTTGATGTGGATCCTCTGGGAGTGACAGGTGAGTTTTATTGCGGCTGGTTTAAGGCAGGGCCATTTTTAATGTGACGTCTGTGGCACATGAAGCTTCATAGTGAGTGCGTCTGTCTGACCGGCGCTCTTATTGTGCGTCTCTCTTCACATGTGTGTGCTTTGTGTCGTGAGTGTGTGCTTTGTGTAGTGAGAGCATGACACACCTGTTGTAGAGCTGTCATTTGTTACTCATTCATATGATTTCTGGTGCATACATTAATCACATAAATGAGCCTCCTGCAGGCTCAGCGGCACAAATCAGGGGAATAGGAGACATTTGTGAAGAAGCAAACATAACCCACTGAGTTTATGTCTACAGTGTGTCAAATACAGGCCTTTATGTAAGATATTAATATACTATGTAGTCCTGTTTCACTCTAAAATTGTATAGTTAGCAATGTAGCAATTATATGTGTTTAATATGTCACTTTAACCATCATTTAATCAATGCACTGTTTACTTTCTGCACTACATATGTATATCTGTACAACTGCAAATTTGTGTACATAATAAGCCTATTTTTTATTTTTATTCTTATATATTTTTCATCAGATAGCTTATTGGTACGACTTATTCAAGGTTTTATTGTTTTATTTGCACCGAATCACAAAGACAAGTTCCTATAGTTGTGATTTTTGTTCATTGACATTGATTCTTTTCTGGGTAAAAAAATAACCCACTAAATGTATTAATCGTTATGGACTAAATATTGATGACCAGCCCAAGTCAGCTTACCATAAAAGTATCCTCCTGCTTTATGGTCAAAATGAAAAACCCAACAATACTTTCTTGTGCCGTTTGTCACTGGAGTTGGAAACTGAAGAAAACCTCCACGTGCCAACACCGGAGGCAAAAGCTGTTATAAAAGGCCTGAAAAGTCGTGCATGTGAATACTCGTCCCAAAGGGTCTGTGAGAGCCAGGGACAAGTTAGATAGTGAGATAGTTCGATGGAACAGGCACCCCAGCTTTCATGCCTGAATTCGTTAATTGAAAAGAAATATTCACCATAAAGCGTATAGCCTCATAATGTCACGTGAACGCGGCCGTTATTGCAGAGTGAAGCTGGAAAACGCTCACGCAGTAACTTAACTCCTCGCCAAAAGTTGCATCCGGAGCCGCCTAATGTCATTGTACCTGCGCTTAAAGACTTCTGCATCCAAGGCCCGTCTCGCGACGTCTCCGAAACGGCGCCCAAATGATATCACTCCGCGGCAAATATTCCTCCCGAGCAGCGTGGAGTTATGGAAATATATTGCTTGGGGGTATTGTGGTTTGTCTCAGCGGTGAGAGCCCATTTATCATGACTCCGTGACACCCGGGGGGGAGGGCAGGGGAGGGAGCCAAACGCCACGCTTCCAAATTCGTAGGCGGCAGCGGCACCCGAGCGCCGGTGCCTGCCATCCAGGCTCGCTTGGTTTCAATATCAAGGCAAAGCAAACATGGAAATCATACCCAGCAGGTGAGAGAAGCGCAGCATTTTTAGACACGCGTGTTGGCACCGGAGCAGGTAATGTGTGTTTGGAATGCGGCGCCCGGGTCTCTCCAAAAGGGAAACGAGCTCTCCAGGCGTCTGCCGCGGCCGGGAAACAGGAGGAGCCGCCGCATTGGAAGCGTCACATGTGTAAATGATGGGTTCTGTTTGCAAAGCGCAGAGGAAAGAAGAGATAAGATAAGATTCAAGGTCAAGTTTTAAAGTTGGATTGTTTGGCTTGGAGAAGAATGAAAGATTATACTTTGTATTTTTTCTTTTTGGCATGTGTTGCAACTAGAAATGAACCGGGACAATGATTTAATTCATAATAGAAATCACAGTTGTTCAAATGATTGTTAGTTTGGGGAGACAAACTGAAGCAAACAAATTAAATGAAAGTATATGATGCTCTAACCCAGGGCTTCTCAGACTTTTTCTGGGCACCACCCAAACCCCAAATGCGTCCCCTGATTCTGATTTTACCCACACTTCAACATTATTGGCCTGAGAAAGTAGTGATGTCATTCCAAACCATGAACCAGGGCGATACACAGAGGAAAACTAAAGCAATGGAATAAGAAAAACAATGATTTGAAGCACATAAGCACATAAAAACAACTGACATGATGACATGATGACATGATACATAAAAATAAGATAAGATAAGATAAGATAATCCTTTATTGTCCCACATGGGGAAATTTCATTGGTGCAACGCAGGTAGATACAGAGGTAGATACAGAAGAACAGATCACTTATAGGAAGTCTGAAAAACACTTTCAGTAGAAGATCTCCTATAAATAAATAAAAACTCCCATAGACAAATAAATACATAAATACCATTGCATGTGATCACGACAGTAATTGCACATGAATATGTGTCACGACAGCACATAGATTGCACATGAATTTCACAGTAATTGCACATGAATTGCACATGAATTCCAACAGCAATTGCACATATGACAGAATTGCACATGGTTAGGTCAGTATTGCGAGTGTTCAGTACTAACAGTGTTTGTTATAAAGTCTGACAGCAGCAGGAAGGAAAGATCTGCAAAACCTTTCCTTCACACAGCGAGGGTGGATCAGTCTCTCACTGAAGCTGCTCTCCAGAGCGGACAGAGTGTCCTGCAGGGGGTGACAATCATGGTCCAGCATAGATGTGAATCTAGCCAGGACCCTCCTGTCCCCCACCTCCTGCACCGAGTCCAGAGCACAGCCCAGGACGGAGCTGGACTTCTTGATGACTCTGTCCAGCCTCTTCCTCTCCCTCTCTGTGATGCTGCTGCTCCAGCAGGCCACACCGTACAGGAGGGCCGATGCCACCACAGAGTCGTAGAAGGTCTTCAGGAGTGGCCCTGTCACTCCAAAAGACCTGAGTCTCCTCAGGAGGTAGAGCCGACTCTGGCTCTTCCTGTACAGTGCGTCTGTGTTATGAGTCCAGTCCAGTTTGTGGTTCAGATGAACACCCAGGTACTTGTATGAGTCCACTCTCTCAATGTCCCATCCCTGGATGTTCACTGGTGACGGGGCAGTGGGGTGGCGTCTGCGAAAATCCACCACCATCTCCTTGGTCTTCCCCGCGTTGATGAGGAGGTGGTTCCGCTGACACCAGTCCACAAAGTCCTGCGCCAGTCCTCTGTACTCCGCGTCATCGTCGTCCGTGATCAGTCCGATGATGGCAGAGTCATCAGAGAACTTCTGCAGGACACAGCTGTCTGTGTCGTGTCTGAAGTCTGCAGTGTAAAGGATGAAGAGAAAGGGCGCGAGGACAGTGCCCTGGGGCGCCCCCACACTGCAGGTCTGAGTGTCAGACACACAGTTCCGGGCTGTCACAAACTGGGGTCGGTCTGTGAGGTAGTCCAGGATCCACTCTGCCAGGTCATACTCCACACCAGCCGTCTCCAGCTTGTCCCTCAGGAGCAGCGGCTGGATGGTGTTGAAGGCGCTGGAAAGATCGAAGCACAGAATCCTCACAGAGCTGCCAGGCTTTTCCAGGTGAGAGAGAGAGCGGTGCAGCAGGGAGATGACGGCGTCCTCCACTCCGACGCCAGACCGATATGCAAACTGCAGCGGGTCCATGGCTGAGCTCACGGTGGAGCGGAGGTGGTCCAGGACTAGCCGCTCCAGTGTCTTCATCAGGTGGGACGTGAGAGCCACTGGCCTGAGGCTGTTGAGGTCTTTGGGGCGCGGTGTCTTAGGCACAGGTACCAGACTGGAGGTCTTCCAGACCTGTGGTACCACCCTCAGCTTCAGGCTCATGTTGAAGACATGCTCCATAACTCCACACAGTTCATCTGCGCAGGACTTAAGGAGCCTGGGGCTGATGCCGTCAGGTCCTGTTGCCTTCCTCACTTTAATCCTCTTCAGCTCACTCCTCACCTGTGCTGCTGTGACAGTCAGTGGTTGGCAGGGGGACTGTGTGCTGGGGGGATGGGTGAGTCCAGGCGAAATGGGGAGCTGATGGTCCGGGGCAGATAAGCGAAGAGGAACAGATGCAGGGCATTGTCCAGCTGTGGAAGAGGGAGGGGCGGGTGACCGATCAAACCTCAAGAAGTGAGCATTTAAATCATTCACCCACTGTAGATCCCCCTCTGTCTGGGCAGGGGGGATTTTGAAGCCCGAGATGGTTTTCAGGCTCCTCCACACTCCCTGAATGTTCTTTTGCTGCAGCTGCTCCTCCATCCTCCTCTTGTAGCCGGCCTCAGCCTGCCTGATCTTTCTCCTCAGCTCCTTCTGCACAGTCCTCAGCTCCTCCTTGTTCCCTGACCTGAAGGCTCTCTTCTTCTCCTTCAGCAGAGCCTTCAGTTCACGGTTAATCCATGGCTTGTTGTTTGGAAAACACTGCACCGTCCGGGAGGGAACAATGTTCTCAAAACAGAAGTTGATGTAGTCCGTGATGCACTCTGTGATGGTGTTGATGTTGATGTCCTCCCCATGTGGGTCATAAAGCTCAGTCTAGACAGTGGTGCTGAAGCAGTCCCTCAGAGCCTCCTCGCTCTCAGCAGACCACATCCTCACCTCACGGGACACCACAGGCTGCCCGCGCACGATGGGTTCATACACAGGCCTCAGATGTACAAGGTTGTGGTCCGAGCTGCCCAGGGGAGGGAGGGGGGAAGAGGAATAAGCCTCCTTGGTGTTGGCAAAAAACAAGTCCAATGTTCTACTGTTCCTGGTGGGGCAGGTAACATACTGGGTGTATGTTGGTAGAACAGAAGAGGGAGAAGCGTGGTTAAAGTCACCAGAGACGAGGAAGAGAGCCTGTGGGTGCTGTGTTTGCAGCCTACAAGTGCAGGAGAGCAGTGCTTCACAAGCATTTCCAGCATTGGCAGACGGGGCCACATAGACTGCGATCAAAATCACATGTGAGAACTCCCGGGGAAGATAATATGGCCTCATGCCAATAGCCAATAGTTCAATATCCCTGTTACATAGCTGCTCCTTCACTGTGCAGTGTTCGGGTTTGGACCAGCTCGTGTTCACATACACAGCCAGACCTCCACCTCTTTTCTTCCCGCATTCTCTCGTTCTGTCCGCCCGCAGCAGATGAAAATTGTCCAAACCTACAATAGTGTCTGGTCTAACCAGGTCTCAGTGAAAATCAAGACGCTGCTGTCCCTATAAATCCTCTGGGACCGCATGAAGCTCGCTATTTCCGTAATTTTATTTTGAAGGGACCTCACGTTACCCATGACTACGGCGGGAACCGACTTCCTGTTTCCTCCTCTCTTCTCTCGGAGTTTACGTCCAGCCCGTCTGCTTCGTTGTGTTTTCCTTAGGATGTCCGCCGGGATAACGTGACGATCTCCGGGTAAGACGACTGTTCTCCGCAGTTTCATGAGTTCCTCCTTTGTGTAAACGCGGTACGGCGCCGGCCGGTGGGCGGGGCCGGAGCCGGGGGACTCAGAGCCAAGACACATCGCTACGACACAACGAAAACACTCAATCCAGCCGAATAAGTCAAAACAAGTTAATTTAAAGCGATTCCAGTGTGTGTCCCGATCGTTCGTGAAGTTCCTCTTTCATATAAACGTGTATATAAACGTGTACCGACGACACGCCGTACTTTAGCGCGGCCGGAGGGCGCGGGGAGGGGCTGGTGGGCTCGCTCGAAGCTAGCTCACATCACAACAACACAACAAAAAACGCTCAAATCCAGCCGAAAAAAGTCAAAAACAGTTGAATTAAAAACGATTCCAGCGCGTGTCCCTATCGTACAGTAAAATAGAAAAAATATACTAACTATATTTACAAAATATAGGAGATAAAGCACAATAAGTGTGAGAAAAAAGAGAGAGCGTTTACACCGGGCTGCCAGCTGTACCAGCGCCTTATGACGTATTAAAGTGTATCATGTCATCTACACACCGCATTATAGATGGTGTAAAAGTCTGAAAGTCAGTTCAGTGTAAAAACAATACTGTGTAGAATATTAATAATCCTATTTCCCAAACACGTTTTTAAGTTCTTTAAAAAAATATCCAATTCAAAATGATCCAAGAGCAGAGTTCATACTGCCATCAATTATAATGAAAGACATTCAATACAAAAACATAAAATATAGATATATATATATATTTACTACAGTCATGTTCAAGACCCTATGAATATAAAAATCCAGACAGGTTGGGAATGTGTCAAATAAAGGCAAATGGAATGTCTTTTCCTGTTCAGCCTCGTGTCCTTGTGACCCTCAGAATCAGGTTAAGAAGGTTTCAGGCCGTTTGCTTTTATAAGACTCCAAATAAAAGCGCTGTGGTTTATGCTGCTGCCTCAGCTCCATCTGGACCTTTTAAACTGAAGATTCATGTTTTAATAATTCGGATTGTTTTAATAGTTGACTTACTGTGGCGATTACTAAGTCACAAATGTTTTACAAGAGCATGAAAAATGAACATTTAACCGCGGCAGAACTGAAAGCTGATGAAATAACACTGGAAATGGTTTTAATGTTAATATTAAGACTAATCCGCCGCCTGACCAAGACGGGAGAGTATTACTTCTCAGAGAGGTTCTCCAACACCAAACTCTTACTCCTTCTAGAGTCATCTACGGCGCTTGAGGAAAGGTTTAACTTGTACGGTTGGATTTCTACTCGATCTTTCCTCTCTTGTGTGTCTTGCTCGAGTGAGACTCTTAAACGAATGCCTCCTTTTCACCAATGTCATGTGCAGTTATTCTGGTCACAGCCGCAGAGAGCTCAGCAAAGTGACAGCATAAGTCTGCAGTGTGATGACAATATGGAATGATCTGAACATGCTTGTGAGAGGAGGGCCCATTCTGACTCACGTATGTCAGACACACTCGATCAATCGCAGTTTTTGAGCCAGTTTGAGACGGTTTCATCTCATCTCATAGCAAAATCGTGCGGTGGACTGGTTAAGAAAGCGGACAAAGGCAGGAAACTGGGAGAAAAGGTGTTTTAAATTGTCGTTTCCGGGTCCAAAACAACATCAGACACAGATAAGGGTTATGGATAAGCGTCATTATTGGGTCGGGGCAACAGTAACATCTCCGCAGCCGCGTGAGCCTGCAGCGCTATCATTTCTCTCACGCTTCGGAGCTCTTTGGTCGTGAATTTTAGATCATCAGTTTGGCAGGAGTCCCAACCTGTCAGGAACGCGCGCTTGGGCACGATGACTTACCCCGGCCATTTTTATTCATAAGCATTTTCCCTAAGTGCTTTCTGTTGTACGACAAGGCAAAGCTGGCGAGCGTCTTCCCCCCGAGCGGAGGGAGGAGGAGGAGGTGGAGGAGGTGGAGGAGGAGGCTGTTACTGGAATCAAAGCTCCATCACACTTGTCATATCGCCATTTGACTTGCGTTGGCGCCGAACCGAAAGAGGAAACGACGATCGCTGGCGAAGCGGAAGGGCTTGAATCGGCGGAACGATTTCAGACGCTTCTGTTGCTGTGATTGTGGATTGCAGGTACAGATGGCGGTGATGAGCGCCCCTCACTGTAACGAGTCGACTCCACTTCTCGCGACAGATGGCGTGGCAGATTCTGAGTATATAACAATATCTCTTTTTTTCCAGTCATGTGCCAACTATGCCACTCGCCACCATATTGTATCTGTGCTAATGTAAAGAAATATGAACGTCAGAAACTATTCCAAGCGTTATCGTCAGCTGTGGTGTCGACGTTTATAAAACAGCAAAATTACATTGTACAGCATTGTAATCAGCAGCAGTGGCGTGCGTCAGGGCAATCAAGGCAAGCAGTGATTGACGAATAAAATCTAAAATGACCGTGTGTCACAACTATATTTAAATGAATCCGAAATATATCCAAATACGCCCGTTTTCCCCGCCTCTCTTCTGCTGCTGAAGCTTGACTGAAGTCACAATGTCTTACAGTGTCCTCTACAGGCCGCTGAGCAGTACTGCAGGAAGCTTGGTTCTTCTTCTCCCGCAGCTGCTCAGTCTGTGGGCCTGTTCATAAGCCCGTTCATGCTCCGCCCTCTAACATGAGCTTTCAGAACCAGAGGGCGGACAGCAGCTTCTTTTAGGGCTCTGCACATGTGCTCTGAGGACCACACGGCCTCAAACCCACGGATCTGAGCTCACACCTGCTGAAGAAACCTGTTTGGAAAACAGATGAGTCGACAGATTCTCATCACTGCAATTACCCCACTGGTAAAATGGCGTAATTGCAGTTATCAGAATATGTTGATTATGCATTAAATGAGAACCAATTATTAGCGTTTGTGATGGAAGGTTGCTGTGTGGAGCGTTTGGAGCATTTTTAAAAGAAATAATGTATTAATTTATGACAACTACATTGTTGAGTTGAGTCAGGCCGGGGTTAGGCGTTGGGGTCAGGTTAGGGGTCAATAGTTGAGTATTAAACCAAACCACTGAACATGGCGCTGCCGTCGACTGCAGCCAAAGCAACTGAAGCTCGTGTCTGGAACTTATGGAATTAGCTCTGGACTAAATAATAAATATGTTTTCAGATTTTGAGCTTCAAATACTTAGAATATTGACCGTTTCTGTAGTTTTAAGTCCGTACAAACCAAGCCATTTGATTGGAACCTGCTCACTCCGACTTGAATCCTGAGCAAATTTAATCACATTTAGATTTATATTAAACATTTCCGAAAACGGTTCAACTCTAATGTTTCGTCAGCTTTTTATTGGTTCATCTTGAGTGGTCAGGCCTCCTCCTCTTTCCTCCTGGCTGCTGCATGACGCTGTGGCCTCCCGAGGAAAACAACATTGACTAAAACTATAAGATAACCTTTCTTTGTCCCATAGCATTTCATTTCAGACACTAGGATGAAAAAGCATGACCATGGAAATATTCTTGATAAGATACAATAACACACAGCAACTGCATGAATACCGTATTGTACTAATAAGCCACCAGCAGCGTCATCTCTCTCTCTCAAACTTACTTCGTACAACAGAAGGATAACAATCTTTATAATAACCATCATTCAAAAACCACAGGTAATTAGCTTGGTGCGGGAGAACGTCTCGCGCCGCTCTCCACGACGCGATTATCCCTGCTTTCATCGCGCTATTATTGGGCGCGCTTCTGTTCTAACCTGAGCGTACTTCATTGCGCAGGCAGATCCGGCGGGTAAAAAAGAGAGCACGGCGCGGATTGTGAAGCTCGGCGTTTGCTGTAATTGAAACAGCAGAGAAACACTGAGCGCTCGTCATCCTGAAGGTCGATTTTGCTCAGCGCCGGCGCAATTATCTTCGTGCGCGACGTGACGGAAGCGGCGGACGGGTTTGGAGAGTTTGTTCAGCTCCAGAAGAGAAATGATTCACTCTGGGAAATGTCGGCGTCATATTTCAGGGACAGGACGGATCACGCAGTCACAGGTTTACTTTACGTTATAACGGTTCTAATTTGACAACTTTCATTTCAGGGTTTTTCATTCACGTTCTTGTGTTCTGTTCATTTTATTAAACAAAAAGCAGGTAAATGTTTGAGTGAAGGAAACAAAAGCGTCATTACAATTAATTAATTTCATTGCGAAATAAATATTACACAGAAAAAAGCTAAATACTCTTCTTTAGCGTAAGGAAAATAGAAAAAGCTCCTTCTGGTATTTTGAATGTTTAGTGTTTTCAACCCTCAAGGAGACGTTTCTAAAGCATGCATGGATAAAATAAGATATCACTCCAGGCCAAAGACGGTTTTATGAGACACATTATGCATTATTTGTATTGTCATTGGCCTTTAAACTCGCTCTCGTGCCGTTGGCTCGGAATCCCAAGGTTTAGAACTTAAAATAATGGATTTGCTAAAACCCACAAATGACAGAATTGCTGATGGAACTCCATCTTCTGGTAGAAAAGGGAATTACCACGAATGAACAAAAGCTAGCTTGCCTCCACATGCTAATGTGAGCACACAGTTGTAATGAACACAATGAGGCAGAAATGCGCCTGGTGATGATGTATAGACTTCAAACCTTTGATGTAATAAATGAGGGAAGTGTTTTGTGATGCTCAAAGACGGAGCAGAGAAGACGAGCTCGTGAAGAGGATTAAACAAGTGTGAAGGAAGATAAATAACACTTCAGGTTTGTTTTTGACTAATGTTTAAAGACTGTTTTGTATGATATGTTTAAAATGCAGATACGTTACATGCCCGACAAAATAATCAGCTTTCATTCTAAAGAGCCTTCACTTTGTCCAGGGGTGTCCAAACCTTTTTCACCAAGGGCCTCATTTTGAAACTTAAACGGGGCAGAGGGCCACAAAAAACCTGACAATGTTGAATTTGTTGAATGACAAAGTGAATCATTCCAAATTTTGCATTTGACATAATTGCGATGAGCCTCCACACCTTTAATTATACCTAGAACATAAACATTAGGTTGGTATAACATCAATATGCCTGAATTTTCCCAATTGCACAGTAAAAATAACTACTTTTTGTTGTTTGGGCCGACATAGCAGGAAGCTGGAGGGCCAACATAAATTGGTCTGAGGGCCGCATTTTGCCCCCGGGCCCTAGTTTGGACATGCCTGACTTAGTCCTATTGCAGCGATGGCGTCCGAATATCAAACACCAAACCAAAACCGCGGCGGGCTAAGACACGGGTATAACATATTGAAGAAGTGCGATGCCAGGTCATTTATTCTACCAAACCGCAGAAAAGATCAAAGTCGGCACTCACTTTGATGATGACAAACGATATGGTGCACAACAATGACACCTGCACAGTCTGGAGCGATGAAAACGATCAACTTAAACCAGGTGAAAAAAGGTGAATGAATAACAAAACAAGAAACTGTAACAAAACGTAAAGGTGACAAAATAAACGCTCAAAACAACAAAGTAAACGATCAAAACTTTAACAAAACGGTCGACAAAGTTTGCGTCCCCGTGCTCACCGCGCCGCCATAACCAAGCCACTGACGCAGGTGAGCGCTCTCCCCAATTAACCTCACGCACGCCCCTTAGCTCCGCCCCCAACACCGCAGCGTCGTAGCACCGTAGCTAGGCGCGTGCACAAAACCCAAATATGGCTCCTACAAGTCCCTACGTCGGAGGCCATTCCTGTCATAACTGAGATGTATTGCTCAGGGACACGGGCAGTTGAAGTCATTACACGTTCTTCCGTCCAAATATCCTCCTTCCGGGTGGCACGGTGTAGAGTGTCTGTGCTTTTCGGACACGGCTCGGTCTTATTGATTGCACTGGCGCCCTTGAGTGGCGGTGGAGCCGAGCGTGAGGCAGCTCTGACTCATAAAGGCAGTGACAGGACGTCAATGAGCTGTAAACACCTCCATTAAAACTACCTGTCCCCGTGGCCCGTCCAGTCTGCACACGTCTACGCTTCACATCCACGCCGGGGACAAAGCGCCAATTAAGATCACCGCGGCGACATTTGGACCTATCGATGTTATTGGATTCCCAGATCACGTGGAACCTTTCTGTGTTGAGTTTGCATGTTCTCTCTATGTCGGAGGGGTTTCTCTCTTTGACTTAACGAACAATAGGCCACTGCTCCTGCGCCTGGCTCACATCAGATTGACATGTGTTTCTCTCTGAACTGAGTCCGACACAACGTCAATCCGGGCAGGCAAGCAGTCGGGAAAAGGCGCGACATCATGACAAATGCTTCAATCTGATTGGTCGAAGTGTCACAACAACAGGAACAAGCCCAGTAATCAAACTGTTGTTAAATCCAGTCAGAGAAAAACACAGACTTCGTCCCTGTCCTCATATTTGTTCAATACAAAGGCTCGATACTTGATACTGATTTTCACACCACCATTTTTTTTTTATTTAACACATTAAAACAGTCATTTTTAACACAAAGTATGTTCTTTGTTTCCTTATATTAGTCATGTTATATATCCAGAAAGTACGAGGCGCTCAAATTACATGTCGGGTCGATGTGTGAACGGAAGTCGATGTCAGAGACCGTAATATGTTCTGGTCCTCTGCCCGATCGGATCAATGATGAATTGTACAGCTGCTTTTCAGCATTCGACGCTGGTCATCAAGCTGCTGCCCTGGTGTGCGTTTTGGGGAATCAAAGGCAGGGATGGCATCTATCCGACTTCAGAGGGTACGTCCGTGACCACCCAGAGATGAGCTCCGGGCTCCGAGCTGCAGTGGAAGAGTTCAGGTTCAATGCAAATAGAGACTGTGCGTGTCCCTCGAGCAAATAATGCCAGAATGAATAAAAATAGCTCTCGCACATCATTATAGCATAGATCTTATCATAGATCTAACTGAAAATTGGCTTCAACATGTCAGTGTAGCCTCCAGTTCTACTGTAAGAAACCTTGGAGTCTGTTTGACCAGGAACTATCATTCAAAGCGCATATAAATCAAGCCTGTAAAACAACCTATTTGCATCTGCGTGATATAGATAAAATCAGAAAAATCTAGTCTAAAAGCTGAAAAAACGTATCCATGCATTTGTAACGACTAGATTAGACTACTGTAACTCCTGCTCACAGCGTGTCCTAAAAGCTCCACGAAAAGCTTTCAACTGGTTCAGCAAGATTAGGAACAGGAACTAAAAGAAGAGAGCATATTACACCGGCGCTGGAGTCTCTTCACTGGCTCCTGTCGAGTTTAGAATGAAATTTAAAATCCTACTCTTGACCTACAAACCATAAATGACATGGCCCCATCCTACCTCAAAGATGCTATAGAACCATATCATCCAAACAGAGCTCTTCACTCTCAAAATGCTGGTCTCCTGGTGGTCCCAAGAGTCTCTAAAAGCACAGTAGGAGTTAGAGCCTTCTGGTGGTCCCAAGAGTCTCTAAAAGCACAGTAGGAGTTAGAGCCTTCTGGTGGTCCTAAGAGTCTCTAAAAGCACAGTAGGAGGTAGACCCTTCTGGTCGTCCCGAGAGTCTCTAAACGCACAGTAGAAGGTAGAGCTCCTGTGTTATGGAATCAGCTCCTGTCCATGTGAAATAGGCCGACACAGTCTCTTCATTTAAGTCCAGGCTTAAAACGTTCCTCTTTGAAATGGCTCATGCTCAGGCCCGTTAGGAACAGAAATATAAAGTTACAGTATCAGCTCCGCTGCCCTAGGGGCAACTGTGCTGGGGGAAGTATCAGACAAAAAGTGTTGTTTTATAATCAAGGAGTTGCTTTTTTCCCTAATTTGTTCACTTGGCCTGCTCTATCCACACTCTCTATTACTTATTTACCATTACTTTATTGCTAATAGTGTATTCTTACGTGATTGATGGGAAACAAATGTAGCTGAAGATTCACCTCTCGTTGTCTCTTCCAAATCATAGCAAAGAATCTGTTTCCAGAGCCAATCTGAGCTGAACAAACCAATGTCATGTACCAGCAGTACGATTATCGAATATCGAACCTTCGGACTTTAGCCTCGGTTCGATATTCGTGAAAAGCTGTTCTTGATTCTCATAGGTTGAAAAGCGGCTTTGGCTTCTCACTAAACGCCTTTCACTGGCAACGTTTACGTCCACGCCAGAAACCCTTTTGCACTTCTGTTCACAAACAAGCTGATGAAGCTGATGATGTAAACATATTTTCTTTTACTGCAAAGAAAACGTGTGATTTAACGTGCTCGTAAGCCTTGAGCGTCTTCAACAGTCAGGAACACTCACTCCACAGGTTGTAGCACTATAACGGCAGAGCGATGAGGAAGATAACTGCCATCGCCACATGCCGCTGAGACGAGTGCTGCAGAGGCTGTAAACTGACATATGCTACAGCCCGGAGCGGCACAGAGCGGCCCAGGGCGGCTCAGAGCGGCCCAGAGCAGCACAGAGCGGCACAGAGCGGCCCAGAGCGGCCCAGAGCAGCACAGAGCGGCACAGAGCGGCCCAGGGTGGCACAGAGCGGCTCAGAGCGGCATGGAGCTGCTCAGGGCGGCCTGGAGCGGCAGAGAGCGGCCCGGAGCGGCACAGAGCGAGACGGAGCGGCCCGGAGCTGCACAGAGCGGCTCAGGGCGGCACAGAGCGGCCCAGAGTAGCACAGAGCGGCCCAGAGCGGCACAAAGCGGCCCAGAGCGGCTCAGAGCGGCACAGAGCGGCCCAGGGTGGCACAGAGCGGCTCAGAGCGGCACAGAGCGGCTCAGGGCGGCCTGGAGCGGTACGGAGCTGCACAGAGCGGCTCAGGGCGGCTCAGGGCGGCCTGGAGCGGCACAGAGCGGCCCGGAGCGGCACAGAGCGGCACGGAGCGGCCCGGAGCGGCACAGAGCGGCTCAGGGCGGCACAGAGCGGCCCAGAGCAGCACAGAGCGGCCCAGAGCGGCACAAAGCGGCCCAGAGCGGCTCAGAGCGGCACAGAGCGGCCCAGAGCTGGATGAGGCTCACCGTGGAGGACAGGGATGTGGGGAGGTTATAGAAATCTACAATGTTCAATGTATATTTTATGGAAACGTTACTGGCCTCGACGTCCAGGCGGTGGCTTGAGTTTAGTAAAAACGTAAGTTACATCTTGGGCAAAATTGAGTTATAAATATTAAACGGGGAGCTCTGCCCACCTGCAAAATATGACAACAAATGTCAGTTATTTGAGTTATTAATGAAGTTATTAATGAAACAGGCGGCACATAGGGTCTGTACTTACAGCAAAGATACACATATATACATACATATACAACCATTAACCACCGACAGGAAATGAAGATGTTAAGATTATTGTTGTTGTTTCTACTTTGGTTTTTACTCGTCGTTACAGTTGTAAAGCACTCTGAGTTACGCTTTGTATGAATGGTTCTAGATCTCGATCGATTGAATGTAAAGAAAAACAACAACGGCGTAAACAGCTGTCAGTGGTGTTAAAGAGCGGTTACATTTATCACAGCGCCAAAGCCCAGTTCACTTTATCATTTGCTGAATCGTCCTCACACAAACGAGAACCGTGAATAACAGTGATTATGTGACGGTCGCAGTACGAGCGCTGTTTGAAAAGCTTACGGTGAAATGCATTGTGGGGGATGTACTTGCCTTTAGCCCGCATCACTCCACACGTGCTGGAAGTGCGGAAGCTCGAGGTTATGTGCGGTTAAAAACATGAAAAGAATGGGGACACAAGCTTGAATATTGGCACCAACCACAGGAAGTATGAAGTATGAAGTATGAAGTATAAAGTATGAAGAATGAAGCATGAAGCATGAAGCATGAAGCATGAAGCAAGAAGCAAGAAGCAAGAAGCATGAAGCATGAAGCATGAAGCAAGAAGCAAGAAGCATGAAGCATGAAGCATGAAGCATGAAGCAAGAAGCATGAAGCATGAAGCATGAAGCATGAAGCAAGAAGCAAGAAGCATGAAGCAAGAAGCATGAAGCATGAAGCATGAAGCATGAAGCAAGAAGCAAGAAGCAAGAAGCATGAAGCAAGAAGCATGAAGCATGAAGCAAGAAGCATGAAGCATGAAGCATGAAGCAAGAAGCATGAAGCAAGAAGCATGAAGCATGAAGCATGAAGCATGAAGCAAGAAGCAAGAAGCAAGAAGCATGAAGCATGAAGCATGAAGCATGAAGCAAGAAGCAAGAAGCAAGAAGCATGAAGCATGAAGCATGAAGCAAGAAGCAAGAAGCATGAAGCATGAAGCATGAAGCATGAAGCAAGAAGCATGAAGCATGAAGCATGAAGCATGAAGCATGAAGCATGAAGCAAGAAGCAAGAAGCATGAAGCATGAAGCATGAAGCAAGAAGCATGAAGCATGAAGCATGAAGCATGAAGCATGAAGCAAGAAGCAAGAAGCATGAAGCAAGAAGTATGAAGTAAGAAGTATGAAGTATGAAGTATGAAGTATGAAGTAAGAAGTATGAAGCATGAAGCATGAAGCATGAAGCAAGAAGCAAGAAGCAAGAAGCATGAAGCATGAAGCATGAAGCAAGAAGCATGAAGCAAGAAGCATGAAGCAAGAAGCATGAAGCATGAAGCATGAAGCATGAAGCAAGAAGCAAGAAGCATGAAGCAAGAAGCATGAAGCATGAAGCAAGAAGCATGAAGCATGAAGCATGAAGCAAGAAGCATGAAGCATGAAGCATGAAGCATGAAGCAAGAAGCATGAAGCATGAAGCATGAAGCATGAAGCATGAAGCATGAAGCATGAAGCAAGAAGCATGAAGCATGAAGCATGAAGCATGAAGCATGAAGCATGAAGCAAGAAGCAAGAAGCATGAAGCATGAAGCATGAAGCAAGAAGCATGAAGCAAGAAGCAAGAAGCAAGAAGCATGAAGCAAGAAGTATGAAGTAAGAAGTAAGAAGTATGAAGTATGAAGTATGAACTAAGAAGTATGAAGTATGAAGTATGAACTAAGAAGTATGAAGTATGAAGTATGAAGTATGAAGTAAGAAGTGTGAAGTGTGAAGTGTGAAGTATGAAGTAAGAAGTATGAAGTATGAAGTATGAAGTATGAAGTATGAAGTAAGAAGTATGAAGTATCTCGCCAAACGTAGTAACCATTAGAAAGAGAAGCCGTCACATGTAATGGTCAGCACTTGGTCACATGTCCGAGTTATAAATGGCGGCACTCTCCCCCTCAGCCCCGTTTGTCTCCTCGGGGGGAGAGAGGACACAGACGCCCCAGCAGAGGGGGCCCTGCAGAGGGGGCCCCAGCAGAGGGGGCCCCAGCGGGGGAGGCTCCTGGCTCTTTCCCGCTCCAGACGCCCCAGCAGAGGGGGCCCCAGCGGGGAAGGCTCCTGGCTCTGTCCCGCTCCAGACGCCGTCCTCAGCTCCCCTCTGTGTGCACCGGCCTCGCGCACATTTGTGCAGCTTTTCAGGGGGTTTATCGAAATAACTTTTTGCTACAAG
Organism: Eucyclogobius newberryi; assembly: GCF_026437365.1. NCBI lineage: Eukaryota > Metazoa > Chordata > Actinopteri > Gobiiformes > Gobiidae > Eucyclogobius > Eucyclogobius newberryi. The sequence goes on along the minus strand of NW_027316278.1, from coordinate 5,896,521 downwards.
TGTGTGTAGCGCAGTGTCGTTGTGAAATAATTTATTTTTGAGGATTAAAAAAGTGATGAGAGGGGTAAAGATCACCTCAATTCAACAAGTCCATTCCATTTCTCACGCAACTCGAAGTTCATGGACGCGATTTAAGCCTAACCCTGACAGGCAAAAGTGTCGCTCTGCCACGCCCCGCAGACGGGCAAAAAGGCACTGGGCGCGTATCTGGGACGGAGAAACGGACTGGAGCAATGGCGTCTGACTCAAACATTCACACATCACGTTAAATACGACGTCGAGAGGGTAAATGAGAAGGGAAAACACTCTTAATATGGTTAAAAGTTGATTTTCTTTTTCACAATTTGACCCTTTTAACTGCTTGATTTCCACAGTTTGTCTTCCTGTGATCCGTTTCCCTCATGTCCTGATTGGAGGGCTGCCGCGCCGCTGACGGGACGCTAACGGGACGCTAACGGCCTCATTACGGCGCGCGGCGTGCACCTGTTCTCGAGCGTCCGTCCCGTGCATTTTCATTTCCATTCATTTTCACAGTTGAACCGTAACTTTTCGGCGCCCGATGAATTATTCACATCATCAACCTTCACAACATGTTCAATGACAACAGCCAGATGATTAATTAAGTCGCAACGGGACAAAACAAGACGAGACCCGCGCCCCCGGATACGGTTGCTATGAAAATGTGGCGCGATTCAAATGGAACAATGGGCTCTTGATTTGAGGTGAATAAACGGTTTGTTTCCCACAGAGAGACGGGTTATTCAAAAGGTCTTGTATTATTCTAAATTGATTTTCTAGCTTGTAACAATGTTTTAAAAATATAAATATGTGTTTTACGTGCAGCGCCGTGTCTCTCCTGAGTCCAGAAATGCGTCTCTGATTAGGTTCACGATCTGTGTCTCGTTTTCAGCACTCAAATGTCCTTCGCCGCGCCACAAACCCCTGCAGGTGAGTCTCCATAGTAACACTCAATTATTCCAACTTCAAAATGAAATCCTGGATAACCCTTCAAAAATAAAGCAACAAAGTAAATAGAAATAGCTTGCTCTTTGGTCAGCGCGCACGACAGGCCTGATGTCTGTACCGCACCACCATCCAATTCCTGTAAAGCACAAATATAACACAAATTATACAACCACAACGTTAAAAATACGTTGATTTTTGGAACAAATTTATCCCGCTACTCAATTCTGGGACAACAAAAACGCTTGGAGCGTCATACTTCACCCCCACGTCCAGCCCAAACCTCATTTACCACGGCTAATGTTACCATGCCGACCACACCTCTGCCATCGTCCCCCTCTCCGTACGTTCTCAGTCCTACCACCCCATCACCCCGTCCGTCTTGCCCTTCCAATTTCCCATTCCTTGTGTGCAAATCTTTATACAGTTACACTAAGTGACGACAAATTAAAAAATAAGATGGTTTTAACTCTCCACCTCGAGAAAGTTACGTAGTGTCGCTTTAAGTCAGCCTCCCTTTTTCCACAGTACAAACAACAAAAACTTGCGAAATAATAAAGGCTTAAATAAAATGGCTTTTCTGTATATATTTCTGTACTAAAGCGCAAAGCCGGGACTTAAAAAGCGTAATAAAAGTGTGCAAAAGTCGCCAGTGGGCATTCTACACTCTTTTCCCATTTCCCGGCGCCGATGTAACGCGGAGCTTTTTTAATCATTGCCAGACTGGATCCGACGACCGAGGTGACTCAAAGTAAATGGAGAATACATTATGTCTCTGTTTGTCCAATCTGCATAAATATATAAAACGTAGGGTTGGTAGAAGAGAGCCTGGACGTAATGTACGGTCGGTCTATAATTCTGCAAAATCACACACCGTTTCTACAGAGGTCACCGACCATTTTGGAGCTTTACGTCCGTTTTTGTCCAGATATCACATCAAATCCGGCCACACTTGGACGCGGAGACAAAGCAGCGTGTGGTCGGCGGCGTTTTCGACATCTATCGGGTCTCGTAAGATTACATGTGGTTAGACGGATTAAAAAGGTCGGGGCTTTGATATGTCACCTGCTAATGTAATCCTGATGCAGTGCACGGGGGTAATCAGGAGCGGTCGAAAGCGGCGTGCGCGTTCCACTCGGGCGACAGAGGCCGGGCGGTCGCTGTAATGAAGTGCATAAGTGGTCACATATTCTAGTTAAGCTTCAATGTGGCTGTCTGAGAAAAAGGGTCCAGCTCCGGTGCGAGGTGGTCGGGCTAGTTTAGGCTGAAGTTAGTAAAAAAAAGGCAATTTTATCCAGGAAATAATGGGCAGTGGTGCAGCTGGATGTGGTTCCTGGTTGTTTAAGGGAGCGATAAAGACGATAAAACAAGTTGCTAATGGAATACACTCATCGAGAAGTGACATCACAGGACAACAACTCTTTAGGGGTGTCGTGGTCAGAGCGGTCATCCTTCGACTCAAAGGTTAGAGGGTGAGGGTGTTTGTGAGGGTGAATGTGGTTCAAATGAATCCATTTACCGTATTTTCCAGATTATAAGTCGCACCTTTTTCCATCGTTTTGGCCGGGGTGCGACTTATACTTGTATTTATACTTGTATACTTATACTCCGGAGAGACTTGTATGTGATAATTGTTATTTTCACACTTGTAACTGCATTTCATACACCAGTGCGACTTACATATGTTTTTTTCTTCTCTATTATGCAATTTTTGTCCGGTGAGACTTATAGTCCGGAAGATACGGTAAAACAATCTGGTGTGCAGGCACTGTAACACATTTTTTCAGGTGTGTGGTCTTTTGTCACTGTTAAACACATAATCCCAGAAAAGATGAAGAAGAGATGAGTAAACAAGGAAAACACGGGACTGTTTCTGCAGCAGGACCTAAACAAACGAAGCTGATGGTCCATTGGAAAACAGAAACAGCACAGAGAACTGAACAGAGAACCGAACAGAGAACCGAACAGAGAACCGAACAGAGAACTGAACAGAAAACTGAACAGAGAACTGAACAGAGAACTGAACAGAGAACCGAACAGAGAACTGAACAGAGAACTGAACAGAGAACTGAACAGAGAACCGAACAGAGAACTGAACAGAGAACTGAACAGAAAACTGAACAGAGAACTGAACAGCGGCGAGAGATGGAGCCACCAGCAACTCGGGTGAACTGGGCAGGCAGTGCATCCAGGTCTTTGAGGATTGGAACCAGGTGCAGTCAGAGCTTTTCCCTTCACTCAGAATGGACATCCCTCCTCCTCATGATCTTTTACAGGATCAGGTTTGAGTTCAGTCCTTGTTTTCAGCATGAGCCCTTTTCTTTTCTATTTCATCTTTTCATTTGCTTAATGTTTTTGTAGTTTGTGTGTTTGTGTGTTTGTGTGTTGTGGGGCCTCAGAACTCCTGCCATGGACACAATAAACTTACCTCTAGAGATTTCTCCTGGCAGCAACGAATAAGGCCGTCAGGGGGAAAAATGGACGACACAAATTGCCGTAACAATCATGGACATGACCGACGTTGTACTGGACATTCGGAAAATGCAAAAACTCCCATTCAGACTCAATTTGAAAATGGAAAAAAATGACGAACTGTGGGCAAAGTGGAGCAATTGTTATGTTTAGTTTTGTCTATTGCTTTTTTTTTTTTTTTTCGTGTTCTTAAAAAAAAAAAAAAAAAACTCAAAATAACTCGTGAGTGCACATGCTTCCGAAGAGTGCACACGCTTTTTTGCTCGCTCCGCTTGCTATCGCTGCTTTCCTTATTTATTTAGCTTTTTAATCAGTTTTTGTCTTCCAAACATTTTTGCTTTAGACTTTTTCAAGTAAACCAAGGATTTTAAGAACATTTTTCCAGTTTTAACGACATATCTGACGCCAGCGACATGTCCGGGAGAAGAAGGGAGAAAGACTGTGAACTCTGTCGGAAATATCAACAAGAAATTAATGAGCTGAAAACACGGATATTTGTTTTGGAATCTGAAAAAGTTCTTCACGATACCATTCCTGTGTCAACCGACGGTAAGAAGAGCACACTTTTTACAAGAAAAACTGCTACTTTCAATCCAAACCGCAGTGACTCTGTGTCGTTTCCAAAACTGTCTAAAAACCAGAAAGACCAGGCTGTTTCTTGGAACAAACTTGGAGCAAAGCCTAAACGATACAAAGATAACGTGAAGTCACCTAAAATACAGCTCAGAAACAGATATTTACCACTTTCAGAGATGGAATTAAATGAAAAAAGGAAAGATGACGTGGCCAAAATACAGCGAGGAGGATCTGTGCCAGGAGCCAAGGTCACGCAGATTGTTTTGGTTGGGGACGGCGCGATAAGTCATGTGACGCATGAAAAGATAAACACACATTCTTTTCCAAGCGCCACTGTTTCTGAGATAACGTCACTCCTTCCAAATATTATGGCTAAGCATGGAGGAGCTAAACAGCTGATTGTGCACGTGGGTGCAGTGGACATGCGGCGGGAACAGACTGAAGTTTTGAAAAAAGACTTCTTGAAGTTCTTCGACGTGCTTGATAAAATGGAAATCAAAACATTCATAAGTGGACCTCTTCCAAACATCGACAGGAGGATAAACAAGTTTAGCCGGCTTCTTCAGCTGAACACATGGCTGTCCAAAGAGTGTTCCCCGAGAGGACTACACTACATTGAGAACTTCTATCTATTCTGGAAACGAGAGGACCTGTTTAAGAGAAATGGCCCCCACCTATGCAGAGGTGGAGTGAGGGTGCTGACAGAGAACCTGCTCCACGCTCTGAGGCATTGGACTGGGCCTGGACAGGGTCCTGAGCAGATAGTTAGAGAAGAGAGGAATGAAAGAAGAATTCCTGCTCCATCAGCCAGAGACCGAGCCAATGTTTCAACATCAAAAGCACCACAACCTCAGCCTCCACCAAAGGATTCAGCTCCAGCTGCTCCACATTCACCTCCACCGCCCTGTGACAAGCCCAACAACATACCTGTCATCGCCCCTGCCTTCACACCAGCCCTGGGTTCCCCCTGCAACATCTACTCCCACTAAAGATTCATCATTCTCCTTCTCATCTCCACTCTCACCCATGGGCCTTCCCAGCCATTTTGAAAGTCTGATCAAATCAGGCATTAAGATGGCTCTACTCACGCCCAATATAGCAAGGGCTATGTCAATACTTATCAACTCTTCCCTGCACAAGCCGACTACACCAACAAAAGCCCCACCACCCATCCCCCCTCGCCTCTCACCTGGTCCCAAACTCTCCTTGGCTACAAAAGCCCCACCACCCATCCAACCTCGCCTTTCACCCGGTATCTCCCATAGCTAGGATGCACTGGGTCTCAGCGTTGCCGGGACTTATTGTCACATTAAAAATCAAACCAACCCGGGGCCCTATGTAAAAAGAGCCCCCCCTAGTGCTATTTCTGTAGTCACATCATCACACAGATGGAAAAACAAAATGCGAGTCAGGCCCAATCTGAGAAATGTGATTCATATTCCCTGTGAAAAGATAAAGCCCAGTCTCACTGAAACTAGTCTGAAACTTGCTGTGCTAAATGTCAGATCCTTATGTAACAAATCTCTCTTAATTAATCATTTTATTTCTTCTTATAATCTTGATTTTATGTTTTTAACTGAAACGTGGCTTGACAAAAACACAGGAAATGTAGTTCTGATAGAATCTGCTCCACCCAACTTTAAGTTTGAATCTGAAACACGAGAAAACAAAAAAGGGGGTGGAGTCTGTGCTGTCTTTAGAGATGAAATAATTACCCGCAGGTTGTCTTTTGGGGTGTTTTCATCATTTGAGTATGTATCCTTTAAAATGGAGCTAAAACGGTCTCCATCCATTCTCTTCATTGTTTTATACAAGCCTCCCCAGCACTGCCAAAGTTTTATTGATGATTTTACTGAGATGCTTTCAGTCATATGCACAGACTTTGATGGTTTGGTCATTACAGGTGATTTCAACGTGCATGTTGATAATATTTGTGACAGAAACGCTAAAGAGCTTGATGCTGTCCTTGAAACCTTCAGTCTTACTCAGCATGTGAGAGGCCCCACCCACAGCAAAGGACACACTCTAGATCTCATAATTACAAAGGGGGTAAATATTTCAAATGTTAATGTGATCGATGTTGCTCTGTCTGATCATTTCTGTGTCTTCTTTGACCTGTCTGTTTCTCCCAAACCTCCGGTTGGTCCTGCAGTTGTTCAGAGGAGACACATAAGTGATGGCACAGGTGCACTGTTTATGGAAATGATAAACTTTGAAAATGTCTCATGTTCTAATGTAAATGATTTGTTGAACTCTGTTACATCTAGTGTTTTGAATGTTCTGGACACCATTGCCCCTATAAAGGCTAAAATGGTTAAAAATAAGCAGAAGGCGCCGTGGAGAAATGATGATTCGGTCAGGGCACAGAAAAGGGAGTGCCGCAGGGCCGAACGGAAATGGCGCAAGTCAAAGCTCCAGGTTCAAAAAGAGATTTACAAAGAGAAGCTGAACATGTACAACCTAATGCAGTAACAACTCGCGTGTCCTGTTTGCCACAGTAAACAGATTAACAAACCCTCCAGCTCAGCTGCCGTTAGAACTCATTTCCACATCCAAGTGTAATGAGTTTGCATTATTCTTTAATGACAAAGTTCAGGGCATTAAAAATGCTATAAATCCCACAATGCAAAAAATTACCCTAAAACCACCAAGACACTTAGAGCTAACTCACTTTGCACCAGTAACTGACAAAACTGTCCATGAGATCATCACCAGTCTGAGTTCATCTACATGCTGCCTCGATGTGTTACCCACCAGATTTCTAAAGTCTGTGCTGAACAGTTTGTTAGCACCATTCACTCACATAGTTAACATGTCGCTTCAATCTGGAACATTCCCAATGTCTTTGAAAACTGCGGCCATAAAGCCTCTCCTAAAGAAGAGCAGTCTTGATGCCGCAGTACTGAGTCATTACCGGCCCATCTCTAATCTGCCATTTTGGGGCAAAGTCCTTGAAAAGGTTGTTTACCAACAGCTCACAGATTTCCTCTTAATAAACAACTCATTTGATGTTTTTCAGTCAGGTTTTAGACCTCATCACAGCACTGAGACTGCTCTTGTCAAGGTGACAAATGACATCCGCCTGAACACTGACACGGGCAAAGCCTCAGTCTTAATTCTGTTAGATCTGAGTGCTGCTTTTGACACTGTCGATCATGGGATCCTCTTACAGAGACTAGAGGACCGGGTGGGCATCACTGGCACTGCCCTAAACTGGTTAAGGTCCTATCTGGAAGACAGGAAGTACTTTGTTGAAATTGGTAGCTGTGTCTCAGACCACATGACCCTGACCTGTGGAGTGCCCCAAGGGTCAGTCCTGGGTCCCCTTCTGTTCAACCTCTACATGCTGCCGTTAGGTCAGTTGATACGCAGTGAAAATGTGTCCTATCACAATTATGCAGACGACACTCAGATCTATGTTTCACTATCGGCAGGTGACTATGGACCAGTAGATTCACTCTGTCACTGCATCCAACAGATCAGTGTGTGGATGCAAAACAACTTTCTCCAGCTGAACTCAGACAAGACTGAAATAATCGTTTTTGGCCCACAGAAACAAAGAGAAAGTGTTAGCGGTCACCTCCAGAGTCTCGCTCTAAAACCTACAAATCAAATTAGAAATCTGGGGGTAATAATGGACTCAGACTTGAACTTTAATAGCCACGTCAAATCAATAACATCAGCAGCTTTTTACCATCTAAAAAACATTGCCAAAATCAGAAATATTGTGTCAAAACCAGATTTAGAGAGACTTATCCATGCGTTTGTCTCCAGTAGATTAGACTACTGTAACGGCCTGCTCACTGGCCTCTCCAAACGAGTTGTAAAACAGCTGCAGTTCATCCAGAACGCTGCTGCTCGGGTCCTGACTAGAACCAGGAAGTATGATCACATTAGTCCTGTTCTCAGGTCTCTGCACTGGCTCCTGTGGCTCAGAGAAGAGACTTTAAAGCAGCTCTGCTTGTGTACAAGTCTCTCCATGGCCTAGCACCAAAGTACATCTTGGATATGTTAGTGCCATATGAACCATCTCGGACTCTGAGGACCTGAGGGACCGGCCTCCTGCTGGTGCCCAGAGTCAGGACAAAACATGGGGAATCTGCGTTTCAGTTTTATGCAGCTAAAATCTGGAACAGTCTTCCTGAAGATGTGAGACAGGCTTCTACTCTGACAATGTTCAAATCTAAGCTAAAAACAGTTTTGTTTAGCTGCGCATACGACTGAAAGGATTTTTTCTTTGCACTCTTCTCGATTTTATTAGTTTAGACAATCAGTTGGATTGATAATTTTTAATTTAGTTAATTTTATTGTATTTCTGTTTCTGTAATTTCTTTGTGATTTGAATGCATTTTTCCTGCTGTGTGAAGCACTTTGAATTGCCTTGTGTATGAAATGTGCTCAACAAATAAACTTGCCTTGCCTTGCCTAGGCAATTGTCAGAGAATTTAGATAATTCTTTAACCTTTCCTTGTATTTCTCAGTCTAACATTGCCTCACACTTTTCCTCTACCACTGTATAATTCGGACATAATGCTGTCAAACTGGAGCCTCCATAGTCTGGTTACGCGCTGTTTGCACCTCCTCCTCTGGAATCACACTCACGGGGCTTGAACACTCAGAGATCATACAATGTTGACTCTTGGGCTCATACCGTGTTGACCTTTCACGTCCCCCAGGGCCTGTATTGATGGTGAATAAACTTCTCCTGCTTGAGACGTCCAGGTGGTCCAGCCTTTTACTTCCACCCTTTCTACAAACATCTGCGACAGCCATTTTAAGACAAGGCAAGTTTATTTTCATTTCATACACAAGGCAATTCAAAGTGCTTCACACAGCAGGAAAAATGCATTAAAATCACAAAGAAATGACAGAAACAGAAATACAATCGAATTAACTAAATAAAAAATAAGAATAAAAAACACCTAGCCACATCCAAATGTATTGGACCACATTGGCATTCCAGACACTCCTTCCCATATTTATTTGTTTTTAGAGAATTTCTCTAAAGAAAGACCTTTTAATTTGAATAAATTTAAAATGTGCTATTTTTAAGCTTAGTATTTAAAATATCAAAAGTGTAAAATGAATAAATAATAAATAAAATAAAATAAAAAAAAATAAAAAAGGGTAACGTGTAAATAATTTAGGACATAAAAGAGAAGAGTGCAAAGAAAAAAATCCTTTCAGTCATATGCGGAACTAAACAAAACAGTTTTCAGCTTAGATTTGAACATTTTACTTAATATTTCTCCTTAAACCATTATTATTTCTCGTCTGCCTTTCATCGTCTCCGGTTCCATTGCAGTTATCTTCTCATGATCGATCACTAATGCTGTCTGCGGAGCTCACTCTTTTCTTTTTAAAAATGTTGTGGCCCGTAGGCTTCATTGACGGAATGAAATGGGGGATGAGAGAGAGGGAGGACACGCGGTAAACTGTCAGAGTCGGTAATCAAACTGGCGACTCTGCGGCCGGCTGGCGCCTTAACCGCTCGTGTGCCACCGGGCAGCACTCGCTCACTCGTTTCGTTCTGCTGGCATATGGCGCGCTCGCATTAGCCTAGCCCGCTCATTGGCATGGGCAGGGTGCCACAGGGCCGCAGATGGTCGCCGTGGAAACGCTGATCCAGCACTCCTGAGCTAAAGATACAGGGCGGTTAGCTTGAGCGAGTCTGCTATCATCATCATCAGTGCAAAGACGATCAACACTTTCTCACATTTAACAAACAAACTAAACGTCTTATTGTTGATTAGTCATGTTTAATGATCGATGTTTTAAAGCCACTGCGGCACTTTCAGCTGCTTTAAGAATATGAGCAGGTGTGGGTCATGTTCAGATACGTTCACTTGAGTCACTTTTGAATGAGACAGTACATATATATGTCTACTTTTACATGTACTTGATGAATAAAGCCTATTGTACATGTAACAGTCTCTTACTTGAGTAAAAGAGTTGGTTCCTCTTCGCACTGTGAGGAAATCGACAGGTGACAAAAGCTTTATGTTGACGATATTAGATGACTCTCGCCCGTTCTGTTACCTGTGAAGTGTTCAGATTCAAGACAGATAGAGACTGTGTGTGTCCCTCGTGTCCCTCGTACAAATAATGCCAAAAAGTCACATCTCAGAAAAAATATTTCAGGCGTCAGACCAAATAACTTAAGGAAAATAACAATCACAAATGACACAAATACACAAATGAATAAACACGTAAAATGTGGACTGCTAAACATTAGAGCAATTTCCTCCAAATCGCTCTTAGTTAATGAATTAATTAGTGACTATAACATAGATCTTCTAGCTCTAACTGAAACGTGGCTTCAACAAGACGACTACGTCAGACTAAATGAGTCCACCCCACCCAGCCATGTTAACTTTCAGACTGCCAGGAGCACAGGCCGAGGTGGTGGTGTGGCAGTGATCTCCCACTCAAGCCTACTCATGAGCCCTAAAACTAACAATGCATTTCACTCATTTGAAAGCCTTATGCTGTCGATCACATGTCCAAATATGAAAAACCAAAAAGGAGTTTTGTTCATAGTTATCTACCGACCTCCTGGTCCCTACTCAGAGTTTTTAACAGAGTTTTCTGACTTTATATCAAACTTAGTGTTAGCCTGGGATAAAATAGTTATAGTTGGAGACTTTAATATCCACGTGAACATGAGTGATGACGCTCTCAGTAATGCCTTCAGCGCCTTGTTAGACAGCATTGGTTTCACTCAGAATGTAAATAAACCGACTCACACTCACAAGAACACTCTGGATCTTGTCCTAACGTATGGAACAGAGATTAGTGACCTCATTGTCTTCCCTCAAAACCCTATATTGTCAGATCATTTCCTAATTACCTTTCAGTTTATTCTTAAAGATCATCCAGTCCCACAAAATAAAGTTATAATGAAAAGGACAATATCTGAAAAATCTATCTCAAAATTCAAAGAAATAATAGAGCCAATATTCAGTGACATGTCATGTGATCCTGCTGAGAACAGTTTTAGTCCCAGTTTAAGTGATCAATGTGTCGACTTGACCATGAATTCTCTGAAGTCTGCTCTTGACGTTGTCGCGCCGTTAAAACAGAAGGTCATTAGGCCAAAGCGCGCCTCCCCATGGTACAACCAAGCACTGCGTTCACATAAACAAAGAGTTAGAAAGTTAGAGGGGTTATTTGGTCGCTCTCACACCGAAGAATCCCTAAAAGCATGGAAAAGTTGCCTGCTGTCCTATAAGCAGGCTCTGCGTAAGGCCCAAACCAGATATTATTCAAATCTAATAGAAGTCAACAAAAGTAACACTAAATTCCTTTTCAGCACTGTAGCTAGGCTAACAAACTGTCACAGCGCAGTAGAGCCCTCAATCCCAGCTACACTTAGCTCTGATGATTTCCTCCTATTTTTTAATAATAAAATAAAAACAATCAGAGATAAATTAGATGAAATTACCCCCGCTATTAGCCCTGAACTAGCCCAAGCTGTAAATCTAACGTCCCATATAAATCCACCTGTAAACTTAGAAAGGTTCACAGCTGTTGATCAAGCAGAGATAACTTCAGCCATTATGTCCTCTAAAAGCTCAACTTGTGTCCTAGACCCCATTCCAAGCAGACTCCTCAAAGACATTCTTCCCCTAATTATAGACCCTATTCTTAATATAATAAATACTTCACTCGAAAGTGGCTATGTTCCACAGTCCTTCAAACATGCAGTCATTAAACCTCTTCTGAAAAAGCCTAATCTAGATCCCGACCTATTGGTAAACTACAGACCTATTTCAAATCTTCCCTTCGTCTCTAAAATCCTTGAAAAAGTTGTAGTAAAACAGCTTTGTCGCCACCTGCAGGACAATAACTTATTTGAAGTTTTCCAGTCAGGGTTCAGAGCCCACCACAGCACTGAAACTGCACTAGTTAAAGTCACAAATGATTTGTTATTAGCCGCTGACGATGGACTGGTCTCAATCCTGGTTCTGTTGGACCTCAGCGCAGCGTTTGACACCATTGACCACAACATTCTACTGCAGAGGTTAGAATGTGATGTAGGTGTTGGAGGAACAGCCCTCAGCTGGTTTAAATCCTATCTATCTGATAGGTTCCAATTTGTTAATGTAAACCAGAGCTCCTCACCAAGCTCTAAAGTAATTTACGGTGTGCCACAGGGTTTGGTACTCGGTCCAATTCTGTTTACTCTTTATATGCTACCATTAGGCAACATTATCAGAAAGCATGGCATTAACTTCCACTGCTATGCAGATGACACTCAGCTGTATTTATCAATGAAACCTGATCAGAGCGATCAAGTAGACAGACTTAGTACTTGTGTGAAGGAGATAAAAACCTGGATGACACTAAACTACCTGCTTCTTAACCCTGAAAAAACCGAGGTCATTGTGCTTGGCCCTAAGCATCTACGAGACGCTCTATCTGAGCAGATAGTCACACTGGACAATGTCAGTGTAGCCTCCAGTTCTACTGTAAGAAACCTTGGAGTCTTATTTGACCAGGAGCTCTCATTTAAAGCTCATATAAATCAAGCTTGTAAAACAGCCTATTTCCATTTGCGCAACATCGCCAAAATCAGAAGAATCCTGCCTAAAAGTGATGCCGAAAAACTTATCCATGCATTTGTAACGACTAGATTAGACTACTGTAACTCCCTGCTTGCAGCGTGTCCTAAAAGCTCCATAAAAAGCTTTCAACTGGTTCAAAATGCAGCAGCAAGATTACTAACAGGAACAAAAAGAAGAGAGCACATTACGCCAGTGCTGAAGTCTCTTCACTGGCTCCCCGTCGAGTCTAGAATCAAATTCAAAATTCTACTCTTGACCTACAAAGCCATAAATGACATGGCCCCATCCTACCTCAAAGATGCTATAGAACCATATCATCCAAACAGAGCTCTTCGCTCTCAGAATGCTGGCCTTCTGGTGGTGCCAAGAGTCTCTAAAAGTACTGTAGGAGGTAGAGCGTTTAGCTACCAAGCTCCTGTGTTATGGAATCAGCTCCCGACCCATGTTAAATATGCTGACACAGTCTCTTCATTTAAGTCCAGGCTTAAAACGTTCCTCTTCGAAATCGCTTATGGTCAGACTAGTTAGGAACAGAAACATAAACCCACAGCTTTAGCTACGCTGCCCTAGGAGTAACTATGCTGGGGGAAGTATGACAGCTTGAGCACTATCCTCTTCTTCTTCTGACTACTTATGTTATCAAACAATATTTATTTTTTGATTCCACTTGCAAACTGTTCACCGCCTTCTTTTCTTTCTCTCACTCCTGAGGACCTGTGGACCCAGATGCCCCTCCCCTGGTGAAGTGGTCCCTGCCCTGTGTGGACGGTCCCTCATCTGCCTGAAGAGTGGCTCCAGTTCGCCTCAGTCGGTCCCTCATCTGCCTGAAGAGTGGGTCCAGCTCGCCTCCGACGGTCCCTCGTCTGCCTGAAGAGTGGGTCCAGCTCGCCTCCGACGGTCCCTCTTCTGCCTGAAGAGTGGGTCCAGCTCGACTCAGACGGTCCCTCTTCTGCCTGAAGAGTGGGTCCAGCTCGACTCAGACGGTCCCTCTTCTGCCTGAAGAGTGGGTCCAGCTCCACTCAGACGGTCCCTCATCTGCCTGAAGAGTGGGTCCAGCTCGACTCAGTCAGTCCCTCATCTGCCTGAAGAGTGGGTCCAGCTCCAGTCTCCTTGTGTCCGTCTGTCCGTCTGTGAGAGTCGGATCTCTCCTTCACTGGAACTCCTCCAGGTTTCTACGCTTTTTTCCCAAAGAGGTTTTTTTTGTAGTTTTTCCTGGCCGAGAAGGAGAGTCTAAGGACAGAGGACCCTGGGACATCGTCCCTCGCCACCACAGACATTGTCTGACTTCATCGCCACCACAGACATTGTCTGACTCCATCGCCACCACAGACATTGTTGATTCATTTCTCCCTGTGGCCCTCAGAGGCAACTGTTGTTGTGATTTTGGGCCTTACAAAAATAAATTGATTTGATTTGATTTGATTTGATTTGATTTGATTTGATGATTTCTTGCACTGCTCTTCCAGGCAGACGTTTGAGCCGGCGGTACAGTGGAAGGTTTTAAGCCTGATTTGCCTCTCCATAAGTTCCGATGAATGGTAGAAAGTCAGATTCTGAGTCCGATTCTTGGTAAAAAAATACGGATTCTGATGCTTAGTAAAAAATCTGATTCTTAGTCCGATGCTTATTAAAAAGTCAGATTCTGAGTCTGATGCTTAGTAAAAAGTCTGATGCTGAGTCCGATGCTCAGTAAAAAGTCAGATTCTGAGTCCAATGCTTAGTAAAAAATACAGATTCTGAGTCAAATGCTTAGTAAAAAGTCTGATTTTGAGTCCGATGCTTGGTTAAAAAATACAGATTCTGAGTCTGATGCTTAGTGAAAGGTCAGATTCTGAGTCTGGTGCTTAGTAAAAAGTCAGATTCTGAGTCAGATGTTTAGTAAAAGGTCAGATTCTGAGTCCGATGCTTAGTAAACCATCAGCGCTACAATGACAGTAACAGTCTCCAGTTCTGAGGCCTATATCCATACGCGTTTCTTCTTTTTGTCTCACTTTTAGCGGTAAACACGAGGGCATGTGGCGCCAGCAGATGCCGCCTGGTTTTCCCGTTCAATCACGGAAAAAATCCTGAAAAGTGTGAGATGTGGCTGTGCTTTTTGTGAGTGTGAGACAAATAACGACTGCTCTGCAAATTGGTGTCTCGTCTTAAAATCGCAAAAGATTGTGCAGCCAGCTTCAAGCTTACTCGAGTAATAGTTTCCCCAGTTACTTTTTAATTCTTATTCGAGTATTTCTTGGACCACTGCTTTGCACTTCTACTTGGACGCTATTGTTTGAGTTCGGTTGTTTGCTCCTCCCCCACCTCTGATTAGCGAGCTGTGGTGGAAAGAGAACAGGAGGTCGAAAACGGTACAAACTCTTGGCTGAATTTGTATTTTATTTGATCCATTATCCATAATCCATACAGTAGAGTCGTAGTTCAGTCCCGTCAGCGCCTTTGTACCTGACCAAAGCCAGTGGAGACACCGCTGTGGTCGCACTCACGCTGGGACGAGGAAGTGTGCGTGTGATGGGGCAAACATTACAGTCTCCAATAAAAAGATTATAAGGAATTGCAGGCAAAAAAATTAAAGAAAGATGGAACAATCTATCATAAATGCAGGTGAAATGAGAGCAGAGGCAAAATATGAGATTATGAAAGCCCACAGAGACGTCCTAACACGATCTGCACGTTCAACTTCAGACACAAACTACTAAGGCGTGGATTTGAAGAAAATGCTTTTAAATTCACTTCAAGCGAAAGATTCTGAAACTTATAACATCACGACCAGAACAGAAGCATAAAAATAGATCTATACCTAGGTTTGTTTTCTTTAATCTCTCAGTTAAATTGAAGAATTCTTGGTTCTGAGTCTAAATCATGACTAAAATCTGAAAATAAAAGTGTTCAGGAGCTGACTCTGAACGCCCTCTGGAGATTATTTCACAGAACACAGACCTAACATTAGAAACAGTTGGAAGAATAAATGGGATTTCATTCACAGTTGTTGCTGATCTTCCTTTCCCGCTGTTTAGTTCAGTCAAACCATCGATGGAAACAGAACAGTATTCACAGATTTAGCATTATAAAGACAACAGCAAACGCCGGCACAAAAGTTGATTAAACACGCTGATCTTTTTCTACGATGGAACACTCCTGGACAAATAAGGGACAATGTTGTAAACAGCCGTTCCCAACACGTTTTGACAGACGACTTCAAAACTGTGTGTGGATCTGGGGCTCGACCGCTGAGTTTAGAGCAGAGACAGAACCAATCACATAAACCCAGAAGTGACGCAAAAAACGCGACACTCTTAACCGGATATTACGTAGCCCATGTCAACAAGGCGTGTTCCGCGTTATCCGTCCCAGAACGCAGAAAATGTCTCCTGAATCGCGATGACGCCCTTCGTATAACCGCATCTAACGCACGTTCATCACGGCGAGTAGAGCGGACTTTCCTGATCGTTCAAACCGAAGCGAGAGCAGAAGTAAACACTCTGTCACGAGCCGGGTCACGAGCCGGGTCACGACCTGGGTCACAGGCCGGGTCACGGGCCGGGTCACGGGCCGGGTCACGAGCCGGGTCACGAGCCGGGTCACGAGCCGGGTCACGAGCCGGGTCACAAGCCGGGTCCGCCATCTTGAGAGTTTTGGAACGGGGGTGAAGAGCAACTTCCGTATCTCAGTGTGACGTGTTAAAACCTCCGTCTGGGATTGGTCGGTAAATGAATGACCGACGACTTCATTGGCTCTGACTCGGGTTCCAGACCCTTACGCATGCGAACAGAATGTGGGCGGGGCTGGCGGGTCAGGCAAGTAAACTGCAGCCTGGCAACAAGCTGGTGCCTCTGCTGGGACTGCAACCCACAGTGGCCGCATGTGCCCGCTTTTGTGTCCATCCAGATTGATGTAGGCTTCGGGATGGCTCCCCCCCGCCTCGGTCACATGACATCACTCTGTCTTCCACGTGAGTTACTTCCACCTCTGCCGTCAAATGAATGGCAAAGTTCTTCCGATAAATCGTGCTCTTCTGGGATCTTTCTCAGAAAACAGCCGCTCTGAAGTGTGGTGGCGAGCACACGCACTAAACCAGAGCCCTGCCCACCAAGGTCGCCATGGTGAAAACAAGAAGAAGAAGAAGAAGAAGAAGAAGAAGAAGAAGAAGAAGAAGAAGAAGAAGAAGATATAACACTTGGATACCAGCTGCCAAAAAAGAAGAAGACATATCAAAGCTGTGGTTTCCATGGAAACACAAGGTGACAGTGCATTCTCTCTCCTTCTATCTTTCTTGTTTTTTACATTATATAACTCCAGTAGATGGCGGTAAATGCACCTTTTCAGTTGGCTGACAACCGCCATTAAAAGAAACACAACAGCAACAACAACAACAACAACAACAACAACATGACAGGTCAGGAGTCGTTCACCTGCCGAGAAGCCGTTACCTGTCATTACTGTTAATGGCGACGTCCAGAGGTCGTCTGCGGTTTGAAACATGTTCTGATGTCTTAAGTTGGTGATCTCATGCAGGAGGCCACTCCCCTCAGGCAGGAGGCCATTCCCCTCAGACAGGAGGCCACTCCCCTCATGCAGGAGGCCACTCCCCTCAGGCAAGAGGCCACTCCCCTCATGCAGGAGGCCATTCCCCTCAGACAGGAGGCCACTCCCCTCATGCAGGAGGCCACTCCCCTCAGACAGGAGGCCACTCCCCTCAGGCAAGAGCCCACTCCCCTCAGACAGGTGGCCACTCCCCTCATGCAGGAGGCCACTCCCCTCAGGCAGGAGGCCACTCCCCTCAGGCAAGAGCCCACTCCCCTCAGACAGGAGGCCACTCCCCTCAGGCAGGAGGCCACTCCCCTCAAGCAAGAGCCCACTCCCCTCAGGCAGGAGGCCACTCCCCTCACTCAGGAGGCCACTCCCCTCAGACAGGAGGCCACTCCCCTAAGGCACGAGTCCACTCCCCTCAGGCAAGAGGCCACTCCCCTCAGGCAAGAGCCCACTCCCCTCAGGAAGGAGGACACTCCCCTCAGGCTGGAGGACACTCCCCTCAGGCAGGAGGACACTCCCCTCAGGCAGGAGGACACTCCCCTCAGGCAGGAGGACATTCTACCATTTAGTGACGTGTAAGTGTGATGATGAGGTCAGCGGCTCATAAATGCCACACGTGCAGGTCTGAGTGCAGTGCTCTGATGGTGGGTGTGTCTATCAGACGGTGAGGGCGTGTCTATCAGACGGTGAGGGCGTGTTTATCAGACGGTGAGGGCGTGTCTATCAGACGTGAGGGCGTGTCTATCAGACGGTGAGGGCGTGTCTATCAGACGGTGAGGGCGTGTCTATCAGATGGTGAGGGCGTGTCTATCAGACGGTGAGGGCGTGTCTATCAGACGGTGACGGCGTGTTTATCAGACGGTGAGGGCGTGTTTATCAGACGGTGAGGGCGTGGTTACAGACGGTGAGGGCGTGGTTACAGACGGTGAGGGCGTGTCTATCAGACGGTGAGGGCGTGTCTATCAGACGGTGAGGGCGTGTTTATCAGACGGTGAGGGCGTGTCTATCAGACGTGAGGGCGTGTCTATCAGACGGTGAGGGCGTGTCTATCAGACGGTGAGGGCGTGTCTATCAGACGGTGAGGGCGTGTCTATCAGACGGTGAGGGCGTGTCTATCAGACGGTAAGGGCGTGGTTACAGACGGTGAGGGCGTGTTTATCAGACGTTGAGGGCGTGTCTATCAGACGGTGAGGGCGTGTCTATCAGACGGTGACGGCGTGTTTATCAGACGGTGAGGGCGTGGTTACAGACGGTGAGGGCGTGTCTATCAGACGGTGAGGGCGTGTCTATCAGACGGTAAGGGCGTGGTTACAGACGGTGAGGGCGTGTTTATCAGACGTTGAGGGCGTGTCTATCAGACGGTGAGGGCGTGTCTATCAGACGGTAAGGGCGTGGTTACAGACGGTGAGGGCGTGTTTATCAGACGTTGAGGGCGTGTCTATCAGACGGTGAGGGCGTGGTTACAGACGGTGAGGGCTGTCTATCAGACGGTGAGGGCGTGTCTATCAGACGGTGAGGGCGTGTCTATCAGTCGGTGAGGGCGTGTCTATCAGACGGTGAGGGCGTGTTTATCAGACGGTGAGGGCGTGTCTATCAGACGTGAGGGCGTGTCTATCAGACGGTGAGGGCGTGTCTATCAGACGGTGAGGGCGTGTCTATTAGACGGTGAGGGCGTGTCTATCAGACGGTGAGGGCGTGTTTATCAGACGTGAGGGCGTGTCTATCAGACGTGAGGGCGTGTCTATCAGACGGTGAGGGCGTGTCTATCAGACGGTGAGGGCGTGTCTATCAGACGGTGACGGCATGTTTATCAGACGGTGAGGGCGTGTTTATCAGACGGTGAGGGCGTGGTTACAGACGGTGAGGGCGTGGTTACAGACGGTGAGGGTGTGTCTATCAGACGGTGAGGGCGTGTCTATCAGACGGTGAGGGCGTGTTTATCAGACGGTGAGGGCGTGTCTATCAGACGGTGAGGGCGTGTTTATCAGACGGTGAGGGCGTGTTTATCAGACGGTGAGGGCGTGGTTACAGACGGTGAGGGCGTGGTTACAGACGGTGAGGGCGTGTCTATCAGACGGTGAGGGCGTGTCTATCAGACGGTGAGGGCGTGTTTATCAGACGGTGAGGGCGTGGTTACAGACGGTGAGGGCGTGGTTACAGACGGTGAGGGCGTGTTTATCAGACGGTGAGGGCGTGGTTACAGACGGTGAGGGCGTGGTTACAGACGGTGAGGGCGTGTTTATCAGACGGTGAGGGCGTGGTTACAGACGGTGAGGGCGTGGTTACAGACGGTGAGGGCGTGTCTATCAGACGGTGAAGGCGTGTTTATCAGACGGTGAGGGCGTGGTTACAGACGGTGAGGGCGTGGTTACAGACGGTGAGGGCGTGTCTATCAGACGGTGAGGGCGTGTTTATCAGACGGTGAGGGCGTGGTTACAGACGGTGAGGGCGTGGTTACAGACCACGGTGTCACTCTGAAGTCTCCGCTCTCACTCAAGACTCTTTTCTGTCATTTTACGCTCACAATAACGCAGTAAGTACAATTCTACTTCCAACAACGACTATCTGACAATTACAAGGGATAAATAAATAATAAATGAAATGGAATTACCATAATTGTCTAATTGTCTTTATCTCAAATTCATTTCCACATGTTTTCTCACTTCCACGGGGGTAATTAAGGATTAAACTGTTATGAGTCCAATCATGTTCTCTTGGTTATGTTTCACCAAGTCTTAAACATCATTGCTCCAGGACATGATGAGGTCTAAACCAGGACTAAAACCAGGTCTAAACCAGGACTAAAACCAAGTCAGAATTGAACAAGCACTTAACTATATTGATATATTTTTCATATTTGTAAGAGTTTAAGTTGGAGTGGAGCTGCATGCATTGGACTCCTCCTCCCTCTTCTCCTCCTGCTCCTCCTCCACCACATCCTCCCTCTCTTCCTCCTGCCCCTGCTAATCCTCCTCCTCCACTCCTCCCCCTCCTCCTGCTCCTCATCCTCCTGCTCCTTCTCCTGCTCCCACCTGGGCAGGTCCTGAACCACACCCACCTCACGTCTGGTATAATGTGTGCTAAAATGTGTTTGGGCAAAGGTTTCACCCGACTATCCCCTGGTTAGTGGGCAGGCGCTCAACCCATGGCACCTGAACTCTACCAAATGCAACAACATTCTATATTTTCAGTCAACACATCGCATTGATCAAGAGACCGGTCCCTCTCCTCCTCTTCCTGCTCCTCCCCCACCTCCTGCTCCTCCTCTTCCTCCTCCTGCTCCACCTCCTGCTCCACCTCCTCCTGCTCCACTTCTCCTCCTGCTCATCCTCCCTCTCCTCTTCCTGCTCCTGCTAATCCTCCTCCTCATCCTCCTCCACTCCTCCTCTTGCTCCTCCTCCTCCTGCTCTTCCTCCTGCTCCTCCTCCGCCTCATCTTTCTCTTCCTCCTGCTCCTCCTCCTGCTCCTCCTCCTGCTCCTCTTCCTCCTCCTGCTCCTCCTCCTCACATTCCTCCACATAGATCACAATAACGTTAGCTGCCTCCGCGGCCGTTCATCCAGAGCTGAATTACATAAGCCGTTTACAGCCGTCTGTGTGATGGATACGTGTTAGTGACGGGGAAGCACGGAGACGCCATCCAGACCATATCTCCCACTGTCACGGAGGATCCGGGGGACGGCCGCCGCTGCCAATTGGCCCCGGGAAACAGAATCCATAAATCAGCCTGTGCGCCCTGCACCGGGGCCCTGCACCGGGGCCCTGCACCGGGGCCCTGCACCGGGGCCCTGCACAGGCTGTTTACCACAAATAAAGGTGTTTTTATGAGTTACGTTTAACTGACTTTGAATACTTTGCTCAAACCGGCCGCTCTTTGTGACGGTGCAGCTGTTTCATAAGTGAGTCCTGTTCGTCTCTTGCCTCTTGACGAGAGACACGTCCCGGATGAACACATTCTGCTCCTACTCCCTCTCCTCCCTCTCCTCCCTCTCCTCCCTCTCCTCCTCCACTCCTCCTCCTGCTCCTCCTCCCTCTCCTCTTCCTGCTCCTGCTAATCCTCCTCCACTCCTCCTCCTGCTCCTCCTCCCTCTCCTCCTCCTCCTGCTCCTCCTGCTCCTTCTCCTGCTCCTCCTCCTCCTGCTCTTCCTGCTCCTCCTCCTGCTAATCCTCTGCCTCCACTCCTCCGCCCCCTCTTGCTCCTTTTCCTGCTCCTCCTCCCTCTCCTCCTCCTGCTCCTGCTAATCCTCCTGCTCCTCCTCCCTCTCCTCCTCCTCCTGCTCCTTCTCCTGCTCTTCCTCCTGCGCCTCCTCCTGCTCCACTTCTTTTGTACTCTCTGTGTTGTACTGTATGTAACACTTTGGCAGCATCTGAATATTTTTGAAACTGCAGTGACTCTCGTTGGGAGTAAAGTACGAGCAGCACCTTGATTTGGAATGCTCAGTGATTAACGCCGTCGTGGAATTTGCCGTTTGTTCTTTTGATTACAATGATTATCAGTCGGAGTCTTCAGCGCGAACAATAATGGCACGCCTAGATCGTTGCGTGACATTTTGTTCATTGGTTTTTGTTGTAAAATCCACCGAAAAATGAATTAACTGCCCAGATTATCAGTATAAAGTCAGTTTTAGGGAATGTGGTGCTTTCTATTAGATTAGGGGCCGTCTCTTTGTGTCAATAAATCAGTGAAAATACAAAAGGTTTTCATTGTGGCACCGATTGGCCCGATATCCATGCCATTCCTGCGCCGATCGCCCTGAGAGACGTGGGTTTGGCAAAAAGAAATCAGCCAAAAACCGCACGCCAACCACTCGACCACCGGGTGTTGTTTCATTGTAATTGTGTCGAGTTCAGAACCGCAGAGATGAGACTGATAATGCAGGAATATACAGGATTACGCAAACACGAATCACTCAAAAATACAACTCTGCGTAAAGTAAAGAGTGTCCGGCCGTGTTTATTTTCCTCAGCAGGCGAAAATATGTAAATGTATTCCTCAGCGGGGCGAACCCAATTTTATGTCTCATTTACAAAGTTTATTTGCAAATAGATGATTAAATGGGCTTATATTAGCATGTTTTAAGGGAATAGACTTGATGTGGTCTGTTTTACAACGACTGACAGTCTGTTCAGCACAAAATGTAATCAAATGGATACTTCTAATAAATCCTGCAATGACCTGGCCCCTCCCAAGGGTGTACCCCGCCTAAGGCCCAAAGTCACTGGGATAGGCTCCAGTCACCTAAGACCCCGAACGAGAACAAGCGGTAGAAAAAAAAATATGAATGAATGAAACTTCTAATAAATCTCTATTTAATGTATTGTATTTAGTTTATTTTATTTATTTTATTTATTTTATTTATTTTATTTATTTTATTTATTTTATTTATTTCATTTATTTCATTTATTTCATTTATTTCATTTATTTCATTTATTTTATTTATTTTATTTATTTTATCACTCAGGTTTTAATAATTTGAAACAGATGGCAGAGTAAGTACATTTACAGTTATTCAATGGTGAAAAGTGCAGTACATTTTGCATAACGTCTTCTGTGTTCATGCAGTAAAGCGTGTACTATGAAGCAGTAAAGCGTGTACTATGATGCAGAAAAGCGTGTACTATGAAGCAGTAAAGCGTGTACTATGATGCAGAAAAGCGTGTACTATGATGCAGTAAAGCGTGTACTATGAAGCAGTAAAGCGTGTACTATGAAGCAGTAAAGCGTGTACTATGATGCAGTAAAGCGTGTACTATGATGCAGTAAAGCGTGTACTATGATGCAGTAAAGCGTGTCCTATGATGCAGTAAAGCGTGTACTATGATGCAGTAAAGCGTGTACTATGATGCAGTAAAGCGTGTACTATGATGCAGTAAAGCGTGTACTATGATGCAGTAAAGCGTGTACTATGAAGCAGTAAAGCGTGTACTATGATGCAGTAAAGCGTGTACTATGATGCAGTAAAGCGTGGACTATAATGCAGGAAAGCGTGTACTATGATGCAGTAAAGCGTGTACTATGATGCAGTAAAGCGTGTCCTATGATGCAGTAAAGCGTGTACTATGATGCAGTAAAGTGTGTACTATGATGCAGTAAAGCGTGTACTATGATGCAGTAAAGCGTGTACTATGATGCAGTAAAGCGTGTACTATGATGCAGTAAAGCTTGTACTATGAAGCAGTAAAGCGTGTACTATGATGCAGTAAAGCGTGTACTATGATGCAGTAAAGCGTGTACTATGATGCAGTAAAGCGTGTACTATGAAGCAGTAAAGCGTGTACTATGAAGCAGTAAAGCGTGTACTATGAAGCAGTAAAGCGTGTACTATGAAGCAGTAAAGCGTGTACTATGAAGCAGTAAAGCGTGTACTGTGAGGTGAACGTTCTGGAACAAACAAAGTGAGGATGGATGCAAAAAGCGCCACTTGAGACGAGCCGCCTGAGGCACTTAAGGAGCTGTTAATTGTGTTGTGAGGATGTTTGTCCTAATGAACTTTTGTCCAATTGGAGCTGTGTCTCTCTCACCTCTGGACGAGGAGCGGCGGAATACAAATGAGTCTTTTGGCCGTCGGGTTTTCAAGATGAATCGATTGATTGACAATCGTGATGTTTAGGTCACAATATGTAATCATGAGAATGTCAAAGATGTGGGGGAGGGGCGGATATGAGGGAGGGGCAGGTGTGGGGGAGGGGCAGGTGTAAGGGGCAGGTGTGAGGGAGGGGCAGGTGTGAGGGAGGGGCAGGTGTGGGGGAGGGGCAGGTGTGAGGGAGGGGCAGGTGTGAGGGAGGGGCAGGTGTGGGGGATGGGCAGATGTGGGGGAGGGGCAGGTGTAAGGGGCAGGTGTGAGGGAGGGACAGGTGTGAGGGATGGGCAGATGTGGGGGAGGGGTAGGTGTGAGGGAGGGGCAGGTGTGATGGAGAGGCAGGTGTGAGGGAGGGGCAGGTGTGAGGGAGGGGCAGGTGTGATGGAGAGGCAGGTGTGAGGGAGGGGCAGGTGTGGGGGACGGGCAGATGTGAGGGAGGGGCAGGTGTGGGGGAGGGGCAGGTTTGGGGGAGAGAGGTATTATTATGCCACTTTAAATGTCACAGTGGTGTAAAAGCAATATCTTATTGACATGTTTCAGTGGCAGGACGTGTTTCAGTGGCAGGACGTCCGCCTTCGTCTGATGTTGTGACGTGTCTTTTTTCAGATGATATTTCAGTCTGACAGATTTATCAGACTTTACACTTTTCACATTCAATAATCCTGTTTAAGAGCTTGTCTTCTCCCTCGACGAGCCTCAAAAACCGAGATGTGTGATGCAGCACAGGGCCAGAAATCATCATGTGGGTCTACCTTTTGTTTTTTACACTCCGTCTTGACTGATAAAAAGTAATGCGTTTCAATCTATTCATTGTTTTAAGTTCTAAAACATGAGATCCCAAAGCAAAGAGCGTGTTTAAAGGCCATAAACATCACACATTAAGCATCAAATATGTCATTTCACAATCGTGTAACAACGACATCTGTAACAAAAAACACAGGTATGACACGACGCATTTATTTTGTTGATTTATTTTCAAACCTCTCACAGATCACTCAGACCAACGCCGCTTCGCTTTGTGCAGGTCCTAAACAGAACCGAGAGCTGATGTGTTTATGAGGGAAGCGTCTGGGGCCCGGTACCTGCCTGATCCGTTCCAATATGTCCGCCTCCGTACGCTCCTGGGCTCCTGTGCGTGTGTGTGTGTGCGTGTGTGTGTGTATGTGTGTGTGTCCTGTATATGTGTGTATGTGAGGCCTCGGGACAGATCGGCCGCATGTTTGCCACTGATAGAATTTACAGCTGCCTGACAAATGATTTATAGGTGCAATTTTACCCAGCTGTCATTGCGCTTTATCCGGCGCGGCTGTGACATGCGGACGTGTGTGTACGTCCAATATGTTAATGCGTGTGAGAGCGAGACACCCGCGTGAACAGGGCTGATATTCGGAAGACGGAGGCTCAGGTCCATTAGCTGAAGTGAGGCGAGGGCAAACCCTTATGTCACAGTCAGTTGTGGGTGTAATTGTTTCTGTTCATGAAAGGAGGACGCGTCGGGAGAGATCGTCGAAGGCCTCCACACTTTTGCTTGTCAGGTGGTTTTTGACGGCTCTTCTCGGACCTGACGGCTCCTTCCGCCCGACGCTGCCTGGAGAAACGTGTCCGAGGTGCGCGGCTGGGTAAAAGCCCCTTCATCTCCGTTCACAGCTGTTGCGCCACGATTCCTGATCTCCACTGCTCTCCAGCGTTTGTACTTTCGTACTTCTGTTCATTTCGAGTTCCACGACATGATTTTCCAGATATTGCTGATGTCAAGCTTTCCAGGCGCGCGCTCTCTTTGCTTTCCGCGTTCCCTTTGATTACCCGGTACAGACACTTTACGACACGATCCAGAAACGGTCCCGCGCGTGTCTCTAATGTGGCTATTTGAGCTTTCTTTTCATGTTCAAGGCCTCGACTCCTGCAGAGTGTTGGTCTCCTGACATTTGCTTGTCAGGTGGTTTTTGGCGGCTCTTCTCGGACCTGACGGCTCCTTCCGCGTGTCCAAGGTGCGCGGCTGCGTAAAGCCCCTTCGTCTCCGTTCACAGCCGTTGCGCCACGTTTCCTGATCTCCACTGCTTCCCGTATCCAGCGTTTGTACTTACGTAGTTCTGTTACAATTATTTTCGACTTCCATGACATGATTTTCAAGATATTGTTGATGTTAGGCTTTCTGGGCACGCGCGCTCTCTTTTGCCTTTCCGCGTTCCCTTCGATTACCCGGTACAGACACTTTACAACACGATCCAGAAATTGTCCCGCGCGTGTCTCTAATGTGGCTATTTGAGCTTTCTTTTCATGTTCAAGGCCTCGACTCCTGCAGAGTGTTGGTCTCCTGACATTTGCTTGTCAGGTGGTTTTTGGCGGCTCTTCTCGGACCTGACGGCTCCTTCCGCGTGTCCAAGGTGCGCGGCTGCGTAAAGCCCCTTCGTCTCCGTTCACAGCCGTTGCGCCACGTTTCCTGATCTCCACTGCTTCCGGTATCCAGCGTTTGTACTTACGTAGTTCTGTTACAATTATTTTCGACTTCCATGACCAGATTTTCAAGATATTGTTGATGTTAGGCTTTCTGGGCACGCGCGCTCTCTTTTGCCTTTCCGCGTTCCCTTCGATTACCCGGTACAGACACTTTACAACACGATCCAGAAATGGTCCAGCGCGTGTCTCTAATGTGGCTATTTGAGCTTTCTTTTCATGTTGAAGGCCTCGACTCCTGCAGAGTGTTAGTACGCGGCTGCGCAAAAACACCTTCGTCTCCGTTCACAGCTGTTGCGCCACGTGTCCTGATCTCCACTGCTTCCCGTATCCAGCGTTTGTACTTACGCAGTTCTGTTTCAATTATTTTTGAGTTCTTTCCCTTTGATTACCCGGTACAGACACTTTACAACACGATCCAGAAACGGTCCTGCGCGCGTCTCTAATGTGGCTATTTGAGCTTTCTTTTCATGTCAAATTCGCTTTAAAAACCCGAGTTCTCTCTGACAGCCGTTCCCTTTTGTTAGCGCTCTAATCTTCACAAGTCCAACTCTTTGTTCAGCGCTGATCTATAGGTTTGACCGTTTGATTAGAAAATGTCTGTCACACAAAATCGCCCAGACATGCTGCGTGACTCAAAGGCCCGCGTGTGTGTCGTGTCGGGCGCGTTCTAAAGAAGACATTTTCGTTGAGCTCGGGAGGTTAACTGACTCTGTGAGCGGCCAAAGTCAGACGTGCCCTTCATCTTCTGCACAATGGAAATGCACGCTTGTTTACGTCATCATTTTATCCAAACGCTTCAGGTTCAGGGCAGCAGAATGTGAGCGTCTGAATCCAGGTTGGATGTCGAACGAAAGCTCACAAAAAGCTCGACGCAGCACGATAATAACACAGCAAAGGGATGGATGAAAGACACGTGCATGGAATTTGTTGTAAAAGTGTGTGGTACGGAGTATTTGCAGCAAGAAAATGTCTGAGTTCAATTTCCTAACGACGTAGGGCTTTTCTGTGTGGTGTTTGCATGTTCTCCCTGTGTCTCGATGTTTCCTTTGGCCTCATCAACCCACAACATGTTAAGTTAAGGCAAAGTTCACCAGCTTGAGTTTTCCTTAAATTTCCGTCACAAAGACACGTACGAGTGACACGTGCTTGTTTCTTACGGCATTTTTGAGGCCGCCTTAGAAAAAACAAGTATTCGCAGCTTGTTCTTATGTTCATAGCCTCGTCAAAGATTTCCCACGAACAGCCCACGGTGTTCTTGTTCCTATGAGTACCTTACCAACCACCCAAGAACGACGTACAGTGTTTCCTCCAGAACAGTCGCGTTAAAAACCTTGCTCTCCGCCACGAACATCTACGAGCTCCAGATTTTGTATGACTGTGTGTAACCGTGTGTGACCGTGAGTGACCGTGAGTGACCGTGTGTGACCCTGTGTGACCATGAGTGACCGTGTGTGACCGTGTGTGACTGTGAGTGACCGTGTGTGACCGTGTGTGACCATGTGTGAGCGTGTGTGACCGTGTGTGACCGTAAGTGAGCGTGTGTGAGCGTGTGTGACCGTGTGTGACCGTGTGTGACCGTGAGTGACCGTGAGTGACCGTGTGTGACCGTGTGTGACCGTAAGTGAGCGTGTGTGACCGTGAGTGACCGTGTGTGACCGTTTGTGAGCGTGTGTGACCGTGAGTGACCGTGTGTGACCGTGTGTGACCGTGAGTGACCGTGTGTGACCGTGTGTGACCGTGTGTGACCGTGAGTGACCGTCAGTGACCGTGTGTCAGCTTGAGTGAGCGTGTGTCACCGTGTGTCACCGTGTGTGACCGTGTGTGACCGCGTGTGACCGCGTGTGACCGTGAGTGACCGTGAGTGACCGTTTGTGAGCGTGTGTGACCGTGAGTGACCGTGAGTGACCGTGTGTGACCGTGAGTGACCGTGAGTGACCGTGTGTGACCGTGAGTGACCGTGTGTGACCGCGTGTGACCGTGTGTGACCTTGAGTGACTGTGTGTGACCGTGAGTGACCGTGAGTGACCGTGTGTGACCGTGTGTGACCGTGTGTGACCGTGAGTGACCGTGAGTGACCGTGTGTGACCGTGAGTGACCGTGAGTGACCGTGTGTGACCGTGAGTGACCGTGAGTGACCGTGTGTGACCTTGAGTGACCGTGAGTGACCGTATTTGACAGTGAGTGACCGTGAGTGATCGCGTGTGACCGCGTGTGACCTTGAGTGACTGTGTGTGACCCTGAGTGACCGTGAGTGACCGTGTGTGACCGTGTGTGACCGTGTGTGACCGTGAGTGACCGTATTTGACCGTGTGTGACCGTGTGTGACCGTGTGTGAACGTGTGTGAGCGTGTGTGAGCGTGTGTAACCGTGTGTGACCGTGAGTGACCGTGTGTGACCGTGTGTGACCGTGTGTGACCGTGAGTGACCGTCAGTGACCGTGTGTGAGCTTGAGTGAGCGTGTGTCACCGTGTGTCACCGTGTATGACCGTGAGTGACCGCGTGTGACCGCGTGTGACCGCCTGTGACCGTGTGTGAGCGTGTGTGTGCGTGTGTGACCGTGTGTGAACGTGTGTGAGCGTGTGTGAGCGTGTGTGAGCGTGTGTAACCGTGTGTGACCGTGAGTGACCGTGTGTGACCGTGTGTGACCGTGTGTGACCGTGAGTGACCGTCAGTGACCGTGTGTGAGCTTGAGTGAGCGTGTGTCACCGTGTGTCACCGTGTATGACCGTGAGTGACCGCGTGTGACCGCGTGTGACCGCCTGTGACCGCGAGTGATCGCGTGTGAGCGCGTGTGACCGTGAGTGACCGTGTGTGACCGTGAGTGACCGTCAGTGACCGTGTGTCAGCTTGAGTGAGCGTGTGTCACCGTGTGTCACCGTGTGTGACCGTGTGTGACCGCGTGTGACCGCGTGTGACCGTCAGTGACCGTGTGTGACCGTGTGTGACCGTGTGTGACCGTGTGTGACCGTGAGTGACCGTGAGTGACCGTGTGTGACCTTGAGTGACCGTGAGTGACCGTATTTGACCGTGTGTGACCGTGTGTGAGCGTGTGTGTGCGTGTGTGACCGTGAGTGACCGTGTGTGACCTTGAGTGACCGTGGCTTTACCAAACGAAGCTCCAGATGTAGAGATGGGACAGCGAGAACTGCCCCAGAAAACCTCCTGTTTGTCCCGAAACGTGGATTTCCTGGACTTGATCTCACTCTCTGCGACTTGGTGCTGGTATGGCTCATTCTCACTGTCGCCAGCAGAGGGCGCACTGACGTTCTAAACACTGTTCACTTTGCTCAATCGTTTCACAGTCACTACCAAACAAATCCCTGCACTACGTCCACTTTAAACGGGCAAATCTCCACGTTGTCACTTTCCGTCGTGTTCAAATCCTCGTTCACCGTCACGAATGAAACCACATTAGTTCTGGCCGATCCTCCTCTTGGCTGCGGCGTCCGGATGTTCAGCCAACATCAACTGTTCACTCATTTAGACTCTGGTACCTGGCAGGGACCGGCGCCGCCCGGTCCAAAGAGGTGCACTCAGACCTGCACCTGTCGCGTTCTGCTCAAAACAAACCCGTTCTGTTCAGAAGAATAAATACAATTCCACACGATAGTTCCCGGCAATAAACATGTACGATTCAGTGCTGCTTTCTGTGCGATAGCAAAAGAGGAAATGTATTTATGTGTGTTTGTTCTGTCGCACCTGTTGCACCTGTTGCACCTGCCGGTCAGCCGGCGACTGGCTGTGTGCCGAGCGTCCCGGCCGGCGCTCAGAGTGATGAATGTAAAGTTGACAAAGAGAGCTCAGAGAAAGTGAGATCTGTGGAGGGAGAAAATTGGTGATGTTGTCTGGGACCGAATCGATCACGTGCTCCATCCATCATCCTCCGAGCGAGCGAGGGAGAGGAGGAAGAGCGAGCGATGGAGAGGAGGAAGAGCGAGCGAGGGAGAGGAGGAAGAGCGAGCGAGGGAGAGGAGGAAGAGAGAGGGAGGGAGAGGAGGAAGAGCGAGCGATGGAGAGGAGGAAGAGCGAGCGAGGGAGAGGAGGAAGAGCGAGCGATGGAGAGGAGGAAGAGCGAGCGAGGGAGAGGAGGAAGAGCGAGCGATGGAGAGGAGGAAGAGCGAGCGATGGAGAGGAGGAAGAGCGAGCGATGGAGAGGAGGAAGAGCAAGGAGGAAGAGCGAGCGATGGAGAGGAGGAAGAGCGAGCGATGGAGAGGAGGAAGAGCGAGCGAGGGAGAGGAGGAAGAGCGAGCGAGGGAGAGGAGAAAGAGCGAGCGATGGAGAGGAGGAAGAGCGAGCGAGGGAGAGGAGGAAGAGCGAGCGAGGGAGAGGAGGAAGAGCGAGGGAGGGAGAGGAGGAAGAGCGAGCGAGGGAGAGGAGGAAGAGCGAGCGATGGAGAGGAGGAAGAGCGAGCGATGGAGAGGAGGAAGAGCGAGCGATGGAGAGGAGGAAGAGCGAGCGAGGGAGAGGAGGAAGAGCGAGCGATGGAGAGGAGGAAGAGCGAGCGATGGAGAGGAGGAAGAGCGAGCGAGGGAGAGGAGGAAGAGCGAGCGATGGAGAGGAGGAAGAGCGAGCGATGGAGAGGAGGAAGAGCGAGCGATGGAGAGGAGGAAGAGCGAGCGATGGAGAGGAGGAAGAGCGAGCGAGGGAGAGGAGGAAGAGCGAGCGATGGAGAGGAGGAAGAGCGAGCGATGGAGAGGAGGAAGAGCGAGTGATGGAGAGGAGGAAGAGCGAGCAAGGGAGAGGAGGAAGAGCGAGCGAGGGAGAGGAGGAAGAGCGAGCGATGGAGAGGAGGAAGAGCGAGCGATGGAGAGGAGGAAGAGCGAGCGAGGGAGAGGAGGAAGAGCGAGCGATGGAGAGGAGGAAGAGCGAGCGATGGAGAGGAGGAAGAGCGAGCGATGGAGAGGAGGAAGAGCGAGTGATGGAGAGGAGGAAGAGCGAGCAAGGGAGAGGAGGAAGAGCGAGCGAGGGAGAGGAGGAAGAGCGAGCGATGGAGAGGAGGAAGAGCGAGCGATGGAGAGGAGGAAGAGCGAGGGAGGGGAAGGAGGAAGAGCGAGCGATGGAGAGGAGGAAGAGCGAGCGATGGAGAGGAGGAAGAGCGAGCGATGGAGAGGAGGAAGAGCGAGCGATGGAGAGGAGGAAGAGCGAGGGAGGGGAAGGAGGAAGAGCGAGCGATGGAGAGGAGGAAGAGCGAGCAAGGGAGAGGAGGAAGAGCGAGCGAGGGAGAGGAGGAAGAGCGAGCGAGGGAGGGGAAGGAGGAAGAGCGAGCGAGGGAGAGGAGGAAGAGCGAGGGAGGGGAAGGAGGAAGAGCGAGCGATGGAGAGGAGGAAGAGCGAGGGAGGGAGAGGAGGAAGAGCGAGCGAGGGAGGGGAAGGAGGAAGAGCGAGCGAGGGAGAGGAGGAAGAGCGAGGGAGGGGAAGGAGGAAGAGCGAGCGATGGCGAGGAGGAAGAGGGAGGGAGGGAGAGGAGGAAGAGCGAGCGATGGCGAGGAGGAAGAGCGAGGGAGGGGAAGGAGGAAGAGCGAGCGATAGAGAGGAGGAAGAGCGAGGGAGAAGAGGAAGAGCGAGCGATGGAGAGAAGGAAGAGCGAGCGATGGAGAGAAGGAAGAGCGAGGGAGTAGAGGAAGAGCGAGGGAGAAGAGGAAGAGCGAGTGATGGAGAGGAGGAAGAGCGAGGGAGAAGAGGAAGAGCGAGTGATAGAGAGGAGGAAGAGCGAGCGAGGGAGAGGAGGAAGAGCGAGCGATGGAGAGGAGGAAGAGCGAGCGATGGAGAGGAGGAAGAGCGAGGGAGGGGAAGGAGGAAGAGCGAGCGATGGAGAGGAGGAAGAGCGAGCGATGGAGGGGAGGAAGAGCGAGCGATGGAGAGGAGGAAGAGCGAGGGAAGGGAAGGAGGAAGAGCGAGCGATGGAGAGGAGGAAGAGCGAGCAAGGGAGAGGAGGAAGAGCGAGGGATGGAGAGGAGGAAGAGCGAGGGAGGGAGAGGAGGAAGAGCGAGCGAGGGAGGGGAAGGAGGAAGAGCGAGCGAGGGAGAGGAGGAAGAGGGAGGGAGGGGAAGGAGGAAGAGCGAGCGATGGCGAGGAGGAAGAGCGAGGGAGGGAGAGGAGGAAGAGCGAGCGATGGCGAGGAGGAAGAGCGAGGGAGGGAGAGGAGGAAGAGCGAGGGAGGGGAAGGAGGAAGAGCGAGCGATAGAGAGGAGGAAGAGCGAAGGAGAAGAGGAAGAGCGAGCGATGGAGAGAAGGAAGAGCGAGCGATGGAGAGAAGGAAGAGCGAGGGAGTAGAGGAAGAGCGAGGGAGAAGAGGAAGAGCGAGTGATGGAGAGGAGGAAGAGCGAGGGAGAAGAGGAAGAGCGAGTGATAGAGAGGAGGAAGAGCGAGGGAGGGGAAGGGAGGAAGAGCGAGCGATGGAGAGAAGGAAGAGCGAGCGATGGAGAGAAGGAAGAGTGAGGAGGAAGAGTGAGCGATGGAGAGAAGGAAGAGTGAGCGAGGGAGAGGAGGAAGAGCGAGGGAGTAGAGGAAGAGCGAGGGAGAAGAGGAAGAGCGAGTGATGGAGAGGAGGAAGAGCGAGGGAGAAGAGGAAGAGCGAGTGATAGAGAGGAGGAAGAGCGAGGGAGGGGAAGGGAGGAAGAGCGAGCGATGGAGAGAAGGAAGAGCGAGCGAGGGAGAGGAGGAAGAGCGAGGGAGAAGAGGAAGAGCGAGGGAGAAGAGGAAGAGCGAGGGAGAAGAGGAAGAGCGAGTGATAGAGAGGAGGAAGAGCGAGGGAGGGGAAGGGAGGAAGAGTGAGCGATGGAGAGAAGGAAGCGTGAGCGATGGAGAGAAGGTTAGCAAGCTTCACTTTTTTTCACACTGCAGGGACAGGGACACTACAGGGACACTGCAGGGACACTACAGTACTACAGGGACACTACAGGGACACTGCAGGGACACTACAGTACTACAGGGACACTACAGGGACACTCCAGGGACACTACAGGGACACTACAGGGACACTGCAGGGACACTCCAGGGACACTCCAGGGACACTGCAGGGACACTGCAGGGACACTACAGGGACACTGCAGGGACACTGCAGTTTCAATAAAGCTACAAAAACAAGCTACAGGTGCTTCCCGTGTGACACCTTCAACATGGACAGTGTTTAAGGTGAAAATAAGGACAATCAGGACGGGATGAAGATCAAGTCAGACTTTGTCCGTGGCGTCTTTGCAGCTGCTCCGGTGCTGAGCGAGTTCACAGTAACGACCTCGACTTTATTTCTGCCGCTGTTTGTGATGTTTGTTCATTTCATGTCTGCTTATAAGATGAAAGTGTTTAGACGAAACAAATATCAAGACATATTACTTTCTGCTGCTGCTATAGTGCTCATTATTGTCCTTTAGAAGTGTCTCTTCTGGTTCTGCCTGAGCTCGTTACCGACTCGTTAACTCATCCCTGTCCCGCTGCTTGAGTCCACTCGCATATTCTCATTTTTCCATGTGTGTTACATGACTCGAGGTGACTCACAAGCGCCCCCTGCCCCTTGCTCCTGGTGACTGCTGCACTCACACATGGCAGGCTAATATGGGTCAAAGGCTAAAAATACCCTGACCCACTGTAAGCAACACCGAGGTGCACTCCGGTAGAAAGCTGTGTGCGTTTTATTCTTTGCATGACAATGCAAATGAATGGGAATGAGGCCCAGAACAGAACGGCATTATCTGCCGCTTCAGCACCGCGGACAGCTCCTGTGAGTGCGACTACTGCTGTTTCATTCATATATTTATCCTCACAAACTTAAAGTGCTGTCACTGTGACCAATATTTTCCAAGTGGTGAAGATTTATCATTCTAAGGGATTGAATTGAACAAAAAATCAATAAATAATTATGATCATATTCTGACATTTCCCCCCCAAAAATACACAACAAAAAGAAAATTAAATCTAAAGGTTAATGCGCAGATGCAGACTTGTATGTTTACTGTTAACAAAGTACAAGTACCAACACAAACTCCATGAATAAGTCTCAAGTACCAGTGAGTCTTTGACGTCAAGTCACAAGTCAGTGGTCCAATAGTCCAAGTCCAAGTCCTCAAAGTGAGTTTCAAGTTCTTTCAAGATATTTTACCAAATTATAGAAAAATACTCTTATTTTTGCAGTTTATATGATTTTTGTAGATGGTTCTTTTTAAAAGAACCATCTACAAAAAAGTCCTGCTCACATCTAACATATGTACCAAATGAAAGCACATTTATTATTTTTATCAAGTCGTTTGAAGTCACAAGGCTCAAAGTCCAAGTCAAGTCCTGAGTCATCGGCTTTCAAGTCCAAGTCGAGGGCCATGGATTTGAGTGGTATTTTCGGTTCACCTCTCTCACCTCACACCACCAGGGGTTGGCTGTCCCATCCTTGGGCTGCTGGCTGTCATCCATGTGGGGGTAAGCGACTCATGATGTGCTGCAGGTTTGGCCCTGCCTCCCCTTCTCAGCCGGTGACTTGAAGACCTCCTTCTTGAAGACCTCCGTCTTGAAGACCTCCTTCAAGTAGCCGGGGATCTTTCGACTTGCCATATCCCATTCCTGACGCCAAATGTAGCTGGGCTCTGTTTAAAAAATAGGCGATGTCAAATTCTCAGGTGGATTTATTGTGCCAAACTCCAAAGTGCAAAATATTTACAGTGATGAAGAACAATGTCCAAAATACACATATTTATTATATTTACAGCCTTTCAAAGTAGAGTTCAGCTTTAACTCACGTCTCCTTTAACTATCCCAGTCTGACTCTCAGCGCCCCTGTCACCTGCAGTGTCACCGGGGACGGACTGACTCCCAGCCAAGAGCCCCTCCCTTTTATCCTTCTCTTGCCCCTCCCACTGAGCAAAATATGGTGATAATTAAAACCCAAAATAAAGTTACAACAAACATGTGTGACATCTTCTGACAAAGCAAGACCATTAATTACACATTCATGTTCAAAATAACGTAATAGAAATGCGTTCAAACTGTGGTTACGTCACGGATGTCACGCGGTCAGCACCACTGCGTGAACAGCGACTGTTTGAACTACCAGGAAGTACTGACTCGGTGTTAGTGTTAGTGTTAGTGTTAGTGTTAGTGTCGGAGGAGTACGGGGAAAGATGTCAATGATGCGTCTGGTAAGAATGAATGAAACAGCGGGGAAAGCGGGGAATGAACGACTGTGTGTTGGTCTGTGCGGGTTAGGGTTAGGGTTAGGGTTAGGGTTAGGGTTAGGGTCAGGGTTAGGGTTATGGTTAGGGCATGAACGGGCCCCACGGGTGTTCAACAAACAAACAGAGACGGACTGGCCCCGTCACAAATCTTAATCATTTGTTTTAGTGAATAGTCTGTCAAATGCACATTGAAGTGCCACATCAAAAGGCAGAAGAAGGTTGGTCCAGAGCCTTGGAGCGTGAACAGAAAAAGCAGGACTGACCCTTGTTGTACCTGGACCTTGAGCCCGGCGCTCCGACTAAACGGCGGACATTCGGTGCAGGTCTGAGAGTTCAGCTGGAGAGAGAACACTGAGCACCTCGTGCACAAACATGAAGCACTTTAGACTTTAACGTGAGCCGCGCTGAGAGCCGGCGAAGAGAGAGCGGACGACCCGGGTCATGTGGGTCAAATGCATCCTGAGCCGGTCCGGAGAGGAGGGATCTGCTCAGTCCAGTGTAAGAGTGTTGCAATAATGTTACATTTACAAGAGTTTTTGGCGAGATGGTTCTGTCCAGAGCAGTCAGACTCTACTCTACTTACACTTCTGTCGTACTTTCACTTCTGTCGTACTTTCACTTCTGTCGTACTTTCACTTCTGTCGTACTTTCACTTCGTACTTTCACTTCTGTCGTACTTTCACTTCTGTCGTACTTTCACTTCTGTCGTACTT
The DNA here is from genome assembly GCF_026437365.1 of Eucyclogobius newberryi. Classification (NCBI taxonomy): domain Eukaryota; kingdom Metazoa; phylum Chordata; class Actinopteri; order Gobiiformes; family Gobiidae; genus Eucyclogobius; species Eucyclogobius newberryi. The sequence continues at coordinate 5,860,506 of NW_027316278.1, read as the reverse complement.
TCACTTCGTACTTTCACTTCTGTCGTACTTTCACTTCTGTCGTATTTTCACTTCTGTCGTACTTTCACTTCTGTCGTACTTTCACTTCGTACTTTCACTTCTGTTGTACTTTCACTTCTGTCGTACTTTCACTTTTATCGTACTTTCACTTCTATCGTACTTTCACTTCACTTGACTTCAAAATCAATACGTGTCGAAACTCGTACTCACCAGATATGATTTTATTGGGGGGATTTTTTTGGTTTATTCTTTGGAAATTGTATTGCTTTTTCCTTCTGTTCCAATAAATCATAAATCAGATTTCAAGTGCATTTTATGTTCAAAGAGTTTCTCAGTCCAGTCCAAATATTGTATTTTCCGGAGAATAAGTCGCACCAGCCAAAAAATGCATAATAGAGAAGAAAAAAAACATATATAAGTCGCACTGGAGTATGAAATGCGGTTGCAAGTGTGAAAATAACAAAGTCGTTCCGGAGTATGAGTATAAGTATAAATATAAGTATAAGTCGCACCCTGGCCAAAACTATGAAAAAAGGTGCGACTTATAGTCCAGAAAACACGGTACTTTTCACTCTTCAAAGTCCTGGCTTCTGGGTAAAGCAGAGGAAGACCAGATAACACGCTGTCATCGTATAAAAAATCGAGAAAAAGTTGAATCCTTCCATATTTTTTGGCGCATTTCTTTACAGCGCGATCCATTCGAAGTCGTGCGTCGGCGGCGAATGGACCGAAGCGTGTTCCGGCTCCGACCGCCGCAGACGGGCGCGGTCACTCGGTCCAGAAGAAGAGCCCCGGATCGGCACCGCGCGCTCTTCATTAGCTCACGCTCAAGACACTTTTAGCGATTGACTTGGCGGCGGTTGCTAAGTTACGGCGCGCGCTAGCAGAGGCCCATATGTGGCTCCAGATGCCCGCTGTCCGCCGCCTCATTACCGGATCTGCGTCGCGGCGAGCAAACATGTGGCTCTAACTCTGCCCGTTTGTTTTACTGGCCACTTAGCGTGTTCGGGCTCGTGCGGTTTGATGACGGACAGCGCTGAGCTTTCCAGATTTAACAGATGCTTCACCAACAAACTCCGGCTGTTTAGTCTCTGGTTTCCTGCAGAGGAATAAACATTTCATCTTTTGGGTTTAAATGAAGACTTGATTCATAAACTATGGGTTTTATTAAAAGTGTCAAAAGAAAAGAAAGGATTCACAAATATTCACTTTTTTTTAAGTACGATCCTTTTAGGAAACTCAATTAGCTTCTCTGTTTCTGTGATTGGTTTATAATTTGTATTTGGAAAACGCATTGTCTTTTTTTTTAAACTAAATTGTACTTTTATTCTAATACATATGCCACTGACTTATTAAAAGAAAAGTGAAATTTAAGGTTTATAAATTGGTTTACAAGTTTCTCTAACCAATCAGCGAGCTCTATACTATTTTTATTGTATTTTTAACTTCAGCCAGAAGGACGAGGAGAGATAGGAAATGTTTATTGGAAAAAAAGAAAAAACAACAACATTTGTTTGAATAAAAACATTAATAGATGAATCATCATATTTTAAAAGCAACTCTAATAAAAGATATTGTTGCAATATTTATGAAATCCTCTCTAAAAGACTGTTATAATTAAAGAAGTCTTTCAATTGAATTAATTTAATTGAAGAGCAAGCCATAGTTTATGCATCAAATACATCTTTATTTTCAGACTACAGTAGATTCTGCACTAACTTATCGTATTTAGTTCCAATCTAATAAATTCACAACAGGTCCAGATGTGTCTGTCCTCTGCTCCGTGACGTCTGGGTCAGATACAGAGGACAAATATACAGAGACAATTAAGTTATCATTAATTTACAGTGGCTTGCAAAAGTGTTCCAACCCCTGGAACACCAGACAGGTCAAGGACAACGTTGGCTTAGGTTAGAAAAACATCTCACGGCGCAATGACCAATTCATCATCTGGAAATGGAAAGAGTCTGACACAACTACAAACCTTCTTAGACATGTCCACCAGAACTTACATGAGAACAAGGAGAGCACAGCTCAGAGACGCAGCCGGGAGGTCCAGGGTCGCTCTGGAGGTCCACGGTGACTCTGGAGGTCCACGGTCACTCTGGAGGTTCACAGTCACTCTAAAGGTCCAGGGTCGAGAGGTCCACGGTCGCTCTGGAGGTCCACGGTCGAGAGGTCCACGGTCGCTCTGGAGGTCCACGCTCACTCTGGAGGTCCATGGTCACTCTGGAGGTCCAGGGTCGAGAGGTCCAGGGTCACTCTGGAGGTCTACAGTGACTCTGGAGGTCCACGGTCGCTCTGGAGGTCCTTGGTGACTCTGGAGGTCCACGGTGACTCTGGAGGTCCACGGTCACTCTGGAGGTCCACGGTCGAGAGGTCCACGGTCACTCTGGAGGTCCATGGTCGAGAGGTCCACGGTCACTCTGGAGGTCCATGGTCGAGAGGTCCACGGTCGAGAGGTCCAGGGTCACTCTGGAGGTCCAGGGTCACTCTGGAGGTCCGGGGTCGCTCTGGAGGTCCAGGGTCACTCTGGAGGTCCACGGTCGCTCTGGAGGTCCACGGTCGCTCTGGAGGTCCACGGTCACTCTGGAGGTCCGGGGTCGCTCTGGAGGTCCAGGGTCACTCTGGAGGTCCACGGTCGCTCTGGAGGTCCACGGTCGCTCTGGAGGTCCACGGTCACTCTGGAGGTCCGGGGTCGCTCTGGAGGTCCACGGTCACTCTGGAGGTCCAGGGTCTCTCTGGAGGTCCGGGCTCGCTCTGGAGGTCCACGGTCACTCTGGAGGTCCATGGTCGCTCTGGAGGTCCATGGTGACTCTGGAGGTCCACGGTCGCTCTGGAGGTCCAGGGTCGCTCTGGAGGTCCAGGGTCACTCTGGAGGTCCATGGTGACTCTGGAGGTTCACGGTCACTCTGGAGGTCCATGGTCACTCTGGAGGTCCACGGTTGAGAGGTCCACGGTCACTCTGGAGGTCCACGGTCACTCTGGAGGTCCACGGTCGAGAGGTCCACGGTCACTCTGGAGGTCCACGGTCGAGAGGTCCAGGGTCACTCTGGAGGTCCATGGTCGAGAGGTCCACGGTCGAGAGGTCCAGGGTCACTCTGGAGGTCCAGGGTCACTCTGGAGGTCCGGGGTCGCTCTGGAGGTCCAGGGTCACTCTGGAGGTCCACGGTCGCTCTGGAGGTCCGGGGTCGCTCTGGAGGTCCAGGGTCACTCTGGAGGTCCACGGTCGCTCTGGAGGTCCACGGTCACTCTGGAGGTCCGGGGTCACTCTGGAGGTCCGGGGTCGCTCTGGAGTTCCACGGTCACTCTGGAGGTCCGGGGTCACTCTGGAGGTCCATGGTCGCTCTGGAGGTCCGCGGTCGCTCTGGAGGTGCACGGTCACTCTGGAGGTCCGGGGTCGCTCTGGAGGTCCACGGTCACTCTGGAGGTCCAGGTTCTCTCTGGAGGTCCGGGGTCACTCTGGAGGTCCACGGTCACTCTGGAGGTCCAGGGTCTCTCTGGAGGTCCGGGCTCCTCCAAGCCGAGGTCACGTGAGCGAAGAGGACCTCCAAAACAAAAGAGCGATACGTTCCCGCGTCTCAAACGGCAAAACAAAGGCCGGCGCGAGGGTTTAATTGGCGACATTTGAGCTGAATACGGAGCAGTAAATGTTAGCGTGATTGGCCCCGCTCTTCATCACGCCTCCATTCTTCTGCTGCTGCGATGGAAACCACGAGTGACCGATAACAGCAAATCAAAGGACACGTAATTATGCTTTATGTCTGTCTCTTGATGATTTCAAATAGATCAGTGATTATGTTTCGTGAGTCATCATTTACGACTGAAGACAATAGCGGGTGGATTGTGCGTCTGTCGCTGTTATAGTGGAAGCAGCTTAAGGAGTCAGAACTCATTGTTGTGGTTTTAGTGTTAAAAAGACAAGTTTATGTGGAAACGAGCCGCTCAGTCCAAAAACACTCTGAACGCTCCAATTCTATTCAATTTATTTTATTTTTGTAAAGTCCAAAATCACAACAGCAGAGACTCTGAGGAGGACAGTGAAAAACAGATTAAACAATGTCCATGACTTGGCAATGCCCCAGGGTCCCCTGTCCTTAGACAAATGTCCCATTATCCTGGGTCCTTAGACAAATGTCCCAGCATCCTCTGTCCTCTGACCCTCCTTCTCAGCCAGGAAAAACTACAAAACCTCTTCAGGAAAAAGTATAAACCTGGAGAAGTTCCAGAGTGAAGGAGAGATCCGACTCAGGAGGAGAACCAGTTCTTCGGGAGGAGGACCAGTTATTCAGGAGGAGGACCAGTTCTTCAGGAGGAGAACCAGATCTTCAGGAGGAAGAGAACCAGATCTTTAGGAGGAGAACCAGTTCTTCAGGAGGAGAACCAGTTCTTCAGGAGGAGAACCAGATCTTCAGGAGGAGAACCAGCTCTTCAGGAGGAGAACCAGTTCTTCAGGAGGAGAACCAGATCTTCAGGAGGAGAACCAGATCTTCAGGAGGAGAACAAGTTCTTCAGGAGGAGAACCAGATCTTCAGGAGGAGAACCAGATCGTCAGGAGGAGAACCAGTTCTTCAGGAGGAGATCCAGTTCTTCAGGAGGAGAACCAGATCTTCAGGAGGAGGACCAGATCTTCAGGAGGAGAACCTGTCCTTCCAGGCAGATGAAGAGCCGTTCATATGGAGTAGAGGTCATCTGGAGCCACAGGTCATGGATGTGTCCCACTCCCGGCGGTGGAAGTGGGAGAGGAAGAAGAAAAAGCCAATGAACAGCGACAAGGTAAGACTGGACGAGGTGTGAACGAGTCTGAAACGTTTTGCAAGTTTGAGTTCCACACACAGTTTTATAATTGAGAGCCCAGATCTGTGGAGAGCAAGTGTTTAAAGTCACACTGAGGGACATTCCAGCTGAAGCAGTCACATTTCCATTGAAACAAGAGGATTGAAATACATAACCTGTCATCAGAGTTCAAATAAAGACACGTGAATAACAAACCACCTTCTTCACAGAGGAAACATTTAAAGACGAGTCCTTCAGATGGATCTGGCTTAAATCTCAGAACATTAAAGGGGACGTATTGTGTCAAATCCTTTAATGAGCCTTTTTCATCATGAGTTTATGCAAAGTTCTTTGTGATTCCTGCATGTTTGAGTAATAATCCTGTATTTAAGGCTCAGAAAATTCCTGCTTCACCCACCCCCTTGCCCCGCCCTCATCCCTGAACTTACTACGATGGTTCAAAACATTCAAACTCTGGGTGAAGCATGAAGTATTCAAACATGTCACATACAAACACGATACATGATAATCTGCTGCTGTCACGGTGATATGTCACTATGAAGGGGCGGGGCTTATCAGCTCTGCAGTTTTTAACAGGAAGTAAATGGACCTGTTTCTGTTACTGAGCACCTTTCAGATGAAGATTGTGGTTTACAATTAAATCAATCTTAAATTTGAAACTTATGAGTGAAGTTCACTTATATAAATGTAAGAGGAAAAAAATGTATTAGGATTATTAAAGGATTTTTTCTTTGCACTCTTCTCTTTTGTTTGTGATTTTATTAGTTTAGACAATCAGTTGGATTGATAATTTTTAATTTTATTGTATTTCTGTTTCTGTAATTTCTTTGTGATTTTAATGCATTTTTCCTGCTGTGAAGCACTTTGAATTGCTTTGTGTGTGAAATGTGCTCTACAAATAAACTTGCCTTGCCTTGCCTATTACACATTTTTCATCATGGAATTTTTTCGTATATATTTAAAGGTATTTCATGTGTAATAATGGCCAAAATTGCACATATTTGAAAAATCTATAAAGTGTAACGAGCCAGGTTTAAATACCTTTCTTCATAACAGTGACATATTAGATTAGATTACAGAGAGTATTTTGAATATCACATTTAGTATTCGAGTAAACTAGATTTTACTGAAAGTATACGCTCCGTCACGTTCAGTCTAAGAGTGTAAAGTTTGGAGTGTGAGAGCTACTTAAAGGTCTGAGCTTTGTTTCTGTGTTTCTGCATTTTAATTGAACAGCCTTTGAAGTTACAACGTCCCAGAAAAATCCACGGATGTTTCATTTATTTCTCAGCGATGCAGCGTGTTCTCTCTCCGCCACAGCCCCTCCTCCTGTTCCTCCTCTGCATCTTTCGCTCTGGCTCTTTGAAATCAGCTCCGGTGCCGCCTGATGCCTCGGCGCGTGGGAAAAGCCCCGATGCCAGCGCGGTGCCAACCTCGAGCAGTGCCACGCCCCCCCGCCAGGCCGACAGGGGCGTGAGCGCGGGAGATAATGTCCTCTCGGGCCCGGCGGGGGCAGCGGCTACGAGTGGCGGTGGATCGGGCGAGGCGTTCGCGTGGCAACGAGCCCGACAAACACTCCCTTTTAATCTAAACGACAAACAAACACGAGCAGATTGAGGCGGTCGGTGGACGTGCAGCGTCGGGGTGGCGTGCCAGGTTTAGCAGCCAACTCCGCCGTTCAAACACGAGCCTGGAATAGACCTCGTGAGTCAACACCGCGGGCGACACTGACACGGATTAAAATACTTTGTCAAAGTTAGTTTGCTTTGGACGCTGTGAAGCTCGGGCTCTTCTAATTGAGTTCACTGTTTGGGATCGGCGCCGTCGCGTGAGGATCAGTGTCTGATGGTTGATCTGTGGTCTACATTTGACCCAGTTCCCAGTGGTGGGCCGGCGTACATGTGCTGGAGTTTGATGAGTACGGCCCAGTCTGTGATCTGTAGCTCTGACTGGCTAATGCACCTGTCTGTGTACTGTCTGTGTCCTCGCTCATGCACCTGTCTGTGTACTCGCTCATGCACCTGTCTGTGTACTCGCTCATGCACCTGTCTGTGTACTCGCTCATGCACCTGTCTGTGTACTCGCTCATGCACCTGTCTGTGTACTGTGTCTGTGTACTCGCTCATGCACCTGTCTGTGTACTCGCTCATGCACCTGTCTGTTTACTCGCTCATGCACCTGTCTGTGTACTCGCTCATGCACCTGTCTGTGTACTGTCTGTGTACTCGCTCATGCACCTGTCTGTGTACTGTGTCTGTTTACTCGCTCATGCACCTGTCTGTGTACTCGCTCATGCACCTGTCTGTGTACTGTCTGTGTACTCGCTCATGCACCTGTCTGTGTACTGTGTCTGTGTACTCGCTCATGCACCTGTCTGTGTACTGTCTGTGTACTCGCTCATGCACCTGTCTGTGTACTGTGTCTGTGTACTCGCTCATGCACCTGTCTGTGTACTGTGTCTGTGTACTCGCTCATGCACCTGTCTGTGTACTTGCTCATGCACCTGTCTGTGTACTGTCTGTGTCCTCGCTCATGCACCTGTCTGTGTACTCGCTCATGCACCTGTCTGTGTACTCGCTCATGCACCTGTCTGTGTACTCGCTCATGCACCTGTCTGTGTACTCGCTCATGCACCTGTCTGTTTACTCGCTCATGCACCTGTCTGTGTACTCGCTCATGCACCTGTCTGTGTACTGTCTGTGTACTCGCTCATGCACCTGTCTGTGTACTGTGTCTGTGTACTCGCTCATGCACCTGTCTGTGTACTGTGTCTGTGTACTCGCTCATGCACCTGTCTGTGTACTTGCTCATGCACCTGTCTGTGTACTTGCTCATGCACCTGTCTGTGTACTCGCTCATGCACCTGTCTGTGTACTCGCTCATGCACCTGTCTGTGTACTCGCTCATGCACCTGTCCGTGTACTCGCTCATGCACCTGTCTGTGTACTCGCTCATGCAAAATTGTCACCCATTTCACCGATCAGAAATTGGGTTTTTTCCCCCGAATTGGCGATTAAAACACGGAATCTCAACACAGAAACATTACTCCAAGTTGTGACCTCTGAGGAAAACTGGAATCTAGTAAAACCCTTGAAAAGTCCTACAAATGCATCCATATAAAAGAGTCTTGAGACAGAAACCCGTGAAAATGAAGATGGATGTTATGCTACAGAGCGTGTGATTCCAAAGCTCTAAAGTTAATTGTGAACACAAGGTGAAGAGGCCCTCGGCTCCGGTTCAATGTCTGCAGATAAACAAAAGAGCACGCCCGAGTCCAAAGAATAGACGTTCACAACACACTTGACATTGTTAGTGACTCTTCAGGAGGAAATTACAATACCTGAAATCATGGGGCTGTGAAACCCCAAAATACAACATGAAAACATTGAAGCGACAAGTCAGATCATGGAGGGAAAAACTCAGAAGATGAATCGTGATTGTGTCGTTTTGAGTTGCTTCACAGCTGCCTTGGGACAAACCAGCAGAGATGTGGCTGCCGCTCATGCCAACAGCCTCTCAACAGTCCTCACACAGGACACATATAGTACAGATGCTTTTTGAGCTTTTAATCGTCCATCCATTTGCTACCGCTTGTTCCCTTTTGGGGATCTGCCTATCCCAGTGACTTTGGGCCTTAGGCGGGGTACACCCTGGACAGTGGCCAACTCGTCGCAAGATCAACACAGAGACATAGACATTACAGACAGTTCACTCTCACATTCATTCACTAGGGCCAATTCAGAGTCACCAATTTTGCCTCACACCTGCATGTCTTTGGACGGTGGGAGGAGCCGGAGAACCCGGAGAGAACCCACGGCAACACGGGGAGAACATGCAGACTCCACCCAGAGTTGGTCTGGTCCGGGAATCGAACCCATGATCTCCTTCTTGGGAGGCAAGAAAGCTAACCGCCTTTGCCACCGTGCACCCCATGGAGCTGTACTTTACTTCTCTCACACTTGTGTCATTAATCCATAAATCTGGAGTAGATTAGATTCTGCTTCTCCTCAGATGTTTCCTCTGCTCGATGCCAATGATTTGACCCTTCTCAAACACACTGACATCGTCTCCACGACCATGGGATTCGTCTTTCCACGTGGTTGTTTCAGAAATGCTCCCCGCATTAGCCGGGTTTGAACACCGTGTTGTGGGACGGGCGGTGGAGCGAGGGTACAGCTTCAGAGCTCGTTTCCTGTGGCTCGCGGTGGTGGTGGTCAGTGCTGGCTCCGGTCTCAGATAAAATGCTCTTTAATAACAAAAGCTTTATTGCTCTCGCCTGTCTCTCCCTGTCTCTGGCCTAATCTCCTGCTCGTGTTAATGTATCTGCTCTGCGCTGAGGCCATTACTCAGATGATCGCTCTTTATGACGACCAGTAGGGTATGATTATAATATTTGGATGTGTGCCCCATTATCTCATTATCATCACGGGTATAATCATGACATACGGCTGAATGGCACTGAGCCTGTCCCCCATTTGTGGATAAAAGACCCCAATATATTTAAATTGTTTCACCAGATATTGATATCATAAGTAATCCACACAAACAAAGAAACCAATGTAAAAATTTACTTTTTAATCATGTTATAGCATTTTTTTCTCATTAAACAAAGCTTGATTTAGTTTAGGAGCTCGTCTTCTCTGAGCCTCACAAAAACACCTCAAAGTTGGAGATCGGGAGGTGTCCTCTGCGGTTTTAAAGTCCATACATCATCACCAGAGCATTTTCGACCATCAAAATCGGGTTAATTACAACTGCATGCTGATATTAACATGTTGGGGGTAAGCTAGCTTGTGTTTGTTTCTCTGTGGTAATTCCCTCTACTGCCAGCAAAGGGAGTGCTAACACCAAACGCCTGGCTGTTATGTGTTTAAGTCCTAAAACATGAGATGCCGAAGTAAAAAGGAACTTTAAAGTGTTTTTATGACCAATAACTAAACGAATAATGCATAATACATGTCCTTTAAGTGCAACGATGTGAAAAGAACCACGTGAAAATGATTGGACGAATAGAGCGGTGCAGAAACAGAAGCTAAAACGCCATCTGAGCTTTGGCCACACAATGATCTCTAAACTGGAGAATGTTCCCGTTTCTGATCCGGAAGAGAAAGGAAAATCACGTCACTTTCGCACGTGTTCAGGTGCTCCCGGCGAGATTTACGACTCTGCCCTTTCCTTCTGTCATTATTGATACCCCTCGGCGGATACATAACATTTCAGACATTAAACCTGTCGAACGCAGTCTGGCGTTGGTACGATTACGCGACAGACCGTCATTTTAAAATCGTTTTCATTGCTTTTGCTCGTGTCGATGCCGTTTCCAGCACAGCGTTCACGGCAAACACCAGCCGTTCCTCCATTTCGGCTGCTTAAGTACCGCACATCACCTCTGCACATGAAAACCAGCCCACAGCCTTGGCACACATCGTCCCCGCGGCCATTCAGTGCGCGTGCGCCGGAGGAAGTGGGAGGACGTTATGAGTCACCGCGCAAAACGAGAGAACGCACGGAATCATTCTGAGGAATTGCTGAACGGCGAAGTTACTTACAGAGCTGGAGGTCCACGACGGTCGCAGAGAGAGAAGCAGGAAGTTTAAAAAAAAGGGTATTTTGAACGACCGATATTGTGGCATCGGTGAAAATCGGCTAAAATCATGAGCTGTTTAAAAGCGGCACCGTGTGAGTGGTTTCCAGGTGATTTTATTGCTAAAAACACATCCGTATCAGACAGTTTTGTTCCCCATCTGTAGATGCCAAGACGGAGGTAAATTCAATGTCAAACTGTGGAACATTCCAGTCGAAGCAGTAAGACATCCACGGAGACAAAACAACGTGACTTAAGTTTTCCAGTTTCAAGCGACGCGGTTTTATATGGCAAAAACAGACCTTGGTCTACAGCGTGGGGTCAGACAAAGTGTCAATCACGTTCCACCTTTGCCTTGTTGTTTGTGCTGCTGGTCAATACAATTATCAGCAGACTCTCGCACGACTTTCTCTCGCTGGCGGCGCCCGGGCGACGGGACGGGGCCGATCATCGATTGCAGCCTGGAGAATCGGACCTGTCCCTTCTCATTATTACTCTCTCCTCCGGGTGAGAAGCGATGTTCAGCCACCAGCCGGGAGCCTGTGTTCGTGTGTGTCGGCCTCTTCAGTGTGTGTCGGCCTCTGGGGGCCCAGCGCCTCGTTCAGGAGCAGAAGCGAGACTACAGCAGAGTGATGCAAACACACAACTCCAGTTTATGATAGAGTATAGTATTTCCTGTGGGCAGTGTGGAGGATGGGGAACATTGAATCAGAACCTTTTACACATTTTGTTATGCTACAGTTTTATTTTGAAATGGGTTAAATTCATTATTTGCCTCAATGTCATACTTAAAAACCTGATTTATGCCTCAGCTCATCTTGTCGCAGTCGGTGCACAAGCCGGACTTCATCTGCATCAGGTTTTATGGCTGTGACCTTTTCCCTCAGGAGCTTCTGAGTGTGTCTGCAAACTGCTGAGGCTAGCAGCTAGCACTTAAGAGGCCAAATCTACAGCAGCACTTTTTCTTTTTAAAGGGACATATGCTTCATGTTAGCTTTTTTCAACACTTCTTTTGGGGGAAATCTTACCACACGTACTGTAGCTACACCGGGTAAATCCCCCAGTTCAGGGCAGTGAATGAAACACTCATTGCATCGGAGAAACGGCCCTGGTGTCGAGGAGAGCTGGAGAGAAGAGCAGGGATCACACGCCTGTCCGGATCCTTCTGTGTCAGCCGCTGTCCCCTGGTCACCGTTTTAGCATGTTAGCACGTTAGCGCCTGTGCTGCCGTGTGCTTGTGACCCGGGGCAGATCGACTCATGAGCCAGAGTCCGCTCAGGGCAAGGACGATGTCAGCGGGTCGGGTGAATGTGCTGTGAGCCGTGTGCGAGGGCAGAGTCCACAGCGGGAACTGCTCGTGAACCAGCAAACCAAAAAAATATATTCATATATGTGATCTTTCTAATGATATTTCTATATTTTAGTGGTTCATTTCATGGTGCGTTCATGTTTTGTGCGACACTTCAACCTCAAGACAAGGTACATTTTAGCACATTCCTAATGCTTTGAGAAGATATTGACTGAATATTCAACCATAACCCTATATTAATTATTGTAGTAAATATTACCCACCACTATGTCTAGATTAGATCAAACTTAACATAAAAACACTCCGACAGTGCCGTGTCATCCCAGTGAGTGCCGTGTCATCCCAGTGAGTTGCGCCCCGTTCGTCTGCTCGTCTGAGGAGAAGGATAGAGACTGTTTTCAAGCTAAAAACGGCAGGAATCAATCCAAAAACCACTTTGGGCAAATATATGAGGACCAATCGCACTGTAAGAAGGTTAAAAGCTCTGAAAAGTCTGTTTTGCATGATATCGGTGATGCAAAATCGACTTTTAAGTTGTCTCAAGTTGAATACGACAAAGAAAATTCCCACCCACAAAAATGACTGTTGACCAATATATGATGTCAGATTTTAAACAATCTTGAAACCCCAATCTTGAATCAACATGAAATAAATACACGAAAAAAGGTGAGAGTTCAGACTAAGGAGGAAAAAATGTGTGAATTTTTCTCAGTTGAATTTCTCTGGCTAATAATAATATTCATATTTTTAAATCAGTATTACACTACAACATATAAATTGAACATTTTCATTGATGAATGTCAGAGGGGGAGCTGGAGGATTTGCTTATTATGCACGTTGGGGTTGTTTGCTGATGCCTTCTTCTCCACGGACCCGTCTACGAACACACATCTGATCAGAGGTCCTCATAGACATGTAAATTAGACGCAGTGTTGGATTCTCATGCTATCGATCACCTAGCAACGCGGCTAGTCCGATCAGTTGCCATTTTTTTCCTGTCCATGTGTTTGTAGTGAAGTCTCACGCTCGTTTCCGTGCCATCGTGAAGACAAAAGCTGCAAAAAGGGCTAGGACGATAAAAAGTCTCCAAACAAAGGATCTATTTCCTGTAACATTCCCGAAGACCCCGTTAGTCCATAAATGGATTACTGCGGTCAGGAGGGACCGGTGGACTTACAGAAATCACTACAAGTCGAGAGTCAGTTGCGGATCTAGAGCGTCCACCTTGGGCCGCCAAGTCTTCCGATCGACTTTGTACCAGATCGGGAGCTAAATCAAACAAGCGTCAAACTCAACTCCATTTTCCACGTATTGAGTCTGACCGCTCCAGTACTGAAGGGAATCTCGTCCACAGCGTGAGCGTTGTAGAGTCTGAGCTGCAGGAGACGGACAGCGCGTCCTGCATTATTTGTTCTGCCACAGGATAAAACAAAAGAAAAATAGCTCAAATGCACCAGAATGCAGGAAATGTCATCTGTTTGGTTGAAGTTTTCTTGGGGTAAACCGCTGTAATAGCTTTCACCGCTGCCTCGCCCCCCATTTCTAGATTTGCCACTGAGCTGAGCTGTTTGTTTCAGGAAGCAACCGACGCATCCTGTGACTGCGCATCTATGTTTCGCACGTTAAGAAACTCGCCCTCAAAATGAAACAGATTCAAGAGGAAACTTTATTACCAGCAGAAATGTAAAGAGGCTGGCGACAGCAGCAAAACGATATGGAAGAAGATGTTTAACAAAGTTGACGGGAACAAACTCTCCATCTGGACCAATAGAAACTGACTTTGGAATTACCGTCAAACCAGAAGAAATAGCAAAAGAATAAATAAATTTGAACTCCTACCTTATTTTAACTCCTCTACTCTCAGAAAAAATGTTTCTATGAACGTCTTTGCCAACATTATGACCTCGCCAATGCCCGATTGCGTCAGTTCTCGTTGCTAGGCAGCGCATGGCCTGGTCAGTGCTTGGATGGGAGGCCGCAGGAACACCAGGTGCCACAGTGGGGCGCTACACCCACATTGCCTAGTTAAGCACTTTGAGTGCCTCAAAGGTGGAAAAAGCTATATAAGACATTGTAATAATAATAATAATAATAATGACACAAGTTTGACTGTTGCCATGGAAACAGAGGCCTTTCATCAAAGTCGGCCTGTGGCTACACTCCTCTGCATAACAGACATGTTCACTTTGTGCTTCGGAAACAAGACTGATTCTTACAGTATGAGAGTATGTTAATGTGTTTAGTTCTTATACATTCAAAGAAATATTGATGTATATTTTTTTTGTTTCAACTGCTTGAATTGAACATGAGACTGTGGCATAATACAAGACAAACATTCAAGTGGGATGGGCATGTCTGTGTCTTTGCCTGCATAAAGAAAGCATTTATTCTGTTTTGGATGAAATGTTCATATTCTAAACATACTTGAGGCCCCTTTTTGACAATCGCAGATTCTGACCTTTTATTAATACTTGCTGACGAGGGACCGAGTGTAAGAAACAGTATTTATGATGCTACACATTTATTTTAGCAACACGCTTTCAGCTCTAATAATATTGAAAACATTATTTTCCATCTTAATATTATATTATTTTTAATGTAAAATTTGAATAATCCTACAATACAATAAATCTATACTCTGCAGATCACAATCGGTCATAATTATTCCACTAACTGAAGTGTTTAAAAGGAGAAAAGCCTGGAGCCTGAGGAGCAGCTGGAAATGTACTTTTTTGCTCAAATAAATGACAATTTTCTCAGTTGCTCAAACATGTAATTTCTGAATCACGATAAAATAATTCAACTGTGAATTTCCACTAATAAAGAAATCAGGACCATAAAGAGAGAACTCAACTTATTTAAAGCTTCTTGTCATATTTCATATGTGTTTATCCGTTCGCCATTTCTGGATTTAAGTCCGTGAAAATTATGAGTAAATTACTACCATAGTTTAGCTCATGAAGAAGCACAGACGTCGTGGCATAACTTCAATTTCACAGACGTCTCTCGGTAAAACTAATCCCATCCAAATCGGGCTTTATCTGTGTTTAAAATGAGTTCAGCAGGACCGAGATGTTTGTTTATTTTGGGGATTCCTGGTCTGAAAGGTTTGTGAGCCGCTGCCCTGTCCGCCACGCGGCACGGCTAACGCGCACGGCTAACGCATGTGTGCAGCTAACGTGCACAGAGCCCGTTTGCTCATTACTGGAGTGTGATTTGACAGTAGCTGAGTCGCCGGCCCCGGGCCCTTGTGACTGACACTTGTCCCCAAACACTCAGCTGGAACCAGGTGCCAGAGCAGAGTGTGACGGCTGAGTGAGCATGTCCAGGGAGAGGCCGGGTGACACGTCATGCACACCCCACTCACTCCCACTCACCCCATCATTTGATTATGATTATGAGGTTAAAAGTCATAATTATGAGTCTAAAAGTACATGCTGTGTGGAATTGTTTTTTGATTCACCGACAGAAATATGCTTCCATAATCTCCCTCGAATTACACATTTACAATAGTCTCCGGATCCTCCACAATCTTTCCCGGATCTTTGAACTCAATAAAGACGGAGGAGTGTGTTTCCCCAAACAGGAACGACATTATCAAAATGTCTGACGGTGCAGTTCGCTCCTTCTCAACACGTCTCAACATTCAGCCCTTCAAAGCTCGTGCACCTGATTTTCACGCTGCAAAACCAGAGGTCGTTTTTACAGTAACTCTGTGTTGACAGTGAGGAAAGTGTTGGAACATCCTGGAATTTAGCGAGTTCTCCCACTTTAGATATGGAGGGTCTGTTCATTGTAGGTGCGTTTCCACTGTAAGGGACAGAATCGGAAAAGAAATATCCCAAAATCACATTGTATGATTTTGAAATGTGTTTGTTTGGAGTTTGTGAGAGCAGAGAAAACAAAAGATGATTATAAAAAGTGTGAATGAAGTTAAAGTTCCTATGTCAGGCTTTTACGATGTTCTAATTGTGACTTTATTCTGTGTATTTGTACCTGTGGTAAATATAAATGATAGTTTTACACCAATCGAGCAGGTGTTTGTGAAGAAAACGTTGAAAAATCCGTAGAAAATGACAGAAAGTGACATCACACCAGGGACACTCGTTCCAGTCAAAGTTTATGCAGAATTTACAGAACTTTATTGTCTCTGAACATCAATTTTACAAAATAAAGTCGCTCTCATATATTCATTATATATCATATATAGTCATTTGTCAAATAAAAAAAATTGTGACATTAGATGAGTTTTGTCCCAGTGTTTGCTGGGTAATTTCCTACTGTGATTTAATCAATTACAAACAGGAAGTGAAATTATAAACCTGAAAAATGTGCTATTCTGTGATAACGTTCATATATTTTTTAGCAAAATTTTTAAAAATATATAAAATTTAGCTGCATTTTAGTTCAATGCGTCGTCCGGCCTGTAGGGGGCGCTCACATCTCCATGTTCTTGATAAGGGAACAAAGCTGCATAATATGTGTCCTTTAAGACCGCGCCCTCGCTCTGATGGAGAAGGATCTGCCTCACGGGGCCCTGGGTTCTGGTCCGAGCAAGACAAGCGGTTCCTAATGATTCCGGCCCCCACAATGTGCTGAATGCCACCCACACACGCACCCCGCCCACTCCCCCCGTCCTGGTCCTGTCATCCTCCGCGCCTGCCAGGTGAGCAATCCATCACTCGACCAGCCGCTCCAGACTGCACGTGCTGACGGGAGATTACAGGAGATAAACCCTTAGGTGTCTGTCGCCCTCTGCTGGATCGAGCGTGGAGTGAAACATTTTGAACGGACAGATTAGCAGCACGATGACTCACTCGGCGTGTGAGAGTCCCGTGAGGGGCTACAAACGCGGGGGAAGTATGGTTTGACCGACCGTAAAGCGGAAGAGACGAATATTTTACCGTATTTTAAGGAATATAAGTCGCACCAGCCAAAAAATGCATGATAGAGAAGAAAAATATATATGTTGCACTGGAGCAAGTGTGAAAATAACAAATAATATCACATATAAGTAAGTATAAGTATAAAAGTATAAATATAAGTATAAGTCGCACCCCGGCCAAAACTACGAAAAAAGGTGCTACTTATTGTCCGGAAAATACGGTATTTGTATTTAACCTTTATTTATCCAAGTCGATTGAGAAGGAATTTGTATTTACAACGAGGACCTGGTTAGAGCACAAACACATACAGTATATAATATACGAGACAAGCATAAAACCGTTAATATTTCACACATTATATGAGTATTTTCAGCTCAGAGAGAGAAGTGCGAGCGCTTGGAAAGACGGCGGCGTCAAAGTCATTGGTTTGCTGTAATATTAAGGAGCGAACAAAAGGTAATGATGGTTTTGAAAATGAAATGTGTGGATACCCTGCGACAAGTTGGCCCCTGTCCAGGGTGTGCCCCGCCTAAGGCCCGAAGTCACTGGGATAGGCTCCAGTCACCCGCGACCCCGAAAGGGAACAAGCGGTAGAAAATGGATGGATGGATAGATAAAGAGATGAACATTAGAGGGCGCAATAGTAACAAAGTGAAGGTGTGAAAAATGACAGCAAGTTTGTGGGCGAGGGTTTTTGTAGATGAAATCAGACAAGTGCGTGATGGGCGGGGCCGTGGTGGGCGGGGTTGTGGTGGGCGGGACCGTCATGGACGGGACCATGGTGGGCGGGACCATCATGTTGATTCATTTCTCCCTGTGGCCTTCAGAGGCGACTGTTGTTGTGATTTTGGGCCTTACAAAAATAAATTGATTTGATTTGATCATGGACGGGACCATGGTGGGTGGGACCGTCATGGGCGGGACTTGACGGGTGGAACCGTGATGGGCGGGACTTGACGGGTGGAACCGTGATGGGCGGGATCGTGACGGGCGGGACCGTGGTGGGCGGCGCCGTGATGGGCGGGGCCGTGGTGGATGGGGCCGTGGTGGATGGGACCGTGATGGGCGGGGCCGTGTTGATGGGCGTGACCGTGGTGGATGGGACCGTGATGGGTGGTACCGTGGTGGGCGGGGCCGTGGTGGGCGGGAGCATGGTGGGCGGGACGTTCATGGGCGGGACCGTGGCGGGTGGGACCGTAATGGGCGGAACCGTGTTGATGGGCGGGACCGTAGTGGGCGGGGCCGTGATGGGCGGGACCATGGTGGGCGGGGCCGTGTTGATGGGTGGGACCGTGTTGATGGGCGGGACCGTGGTGGGTGGGGCCGTAGTGGGCGGGACCCTGAATGAGGATCTGTGTTTTGATCTCTCAAGACGGGTAAATACTTTACTCAAATTGTTGTCAGATTTTTAAGGAGATCTAAACTTTAGATTCAGATTCAGATTCAGATTCAGATTCAGATCTACTGATTAAGCAGGAACAGCTTAATATTGCAGATTTTTTGACCCGGTTTATGGTTCATATCTCTGTCAATCCACGCAAAACAAAAACTGTCACAATATTTCATAAAGTTGTGTCATTATTCAACTTGAAATGTGCCATTGTTCAAAGTTAAACACATTTTAAAACATGAATATCTCAGGTTTTTAGAGCCAATCAAACTAAATATGACAAAGTTCAACGTTTGTGCATTTCTTTTGTTGAATATTTATTTCAGAAACAAGCAATAATCTATTGTTGGGCATAATTGTGTCAATCACGCCCCCTTGTGGTCTGTGTGTGTGCAAAGGTGCTTGTTAGTGTGACATATTGAGCGCACTGAGCCCTATCCGCTCTAGGGGCCCGGGGCCACTCATCTGTCTGTGCTGTCATCCGCTCTGTGTGTCTGCCAGGCTCTGTTCTGATTGGCTGAAGGAGCAGGATGGGCCTCATTGGTCCAGAGTAGATTTCGCTTGTGTTGAGCTCAAGGACGAACGCAGCAAAACCTTCAGGCCAAACGCCGGAGCAGGAAGTTCTTGTAATCGTAATCGCTCGGACGATAAACACCAGCTCCTTCAGGAGACCTCGATACGAGCGCCTCACCTCAGGACCTCGTGCAGCACATCCAGGACCTCGTGCGTCACATCCAGGACCTCGTGCGTCACATCCAGGACCTCGTGCGTCACATCCAGGACCTCGTGCAGCACATCAGGACCTCGTGCAGCACATCCAGGACCTCGTGCGTCACATCCAGGACCTCGTGCGTCACATCCAGGACCTCGTGCGTCACATCCAGGACCTCGTGCATCACATCCAGGACCTCGTGCGTCAAATCCAGGACCTCGTGCAGCACATCCAGGACCTCGTGCATCACATCAGGACCTCGTGCATCACATCCAGGACCTCGTGCATCACCTCAGGACCTCGTGCAGCACATCCAGGACCTCGTGCAGCACATCCAGGACCTCGTGCATCACATCCAGGACCTTGTGCATCACCTCAGGACCTCGTGCATCACATCAGGACCTCGTGCGTCACATCCAGGACCTCGTGCATCACCTCAGGACCTCGTGCAGCACATCCAGGACCTCGTGCGTCACATCCAGGACCTCGTGCATCACATCCAGGACCTTTTGCATCACCTCAGGACCTCGTGCATCACATCAGGACCTCGTGCGTCACATCCAGGACCTCGTGCATCACATCCAGGACCTCGTGCGTCACATCCAGGACCTCGTGCAGCACTTCAGGACCTCGTGCATCACATCCAGGACCTCGTGCATCACATCCAGGACCTCGTGCATCACATCCAGGACCTCGTGCGTCACATCCAGGACCTCGTGCATCATATCCAGGACCTCGTGCATCACATCCAGGACCTCGTGCATCACCTCAGGACCTCGTGCATCACATCAGGACCTCGTGCAGCACATCCAGGACCTCGTGCAGCACATCAGGACCTCGTGCATCACATCCAGGACCTCGTGCAGCACCTCAGGACCTCGTGCATCACATCCAGGACCTCGTGCATCACCTCAGGACCTCGTGCAGCACATCCAGGACCTTGTGCGTCACATCCAGGACCTCGTGCATCACATCCAGGACCTCGTGCATCACCTCAGGACCTCGTGCATCACATCAGGACCTCGTGCACCACATCAGGACCTCGTGCGGCACATCCAGGACCTCGTGCATCACATCAGGACCTCGTGAATCACATCCAGGACATCGTGCAGCACATCAGGACCTCGTGCATCACATCCAGGACCTTGTGCATCACCTCAGGACCTCGTGCATCACATCAGGACCTCGTGCGTCACATCCAGGACCTCATGCATCACATCCAGGACCTCGTGCGTCACATCCAGGACCTCGTGCAGCACATCAGGACCTCGTGCAGCACATCCAGGACCTCGTGCATCACATCCAGGACCTCGTGCAGCACATCAGGACCTCGTGCATCACATCCAGGACCTCGTGCGTCACATCCAGGACCTCGTGCAGCACATCCAGGACCTCGTGCGTCACATCCAGGACCTCGTGCATCACATCCAGGACCTTGTGCATCACATCCAGGACCTCGTGCGTCACATCCAGGACCTCGTGCGTCACATCCAGGACCTCGTGCAGCACATCCAGGACCTCGTGCAGCACATCCAGGACCTCGTGCATCACATCAGGACCTCGTGCATCACATCCAGGACCTCGTGCAGCACCTCAGGACCTCGTGCAGCACATCCAGGACCTCGTGCAGCACATCCAGGACCTCGTGCATCACCTCAGGACCTCGTGCAGCACATCCAGGACCTCGTGCAGCACATCCAGGACCTCGTGCATCACATCCAGGACCTCGTGCGTCACATCCAGGACCTCGTGCGTCACATCCAGGACCTCGTGCATCATATCCAGGACCTCGTGCATCACATCCAGGACCTCTTGCATCACCTCAGGAGCTCGTGCATCACATCAGGACCTCGTGCAGCACATCCAGGACCTCGTGCTGCACATCAGGACCTCGTGCATCACATCCAGGACCTCGTGCATCAACTCAGGACCTCGTGCATCACATCCAAGACCTCGTGCAGCACCTCAGGACCTCGTGCATCACATCCAGGACCTCGTGCATCACCTCAGGACCTTGTGCAGCACATCCAGGACCTCGTGCGTCACATCCAGGACCTCGTGCATCACATCCAGGACCTCGTGCATCACATCCAGGACCTCGTGCATCACATCAGGACCTCGTGCACAACATCAGGACCTCGTGCAGCACATCCAGGACCTCGTGCATCACATCCAGGACCTCGTGTATCACCTCAGGACCTCGTGCATCACATCCAGGACCTCGTGCAGCACATCAGGACCTCGTGCATCACATCCAGGACCTCGTGCATCACATCCAGGACCTCGTGGGTAACATCCAGGACCTCGTGCAGCACATCCAGGACCTCGTGCAGCACATCCAGGACCTCGTGCATCAAATCAGGACCTCTTGCATCACATCCAGGACCTCGTGCAGCACATCCAGGACCTCGTGCAGCACCTCAGGACCTCGTGCATCACATCCAGGACCTCGTGCATCACATCCAGGACCTCGTGCATCACATCCAGGACCTCGTGCATCACATCCAGGACCTCGTGCATCACATCAGGACCTCGTGCATCACATCGAGGACCTCGTGCAACACATCAGGACCTCGTGCATCACATCCAGGACCTCGTGCAGCACCTCAGGACCTCGTGCATCACATCAGGACCTCGTGCATCACATCCAGGACCTCGTGCATCACATCCAGGACCTCGTGCAGCACCTCAGGACCTCGTGCATCACCTCAGGACCTCGTGCATCACATCCAGGACCTAGTGCAGCACCTCAGGACCTCGTGCATCACCTCAGGACCTCATGCATCACATCCAAGACCTCGTGCAGCACATCCAGGACCTCGTGCAGCACATCCAGGACCTTGTGCATCACATTCAAGACCTCGTGCAGCACCTCAGGACCTCGTGCATCACATCCAAGACCTCGTGTAGCGCATCCAGGACCTCGTGCACCACCTCAGGACCTGGTGCATCATATCCAAGACCTCGTGCATCACATCCAGGACCTCGTGCAGCACATCAGGACCTCGTGCAGCACATCAGAACCTCGTGCAGCACATCCAGGACCTCATGCATCACATCAGGACCTCGTGCACCACATCAGGACCTCGTGCATCACATCCAGGACCTCGTGCATCACATCCAGGACCTCGTGCAGCACCTCAGGACCTCGTGCATCACCTCAGGACCTCGTGCATCACATCCAGGACCTCGTACATCACATCCAGGACCTCGTGCAGCACCTCAGGACCTCTTGCATCACCTCAGGACCTCATGCATCACATCCAAGACCTCGTGCAGCACATCCAGGACCTCGTGCAGCACATCCAGGACCTCATGCATCACATCCAGGACCTAGTGCAGCACCTCAGGACCTCGTGCATCACCTCAGGACCTCGTGATTCACATCCAAGACCTCGTGCAGCGCATCCAGGACCTCGTGCACCACCTCAGGACCTTGTGCAGCACCTCAGAACCTCGTGCAGCACATCCAGGACCTCATGCATCACATCAGGACCTCGTGCACCACATCAGGACCTCGTGCATCAAATCAGGACCTCATGCACCACATCAAGACCTCGTGCATCACATCAGGACCTCGTGCATCACATCCAGGACCTCGTGCATCACATCAGGACCTCGTGCACCACATCAGGACCTCGTGCATCACATCCAAGACCTCGTGTATCACATCCAGGACCTCGTGCATCACCTCAGGACCTCGTGTAGCACATCAGGACCTCGTGCAGCACATCCAGGACCTCGTGCATCACATCAGGACCTCGTGCACCACACCAGGACCTCGTGCATCACATCAGGACCTCGTGCACCACATCAGGACCTTGTGCATCACATCCAAGACCTCGTGCATCACATCCAGGACCTCGTGCATCAAATCTTGATTACATCCAGGACCTCGTACAGCACATCCAGGACCTCGTGCATCATATCCAGGACCTTGTGCAGCACATCAGGACCTCGTGCTTCACATACAAGACCTCGTGCAGCACATCCAGGACCTCATGCAGCACCTCAGGACCTGGTGCATCATATCCAGGACCTCGTGCATCACATCCAGGACCTCATGCATCACCTCAGGACCTGGTGCAGCACATCAGGACCTCGTGCAGCACATCCAGGACCTCGTGCATCACATCAGGACCTCATGCACCACATCAGGACCTCGTGCAGCACCTCAGGACCTCGTGTATCACATCCAGGACCTCGTGCAGCACATCCAGGACCTCGTGCATCACCTCAGGACCTGGTGCAGCACCTCAGGACCTCGTGCATCACATCAGGACCTCGTGCATCACATCCAGGACCTCGTGCATCACATCCAGGACCTCGTGCATCACCTCAGGACCTCGTGCATCACATCAGGACCTCGTGCAGCACATCCAGGACCTCGTGCAGCACATCAGGACCTCGTGCATCACATCCAGGACCTCGTGCATCACCTCAGGACCTCGTGCATCACATCCAGGACCTCGTGCAGCACACCAGGACCTCGTGCATCACATCCAGGACCTCGTGCATCACCTCAGGACCTCGTGCATCACATCCAGGACCTCGTGCAGCACATCCAGGACCTCGTTTATCATATCCAGGACCTCGTGCATCACATCAGGACCTCGTGCATCACATCCAGGACCTCGTGCATCACATCCAGGACCTCGTGCAGCACCTCAGGACCTCGTGCATCACATCAGGACCTCGTGCATCACATCCAGGACCTCGTGCATCACATCCAGGACCTCGTGCAGCACCTCAGGACCTCGTGCATCACCTCAGGACCTCGTACATCACATCCAGGACCTCATGCATCACATCCAGGACCTAGTGCAGCACCTCAGGACCTCGTGCATCACCTCAGGACCTCATGCATCACATCCAAGACCTCGTGCAGCACATCCAGGACCTCGTGCAGCACATCCAGGACCTCGTGCATCACATCCAGGACCTCGTGCAGCACCTCAGGACCTCGTGCATCACCTCAGGACCTCGTGCATCACATCCAAGACCTCGTGTAGCGCATCCAGGACCTCGTGCACCACCTCAGGACCTGGTGCATCACATCCAGGACCTCTTGCATCACCTCAGGACCTCGTGCATCACATCAGGACCTCGTGCATCACATCCAGGACCTCGTGCATCACATCAGGACCTCGTGCACCACAT
Organism: Eucyclogobius newberryi; assembly: GCF_026437365.1. NCBI lineage: Eukaryota > Metazoa > Chordata > Actinopteri > Gobiiformes > Gobiidae > Eucyclogobius > Eucyclogobius newberryi. The sequence goes on along the minus strand of NW_027316278.1, from coordinate 5,836,668 downwards.
CAGGACCTCGTGCATCACATCCAAGACCTCGTGTATCACATCCAGGACCTCGTGCATCACCTCAGGACCTCGTGCAGCACATCAGGACCTCGTGCAGCACATCCAGGACCTCGTGCATCACATCCAGGACCTCGTGCAGCACATCAGGACCTCGTGCATCACATCCAGGACCTCGTGCGTCATATCCAGGACCTCGTGCAGCACATCCAGGACCTCGTGCGTCACATCCAGGACCTCTTGCGTCACATCCAGGACCTCGTGCAGCACATCCAGGACCTCGTGCAGCACATCCAGGACCTCGTGCATCACATCAGGACCTCGTGCATCACATCCAGGACCTCGTGCAGCACCTCAGGACCTCGTGCAGCACATCCAGGACCTCGTGCAGCACATCCAGGACCTCGTGCATCACCTCAGGACCTCGTGCAGCACATCCAGGACCTCGTGCAGCACATCCAGGACCTCGTGCATCACATCCAGGACCTCGTGCGTCACATCCAGGACCTCGTGCGTCACATCCAGGACCTCGTGCATCACATCCAGGACCTCTTGCATCACCTCAGGACCTCGTGCATCACATCAGGACCTCGTGCAGCACATCCAGGACCTCGTGCTGCACATCAGGACCTCGTGCATCACATCCAGGACCTCGTGCATCAACTCAGGACCTCGTGCATCACATCCAGGACCTCGTGCAGCACCTCAGGACCTCGTGCATCACATCCAGGACCTCGTGCATCACCTCAGGACCTTGTGCAGCAAATCCAGGACCTCGTGCGTCACATCCAGGACCTCGTGCATCACATCCAGGACCTCGTGCATCACATCCAGGACCTCGTGCATCACATCAGGACCTCGTGCACCACATCAGGACCTCGTGCAGCACATCCAGGACCTCGTGCAGCACATCAGGACCTCGTGCATCACATCCAGGACCTCGTGTATCACCTAAGGACCTCGTGCATCACATCCAGGACCTCGTGCAGCACATCAGGACCTCGTGCATCACATCCAGGACCTCGTGCATCACATCCAGGACCTCGTGCGTAACATCCAGGACCTCGTGCAGCACATCCAGGACCTCGTGCAGCACATCCAGGACCTCGTGCATCAAATCAGGACCTCGTGCATCACATCCAGGACCTCGTGCAGCACATCCAGGACCTCGTGCAGCACCTCAGGACCTCGTGCAGCACATCCAAGACCTCGTGCAGCACATCAAGGACCTCGTGCATCACATCCAGGACCTCGTGCATCACATCCAGGATCTCGTGCATCACATCCAGGACCTCGTGCGTCACATCCAGGACCTCGTGCAGCACCTCAGGACCTCGTGCAGCACATCCAGGACCTCGTGCAGCACATCCAGGACCTCATGCATCACCTCAGGACCTCGTGCAGCACATCCAGGACCTCGTGCATCACATCCAGGACCTCGTGCATCACATCCAGGACATCGTGCGTCACATCCAGGACCTCGTCCGTCACATCCAGGACCTCGTGCGTCACATCCAGGACCTCGTGCATCACATCCAGGACCTCGTGCGTCACATCCAGGACCTCGTGCGTCACATCCAGGACCTCGTGCATCACATCCAGGACCTCGTGCATCACCTCAGGACCTTGTGCATCACATCAGGACCTCGTGCAGCACATCCAGGACCTCGTGCAGCACATCAGGACCTCGTGCATCACATCCAGGACCTCGTGCATCACCTCAGGACCTCGTGCATCACATCCAGGACCTCGTGCATCACCTCAGGACCTTGTGCATCACATCAGGACCTCGTGCAGCACATCCAGGACCTCGTGCAGCACATCAGGACCTCGTGCATCACATCCAGGACCTCGTGCATCACCTCAGGACCTCGTGCATCACATCCAGGACCTCGTGCAGCACATCAGGACCTCGTGCATCACATCCAGGACCTCGTGCATCACCTCAGGACCTCGTGCATCACATCCAGGACCTCGTGCAGCACATCCAGGACCTCTTGCATCACATCCAGGACCTCGTGCATCACATCCAGGACCTCGTGCATCACATCAGGACCTCGTGCATCACATCCAGGACCTCGTGCATCACCTCAGGACCTTGTGCATCACATCAGGACCTCGTGCAGCACATCCAGGACCTCGTGCAGCACATCAGGACCTCGTGCATCACATCCAGGACCTCGTGCATCACCTCAGGACCTCGTGCATCACATCCAGGACCTCGTGCAGCACATCAGGACCTCGTGCATCACATCCAGGACCTCGTGCATCACCTCAGGACCTCGTGCATCACATCCAGGACCTCGTGCAGCACATCCAGGACCTCTTGCATCACATCCAGGACCTCGTGCATCACATCCAGGACCTCGTGCATCACATCAGGACCTCGTGCATCACATCCAGGACCTCGTGCATCACATCCAGGACCTCTTGCAGCACCTCAGGACCTCGTGCATCACATCAGGACCTCGTGCATCACATCCAGGACCTCGTGCATCACATCCAGGATCTCGTGCAGCACCTCAGGACCTCGTGCATCACCTCAGGACCTCGTGCATCACATCCAGGACCTCGTATATCACATCCAGGACCTCGTGCAGCACCTCAGGACCTCGTGCATCACCTCAGGACCTCATGAATCACATCCAAGACCTCGTGCAGCACATCCAGGACCTCGTGCAGCACATCCAGGACCTCGTGCATCACATCCAGGACCTAGTGCAGCACCTCAGGACCTCGTGCATCACCTCAGGACCTCGTGATTCAAATCCAAGACCTTGTGCAGCGCATCCAGGACCTCGTGCACCACCTCAGGACCTTGTGCAGCACATCAGAACCTCGTGCAGCACATCCAGGACCTCATGCATCACATCAGGACCTCGTGCACCACATCAGGACCTCGTGCATCACATCAGGACCTCATGCACCACATCAGGACCTCGTGCATCACATCAGGACCTCGTGCATCACATCCAGGACCTCGTGCATCACATCAGGACCTCGTGCACCACATCAGGACCTCGTGCATCACATCCAAGACCTCGTGTATCACATCCAGGACCTCGTGCATCACCTCAGGACCTCGTGTAGCACATCAGGACCTCGTGCAGCACATCCAGGACCTCGTGCATCACATCAGGACCTCGTGCACCACACCAGGACCTCGTGCATCACATCAGGACCTCGTGCACCACATCAGGACCTTGTGCATCACATCCAAGACCTCGTGCATCACATCCAGGACCTCGTGCATCAAATCTTGATTACATCCAGGACCTCGTACAGCACATCCAGGACCTCGTGCATCATATCCAGGACCTCGTGCAGCACATCAGGACCTCGTGCTTCACATACAAGACCTCGTGCAGCACATCCAGGACCTCGTGCAGCACCTCAGGACCTGGTGCATCACATCCAGGACCTCGTGCAGCACATCCAGGACCTCGTGCAGCACCTCAGGACCTGGTGCAGCACATCAGGACCTCGTGCAGCACATCCAGGACCTCGTGCATCACATCAGGACCTCGTGCACCACATCAGGACCTCGTGCATCACATCAGGACCTCGTGCATCACATCAGGACCTCGTGCACCACATCAGGACCTGGTGCATCACATCCAGGACCTCGTGCAGCACATCCAGGACCTCGTGTATCACATCCAGGACCTCGTGCAGCACATACAGGACCTCGTGCATCACCTCAGGACCTGGTGCAGCACCTCAGGACCTGGTGCATCACATCCAGGACCTCGTGCATCACATCCAGGACCTTGTGCGTCACATCCAGGACCTCGTGCATCACATCCAGGACCTCGTGCATCACATCCAGGACCTCGTGCATCACCTCAGGACCTCGTGCATCACATCAGGACCTCGTGCAGCACATCCAGGACCTCGTGCAGCACATCAGGACCTCGTGCATCACATCCAGGATCTCGTGCATCACCTCAGGACCTCGTGCATCACATCCAGGACCTCGTGCAGCACATCAGGACCTCGTGCATCACATCCAGGACCTCGTGCATCACCTCAGGACCTCGTGCATCACATCCAGGACCTCGTGCATCACATCCAGGACCTCGTGCATCACATCCAGGACCTCGTGCATCACATCAGGACCTCGTGCATCACATCCAGGACATCGTGCATCACATCCAGGACCTCGTGCAGCACCTCAGGACCTCGTGCATCACATCAGGACCTCGTGCATCACATCCAGGACCTCGTGCATCACATCCAGGACCTCGTGCAGCACCTCAGGACCTCGTGCATCACCTCAGGACCTCGTGCATCACATCCAGGACCTCGTGCATCACATCCAGGACCTAGTGCAGCACCTCAGGACCTCATGCATCACCTCAGGACCTCATGCATCACATCCAAGACCTCGTGCAGCACATCCAGGACCTCGTGCAGCACATCCAGGACCTTGTGCATCACATCCAGGACCTCGTGCAGCACCTCAGGACCTCGTGCATCACATCCAAGACCTCGTGTAGCGCATCCAGGACCTCGTGCACCACCTCAGGACCAGGTGCATCACATCCAAGACCTCGTGCATCACATCCAGGACCTCGTGCATCACATCAGGACCTCGTGCATCACATCCAGGACCTCGTGCATCACCTCAGGACCTCGTGCATCACATCCAGGACCTCGTGCAGCACATCCAGGACCTCGTGCATCACATCCAGGACCTTGTGCATCACATCCAGGACCTCGTGCATCACATCAGGACCTCGTGCATCACATCCAGGACCTCGTGCATCACATCCAGGACCTCGTGCAGCACCTCAGGACCTCGTGCATCACCTCAGGACCTCATGCATCACATCCAAGACCTCGTGCAGCACATCCAGGACCTCGTGCAGCACATCCAGGACCTCGTGCATCACATCCAGGACCTCGTGCAGCACCTCAGGACCTCGTGCATCACATCCAGGACCTCGTGCAGCACCTCAGGACCTCGTGCATCACATCCAAGACCTCGTGCATCACATCCAGGACCTCGTGCATCACCTCAGGACCTTGTGCAGCACATCAGAACCTCGTGCAGCACATCCAGGACCTCATGCATCACATCAGGACCTCGTGCACCACATCAGGACCTCGTGCATCACATCCAGGACCTCGTGCATCACATCCAGGACCTCGTGCAGCACCTCAGGACCTCGTGCATCACCTCAGGACCTCGTGCATCACATCCAGGACCTCGTACATCACATCCAGGACCTCGTGCAGCACCTCAGGACCTCGTGCATCACCTCAGGACCTCATGCATCACATCCAAGACCTCGTGCAGCACATCCAGGTTCTCGTGCAGCACATCCAGGACCTCATGCATCACATCCAGGACCTAGTGCAGCACCTCAGGACCTCGTGCATCACCTCAGGACCTCGTGATTCACATCCAAGACCTCGTGCAGCGCATCCAGGACCTCGTGCACCACCTCAGGACCTTGTGCAGCACATCAGAACCTCGTGCAGCACATCCAGGACCTCATGCATCACATCAGGACCTCGTGCACCACATCAGGACCTCGTGCATCAAATCAGGACCTCATGCACCACATCAGGACCTCGTGGATCACATCAGGACCTCGTGCATCACATCCAGGACCTCGTGCATCACATCAGGACCTCGTGCACCACATCAGGACCTCGTGCATCACATCCAAGACCTCGTGTATCACATCCAGGACCTCGTGCATCACCTCAGGACTTCGTGTAGCACATCAGGACCTCGTGCAGCACATCCAGGACCTCGTGCATCACATCAGGACCTCGTGCACCACACCAGGACCTCGTGCATCACATCAGGACCTCGTGCATCAAATCTTGATTACATCCAGGACCTCGTACAGCACATCCAGGACCTCGTGCATCATATCCAGGACCCTGTGCAGCACATCCAGGACCTCATGCAGCACCTCAGGACCTGGTGCATCACATCCAGGACCTCGTGCATCACATCAGGACCTCATGCACCACATCAGGACCTCGTGCATCACATCAGGACCTCGTGCATCACATCAGGACCTCGTGCACCACATCAGGACCTGGTGCATCACATCCAGGACCTCGTGAAGCACATCCAGGACCTCGTGTATCACATCCAGGACCTCGTGCAGCACATCAAGGACCTCGTGCATCACCTCAGGACCTGGTGCAGCACCTCAGGACCTGGTGCATCACATCCAGGACCTCGTGCATCACATCCAGGACCTTGTGCGTCACATCCAGGACCTCGTGCATCACATCCAGGACCTTGTGCATCACATCCAGGACCTCGTGCATCACCTCAGGACCTCGTGCATCACATCAGGACCTCGTGCAGCACATCCAGGACATCGTGCAGCACATCAGGACCTCGTGCAGCACCTCAGGACCTCGTGCATCACCTCAGGACCTCGTGCATCACATCCAGGACCTCGTACATCACATCCAGGACCTCGTGCAGCACCTCAGGACCTCGTGCATCACCTCAGGACCTCATGCATCACATCCAAGACCTCGTGCAGCACATCCAGGTTCTCGTGCAGCACATCCAGGACCTCATGCATCACATCCAGGACCTAGTGCAGCACCTCAGGACCTCGTGCATCACCTCAGGACCTCGTGATTCACATCCAAGACCTCGTGCAGCGCATCCAGGACCTCGTGCACCACCTCAGGACCTTGTGCAGCACATCAGAACCTCGTGCAGCACATCCAGGACCTCATGCATCACATCAGGACCTCGTGCACCACATCAGGACCTCGTGCATCAAATCAGGACCTCATGCACCACATCAGGACCTCGTGGATCACATCAGGACCTCGTGCATCACATCCAGGACCTCGTGCATCACATCAGGACCTCGTGCACCACATCAGGACCTCGTGCATCACATCCAAGACCTCGTGTATCACATCCAGGACCTCGTGCATCACCTCAGGACTTCGTGTAGCACATCAGGACCTCGTGCAGCACATCCAGGACCTCGTGCATCACATCAGGACCTCGTGCACCACACCAGGACCTCGTGCATCACATCAGGACCTCGTGCATCAAATCTTGATTACATCCAGGACCTCGTACAGCACATCCAGGACCTCGTGCATCATATCCAGGACCCTGTGCAGCACATCCAGGACCTCATGCAGCACCTCAGGACCTGGTGCATCACATCCAGGACCTCGTGCATCACATCAGGACCTCATGCACCACATCAGGACCTCGTGCATCACATCAGGACCTCGTGCATCACATCAGGACCTCGTGCACCACATCAGGACCTGGTGCATCACATCCAGGACCTCGTGAAGCACATCCAGGACCTCGTGTATCACATCCAGGACCTCGTGCAGCACATCAAGGACCTCGTGCATCACCTCAGGACCTGGTGCAGCACCTCAGGACCTGGTGCATCACATCCAGGACCTCGTGCATCACATCCAGGACCTTGTGCGTCACATCCAGGACCTCGTGCATCACATCCAGGACCTTGTGCATCACATCCAGGACCTCGTGCATCACCTCAGGACCTCGTGCATCACATCAGGACCTCGTGCAGCACATCCAGGACATCGTGCAGCACATCAGGACCTCGTGCATCACATCCAGGACCTTGTGCATCACCTCAGGACCTCGTGCATCACATCCAGGACCTCGTGCAGCACACCAGGACCTCGTGCATCACATCCAGGACCTCGTGCATCACCTCAGGACCTCGTGCATCACATCCAGGACCTCGTGCAGCACATCCAGGACCTCGTGCATCACATCCAGGACCTCGTGCATCACATCCAGGACCTCGTGCATCACATCAGGACCTCGTGCATCACATCCAGGACCTCGTGCATCACATCCAGGACCTCGTGCAGCACCTCAGGACCTCGTGCATCACATCAGGACCTCGTGCATCACATCCAGGACCTCGTGCAGCACACCAGGACCTCGTGCATCACATCCAGGACCTCGTGCAGCACCTCAGGACCTCGTGCCTCACATCAGGACCTCGTACATCACATCCAGGACCTCGTGCAGCACCTCAGGACCTCGTGCATCACCTCAGGACCTCGTACATCACATCCAGGACTTCATGCATCACATCCAGGACCTAGTGCAGCACCTCAGGACCTCGTGCATTTCCTCAGGACCTCATGCATCACATCCAAGACCTCGTGCAGCACATCCAGGACCTCGTGCAGCACATCCAGGACCTCGTGCATCAAATCCAGGACCTCGTGCAGCACCTCAGGACCTCGTGCATCACCTCAGGACCTGGTGCATCACATCCAAGACCTCGTGTAGCGCATCCAGGACCTCGTGCACCACCTCAGGACCTGGTGCATCACATCCAAGACCTCGTGCATCACATCCAGGACCTCGTGCATCACCTCAGGACCTTGTGCAGCACATCAGAACCTCGTGCAGCACATCCAGGACCTCATGCATCACATCAGGACCTCGTGCACCACATCAGGACCTCGTGCATCACATCAGGACCTCGTGCACCACATCAGGACCTCGTGCATCACATCAGGACCTTGTGCATCACATCCAGGACCTCGTGCATCACATCAGGACCTCGTGCACCACATCAGGACCTCGTGCATCACATCCAAGACCTCGTGTATCACATCCAGGACCTCGTGCATCACCTCAGGACCTCGTGCAGCACATCAGGACCTCGTGCAGCACATCGAGGACCTCGTGCATCACATCCAGGACCTCGTGCAGCACATCAGGACCTCGTGCAGCACATCAGGACCTCGTGCATCACATCCAGGACCTCGTGCGTCACATCCAGGACCTCGTGCAGCACATCCAGGACCTCGTGCGTCACATCCAGGACCTCGTGCGTCACATCCAGGACCTCGTGCATCACATCCAGGACCTTGTGCATCACATCCAGGACCTCGTGCAGCACATCCAGGACCTCGTGCGTCACATCCAGGACCTCGTGCGTCACATCCAGGACCTCGTGCAGCACATCCAGGACCTCGTGCAGCACATCCAAGACCTCGTGCGTCACATCAGGACCTCGTGCATCACATCCAGGACCTCGTGCAGCACCTCAGGACCTCGTGCAGCACATCCAGGACCTCGTGCAGCACATCCAGGACCTCGTGCATCACCTCAGGACCTCGTGCAGCACATCCAGGACCTCGTGCATCACATCCAGGACCTCGTGCATCACATCCAGGACCTCGTGCGTCACATCCAGGACCTCGTTCGTCATATCCAGGACCTCGTGCATCACATCCAGGACCTCTTGCATCACATCAGGACCTCGTGCACCACATCAGGACCTCGTGCATCAAATCAGGACCTCATGCACCACATCAGGACCTCGTGGATCACATCAGGACCTCGTGCATCACATCCAGGACCTCGTGCATCACATCAGGACCTCGTGCACCACATCAGGACCTCGTGCATCACATCCAAGACCTCGTGTATCACATCCAGGACCTCGTGCATCACCTCAGGACTTCGTGTAGCACATCAGGACCTCGTGCAGCACATCCAGGACCTCGTGCATCACATCAGGACCTCGTGCACCACACCAGGACCTCGTGCATCACATCAGGACCTCGTGCATCAAATCTTGATTACATCCAGGACCTCGTACAGCACATCCAGGACCTCGTGCATCATATCCAGGACCTTGTGCAGCACATCCAGGACCTCATGCAGCACCTCAGGACCTGGTGCATCACATCCAGGACCTCGTGCATCACATCAGGACCTCATGCACCACATCAGGACCTCGTGCATCACATCAGGACCTCGTGCATCACATCAGGACCTCGTGCACCACATCAGGACCTGGTGCATCACATCCAGGACCTCGTGCAGCACATCCAGGACCTCGTGTATCACATCCAGGACCTCGTGCAGCACATCCAGGACCTCGTGCATCACCTCAGGACCTGGTGCAGCACCTCAGGACCTGGTGCATCACATCCAGGACCTCGTGCATCACATCCAGGACCTTGTGCGTCACATCCAGGACCTCGTGCATCACATCCAAGACCTCGTGCAGCACATCCAGGTTCTCGTGCAGCACATCCAGGACCTCATGCATCACATCCAGGACCTAGTGCAGCACCTCAGGACCTCGTGCATCACCTCAGGACCTCGTGATTCACATCCAAGACCTCGTGCAGCGCATCCAGGACCTCGTGCACCACCTCAGGACCTTGTGCAGCACATCAGAACCTCGTGCAGCACATCCAGGACCTCATGCATCACATCAGGACCTCGTGCACCACATCAGGACCTCGTGCATCAAATCAGGACCTCATGCACCACATCAGGACCTCGTGGATCACATCAGGACCTCGTGCATCACATCCAGGACCTCGTGCATCACATCAGGACCTCGTGCACCAAATCAGGACCTCGTGCATCACATCCAAGACCTCGTGTATCACATCCAGGACCTCGTGCATCACCTCAGGACTTCGTGTAGCACATCAGGACCTCGTGCAGCACATCCAGGACCTCGTGCATCACATCAGGACCTCGTGCACCACACCAGGACCTCGTGCATCACATCAGGACCTCGTGCATCAAATCTTGATTACATCCAGGACCTCGTACAGCACATCCAGGACCTCGTGCATCATATCCAGGACCCTGTGCAGCACATCCAGGACCTCATGCAGCACCTCAGGACCTGGTGCATCACATCCAGGACCTCGTGCATCACATCAGGACCTCATGCACCACATCAGGACCTCGTGCATCACATCAGGACCTCGTGCATCACATCAGGACCTCGTGCCCCACATCAGGACCTGGTGCATCACATCCAGGACCTCGTGAAGCACATCCAGGACCTCGTGTATCACATCCAGGACCTCGTGCAGCACATCCAGGACCTCGTGCATCACCTCAGGACCTGGTGCAGCACCTCAGGACCTGGTGCATCACATCCAGGACCTCGTGCATCACATCCAGGACCTTGTGCGTCACATCCAGGACCTCGTGCATCACATCCAGGACCTTGTGCATCACATCCAGGACCTCGTGCATCACCTCAGGACCTCGTGCATCACATCAGGACCTCGTGCAGCACATCCAGGACATCGTGCAGCACATCAGGACCTCGTGCATCACATCCAGGACCTTGTGCATCACCTCAGGACCTCGTGCATCACATCCAGGACCTCGTGCAGCACACCAGGACCTCGTGCATCACATCCAGGACCTCGTGCATCACCTCAGGACCTCGTGCATCACATCCAGGACCTCGTGCAGCACATCCAGGACCTCGTGCATCACATCCAGGACCTCGTGCATCACATCCAGGACCTCGTGCATCACATCAGGACCTCGTGCATCACATCCAGGACCTCGTGCATCACATCCAGGACCTCGTGCAGCACCTCAGGACCTCGTGCATCACATCAGGACCTCGTGCATCACATCCAGGACCTCGTGCAGCACACCAGGACCTCGTGCATCACATCCAGGACCTCGTGCAGCACCTCAGGACCTCGTGCATCACATCAGGACCTCGTACATCACATCCAGGACCTCGTGCAGCACCTCAGGACCTCGTGCATCACCTCAGGACCTCGTACATCACATCCAGGACTTCATGCATCACATCCAGGACCTAGTGCAGCACCTCAGGACCTCGTGCATTTCCTCAGGACCTCATGCATCACATCCAAGACCTCGTGCAGCACATCCAGGACCTCGTGCAGCACATCCAGGACCTCGTGCATCAAATCCAGGACCTCGTGCAGCACCTCAGGACCTCGTGCATCACCTCAGGACCTGGTGCATCACATCCAAGACCTCGTGTAGCGCATCCAGGACCTCGTGCACCACCTCAGGACCTGGTGCATCACATCCAAGACCTCGTGCATCACATCCAGGACCTCGTGCATCACCTCAGGACCTTGTGCAGCACATCAGAACCTCGTGCAGCACATCCAGGACCTCATGCATCACATCAGGACCTCGTGCACCACATCAGGACCTCGTGCATCACATCAGGACCTCGTGCACCACATCAGGACCTCGTGCATCACATCAGGACCTTGTGCATCACATCCAGGACCTCGTGCATCACATCAGGACCTCGTGCACCACATCAGGACCTCGTGCATCACATCCAAGACCTCGTGTATCACATCCAGGACCTCGTGCATCACCTCAGGACCTCGTGCAGCACATCAGGACCTCGTGCAGCACATCGAGGACCTCGTGCATCACATCCAGGACCTCGTGCAGCACATCAGGACCTCGTGCAGCACATCAGGACCTCGTGCATCACATCCAGGACCTCGTGCGTCACATCCAGGACCTCGTGCAGCACATCCAGGACCTCGTGCGTCACATCCAGGACCTCGTGCGTCACATCCAGGACCTCGTGCATCACATCCAGGACCTTGTGCATCACATCCAGGACCTCGTGCAGCACATCCAGGACCTCGTGCGTCACATCCAGGACCTCGTGCGTCACATCCAGGACCTCGTGCAGCACATCCAGGACCTCGTGCAGCACATCCAAGACCTCGTGCGTCACATCAGGACCTCGTGCATCACATCCAGGACCTCGTGCAGCACCTCAGGACCTCGTGCAGCACATCCAGGACCTCGTGCAGCACATCCAGGACCTCGTGCATCACCTCAGGACCTCGTGCAGCACATCCAGGACCTCGTGCATCACATCCAGGACCTCGTGCATCACATCCAGGACCTCGTGCGTCACATCCAGGACCTCGTGCATCATATCCAGGACCTCGTGCATCACATCCAGGACCTCTTGCATCACCTCAGGACCTCGAGCATCACATCAGGACCTCGTGCAGCACATCCAGGACCTCGTGCAGCACATCAGGACCTCGTGCATCACATCCAGGACCTCGTGCATCAACTCAGGACCTCGTGCATCACATCCAGGACCTCGTGCAGCACCTCAGGGCCTCGTGCATCACATCCAGGACCTCGTGCATCACCTCAGGACCTTGTGCAGCACATCCAGGACCTCGTGCGTCACATCCAGGACCTCGTGCATCACATCCAGGACCTCGTGCATCACATCCAGGACCTCGTGCATCACATCAGGACCTCGTGCACCACATCAGGACCTCGTGCAGCACATCCAGGACCTCGTGCAGCACATCAGGACCTCGTGCATCACATCCAGGACCTCGTGCATCACCTCAGGACCTCGTGCATCACATCCAGGACCTCGTGCAGCACATCAGGACCTTGTGCATCACATCCAGGACCTAGTGCATCACCTCAGGACCTCGTGCATCACATCAGGACCTCGTGCATCACATCCAGGACCTTGTGCATCACATCCAGGACCTCGTGCGTCACATCCAGGACCTCGTGCAGCACATCCAGGACCTCGTGCAGCACATCCAGGACCTCGTGCATCAAATCAGGACCTCGTGCATCACATCCAGGACCTCGTGCAGCACATCCAGGACCTCGTGCAGCACCTCAGGACCTCGTGCAGCACATCCAGGACCTCGTGCACCACATCAAGGACCTCGTGCATCACTTCCAGGACCTCGTGCATCACATCCAGGACCTCGTGCATCACATCCAGGACCTCGTGCGTCACATCCAGGACCTCGTGCAGCACCTCAGGACCTCGTGCAGCACATCCAGGACCTCGTGCAGCACATCCAGGACCTCATGCATCACCTCAGGACCTCGTGCAGCACATCCAGGACCTAGTGCATCACATCCAGGACCTCGTGCATCACATCCAGGACATCGTGCGTCACATCCAGGACCTCGTCCGTCACATCCAGGACCTCGTGCATCACATCCAGGACCTCGTGCCTCACATCCAGGACCTCGTGCGTCACATCCAGGACCTCGTGCGTCACATCCAGGACCTCGTGCGTCACATCCAGGACCTCGTGCATCACCTCAGGACCTCGTGCATCACATCAGGACCTCGTGCAGCACATCCAGGACCTCGTGCAGCACATCAGGACCTCGTGCATCACATCCAGGACCTCGTGCATCACCTCAGGACCTCGTGCATCACATCCAGGACCTCGTGCAGCACATCAGGACCTCGTGCATCACATCCAGGACCTCGTGCATCACCTCAGGACCTCGTGCATCACATCCAGGACCTCGTGCAGCACATCCAGGACCTCTTGCATCACATCCAGGACCTCGTGCATCACATCCAGGACCTCGTGCATCACACCAGGACCTCGTGCATCACATCCAGGACCTCGTGCATCACATCGAGGACCTCGTGCAGCACCTCAGGACCTCGTGCATCACATCAGGACCTCGTGCATCACATCCAGGACCTCGTGCATCACATCCAGGACCTCGTGCAGCACCTCAGGACCTGGTGCATCACCTCAGGACCTCGTGCATCACATCCAGGACCTCGTACATCACATCCAGGACCTCGTGCGTCACATCCAGGACCTCGTGCATCACACCAGGACCTCGTGCATCACATCCAGGACCTCGTGCGTCACATCCAGGACCTCGTGCGTCACATCCAGGACCTCGTGCATCACCTCAGGACCTTGTGCATCACATCAGGACCTCGTGCAGCACATCCAGGACCTCGTGCAGCACATCAGGACCTCGTGCATCACATCCAGGACCTTGTGCATCACATCCAGGACCTCGTGCATCACCTCAGGACCTCGGGCATCACATCCAGGACCTCGTGCAGCACATCAGGACCTCGTGCATCACAGCCAGGACCTCGTGCATCACCTCAGGACCTCGTGCATCACATCCAGGACCTCGTGCAGCACATCCAGGACCTCTTGCATCACATCCAGGACCTCGTGCATCACATCCAGGACCTCGTGCAGCACCTCAGGACCTCGTGCATCACATCAGGACCTCGTGCATCACATCCAGGACCTCGTGCATCACATCCAGGACCTCGTGCAGCACCTCAGGACCTCGTGCATCACCTCAGGACCTCGTGCATCACATCCAGGACCTCGTACATCACATCCAGGACCTCGTGCAGCACCTCAGGACCTCGTGCATCACCTCAGGACCTCATGCATCACATCCAAGACCTCGTGCAGCACATCCAGGACCTCGTGCAGCACATCCAGGACCTCGTGCATCACATCCAGGACCTAGTGCAGCACCTCAGGACCTCGTGCATCACCTCAGGACCTCGTGATTCACATCCAAGACCTCGTGCAGCGCATCCAGGACCTCGTGCACCACCTCAGGACCTTGTGCAGCACATCAGAACCTCGTGCAGCACATCCAGGACCTCATGCATCACATCAGGACCTCGTGCACCACATCAGGACCTCGTGCATCACATCAGGACCTCGTGCACCACATCAGGACCTCGTGCATCACATCAGGACCTCGTGCATCACATCCAGGACCTCGTGCATC
Source organism: Eucyclogobius newberryi (assembly GCF_026437365.1). Taxonomy (NCBI): domain Eukaryota; kingdom Metazoa; phylum Chordata; class Actinopteri; order Gobiiformes; family Gobiidae; genus Eucyclogobius; species Eucyclogobius newberryi. Next base: position 5,821,295 of record NW_027316278.1, on the reverse strand, counting down.
ACATCAGGACCTCGTGCACCACATCAGGACCTCGTGCATCACATCCAAGACCTCGTGTATCACATCCAGGACCTCGTGCATCACCTCAGGACCTCGTGTAGCACATCAGGACCTCGTGCAGCACATCCAGGACCTTGTGCATCACATCAGGACCTCGTGCACCACACCAGGACCTCGTGCATCACATCAGGACCTCGTGCACCACATCAGGACCTTGTGCATCACATCCAAGACCTCGTGCATCACATCCAGGACCTCGTGCATCAAATCTTGATTACATCCAGGACCTCGTACAGCACATCCAGGACCTCGTGCATCATATCCAGGACCTCGTGCAGCACATCAGGACCTCGTGCATCACATACAAGACCTCGTGCAGCACATCCAGGACCTCGTGCAGCACCTCAGGACCTGGTGCATCACATCCAGGACCTCGTGCATCACATCCAGGACCTCGTGCATCACCTCAGGACCTGGTGCAGCACATCCAGGACCTCGTGCATCACATCCAGGACCTCGTGCATCACCTCAGGACCTTGTGCAGCACATCCAGGACCTCGTGCACCACATCAGGACCTCGTGCATCACATCAGGACCTCGTGCATCACATCAGGACCTCGTGCACCACATCAGGACCTCGTGCATCACATCAGGACCTCGTGCATCACATCAGGACCTCGTGCACCACATCAGGACCTGGTGCATCACATCAGGACCTCGTGCAGCACATCCAGGACCTCGTGCATCACATCAGGACCTCGTGCACCACATCAGGACCTCGTGCATCACATCAGGACCTCGTGCATCACATCAGGACCTTGTGCACCACATCAGGACCTGGTGCATCACATCCAGGACCTCGTGCAGCACATCCAGGACCTCGTGTATCACATCCAGGACCTCGTGCAGCACATCCAGGACCTCGTGCATCACCTCAGGACCTGGTGCAGCACCTCAGGACCTCGTGCATCACATCCAGGACCTTGTGCGTCACATCCAGGACCTCGTGCATCACATCCAGGACCTCGTGCATCACATCCAGGACCTCGTGCATCACCTCAGGACCTCGTGCATCACATCAGGACCTCGTGCAGCACATCCAGGACCTCGTGCAGGACATCAGGACCTCGTGCATCACATGCAGGACCTCGTGCATCACCTCAGGACCTCATGCATCACATCCAGGACCTCGTGCAGCACATCAGGACCTCGTGCATCACATCCAGGACCTCGTGCATCACCTCAGGACCTCGTGCATCACATCCAGGACCTCGTGCAGCACATCCAGGACCTCGTGCATCACATCCAGGACCTCGTGCATCACATCCAGGACCTCGTGCATCACATCAGGACCTCGTGCATCACATCCAGGACCTCGTGCATCAAATCAAATCAAATCAAATCAATTTATTTTTGTAAGGCCCAAAATCACAACAACAGTTGCCTCTGAGGGCCACAGGGAGAAATGAATCAACAATGTCTGTGGTGGCGATGAAGTCAGACAATGTCTGTGGTGGCGATGGAGTCAGACAATGTCTGTGGTGGCGATGAAGTCAGACAATGTCTGTGGTGGCGAGGGACGATGTCCCAGGGTCCTCTGTCCTTAGACTCTCCTTCTCGGCCAGGAAAAACTACAAAAAAAAACCTCTTTGGGAAAAAAGCGTAGAAACCTGGAGGAGTTCCAGTGAAGGAGAGATCCGACTCTCACAGACGGACAGACGGACACGAGGAGACTGGAGCTGGACCCACTCTTCAGGCAGATGAGGGACCGACTGAGGCGAACTGGACCCACTCTTCAGGCAGATGAGGGACCGTCGGAGTCGAGCAGGACCCACTCTTCAGGCAGATGAGGGACCGTCGGAGGCGAACTGGACCCACTCCTCAGGCAGATGAGGGACCGTGGGAGGCGAGCTGGACCCACTCTTCAGGTAGATGAGGCACCGTCGGAGGCGAGCTGGACCCACTCTTCAGGCAGATGAGGGACCGACTGAGGCGAACTGGAGCCACCGCATCATATCCAGGACCTCGTGCAGCACCTCAGGACCTCGTGCATCACATCAGGACCTCGTGCATCACATCCAGGACCTCGTGCATCACATCCAGGACCTCGTGCAGCACCTCAGGACCTCGTGCATCACCCCAGGACCTCGTGCAGCACATCCAGGACCTCGTGCATCACATCCAGGACCTCGTGCAGAACCTCAGGACCTCGTGCATCACCTCAGGACCTCGTGCATCACATCCAAGACCTCGTGCATCACATCCAGGACCTCGTGCATCACCTCAGGACCTTGAGCAGCACATCAGAACCTCGTGCAGCACATCCAGGACCTCATGCATCACATCAGGACCTCGTGCACCACATCAGGACCTCGTGCATAACATCAGGACCTCGTGCACCACATCAGGACCTCGTGCATCACATCCAGGACCTCGTGCATCACATCAGGACCTCGTGCACCACATCAGGACCTCGTGCATCACATCCAAGACATCGTGTATCACATCCAGGACCTCGTGCATCACCTCAGGACCTCGTGCAGCACATCAGGACCTCGTGCAGCACATCCAGGACCTCGTGCATCACATCCAGGACCTCGTGCAGAACATCAGGACCTCGTGCATCACATCCAGGACCTCGTGCGTCACATCCAGGACCTCGTGCGTCACATCCAGGACCTCGTGCATCACATCCAGGACCTCGTGCATCACATCCAGGACCTCGTGCGTCACATCCAGGACCTCGTGCGTCACATCCAGGACCTCGTGCGTCAAATCCAGGACCTCGTGCAGCACATCCAGGACCTCGTGCATCACATCAGGACCTCGTGCATCACATCCAGGACCTCGTGCAGCACCTCAGGACCTCGTGCAGCACATCCAGGACCTCGTGCAGCACATCCAGGACCTCGTGCATCACCTCAGGACCTCGTGCAGCACATCCAGGACCTCGTGCAGCACATCCAGGACCTCGTGCATCACATCCAGGACCTCGTGCGTCACATCCAGGACCTCGTGCGTCACATCCAGGACCTCGTGCATCATATCCAGGACCTCGTGCATCACATCCAGGACATCTTGCATCACCTCAGGACCTCGTGCATCACATCAGGACCTCGTGCAGCACATCCAGGAACTCGTGCAACACATCAGGACCTCGTGCATAACATCCAGGACCTCGTGCATCAACTCAGGACCTCGTGCATCACATCCAAGACCTCGTGCAGCACCTCAGGACCTCGTGCATCACATCCAGGACCTCGTGCATCACATCCAGGACCTCGTGCATCACATCCAGGACCTCGTGCACCACATCAGGACCTCGTGCAGCACATCCAGGACCTCGTGCATCACATCAGGACCTCGTGCACCACATCAGGACCTCGTGCATCACATCAGGACCTCGTGCATCACATCCAGGACCTCGTGCATCACATCAGGACCTCGTGCACCACATCAGGACCTCGTGCATCACATCCAAGACCTCGTGTATCACATCCAGGACCTCGTGCATCACCTCAGGACCTCGTGTAGCACATCAGGACCTCGTGCAGCACATCCAGGACCTCGTGCATCACATCAGGACCTCGTGCACCACACCAGGACCTCGTGCATCACATCAGGACCTCGTGCACCACATCAGGACCTCGTGCATCACATCCAAGACCTCGTGCATCAAATCTTGATTACATCCAGGACCTCGTACAGCACATCCAGGACCTCGTGCATCATATCCAGGACCTCGTGCAGCACATCAGGACCTCGTGCATCACATACAAGACCTCGTGCAGCACCTCAGGACCTGGTGCATCACATCCAGGACCTCGTGCATCACATCCAGGACCTCGTGCATCACCTCAGGACCTGGTGCAGCACATCAGGACCTCGTGCAGCACATCCAGGACCTCGTGCATCACATCAGGACCTCGTGCACCACATCAGGACCTCGTGCATCACATCAGGACCTCGTGCATCACATCAGGACCTCGTGCACCACATCAGGACCTGGTGCATCACATCCAGGACCTCGTTCAGCACATCCAGGACCTCGTGTATCACATCCAGGACCTCGTGCAGCACATCCAGGACCTCGTGCATCACCTCAGGAACTGGTGCAGCACCTCAGGACCTGGTGCATCACATCCAGGACCTCGTGCATCACATCCAGGACCTTGTGCGTCACATTCAGGACCTTTTGCATCACATCCAGGACCTCGTGCATCACATCCAGGACCTCGTGCATCACCTCAGGACCTCGTGCATCACATCAGGACCTCGTGCAGCACATCCAGGACCTCGTGCAGCACATCAGGACCTCGTGCATCACATCCAGGACCTCGTGCATCACCTCAGGACCTCGTGCATCACATCCAGGACCTCGTGCAGCACATCAGGACCTCGTGCATCACATCCAGGACGTCGTGCATCACCTCAGGACCTCGTGCATCACATCCAGGACCTCGTGCAGCACATCCAGGACCTCGTGCATCACATCAGGACCTCGTGCATCACATCCAGGACCTCGTGCATCACATCCAGGACCTCGTGCAGCACCTCAGGACCTCGTGCATCACATCAGGACCTCGTGCATCACATCCAGGACCTCGTGCATCACATCCAGGACCTCGTGCAGCACCTCAGGACCTCGTGCATCACCTCAGGGCCTCGTGCATCACATCCAGGACCTCGTGCATCACATCCAAGACCTCGTGCTGCACCTCAGGACCTCGTGCATCACATCAGGACCTCGTGCATCACATCAGGACCTCGTGCATCACATCCAGGACCTCGTGCATCACATCCAGGACCTCGTGCAGCACCTCAGGACCTCGTGCATCACCTCAGGGCCTCGTGCATCACATCAGGACCTCGTGCATCACATCCAGGACCTCGTGCATCACATCCAGGACCTCGTGCAGCACCTCAGGACCTCGTGCATCACCTCAGGACCTCATGCATCACATCCAAGACCTCGTGCTGCACCTCAGGACCTCGTGCATCACATCAGGACCTCGTGCATCACATCCAGGACCTCGTGCAGCACATCCAGGACCTCGTGCATCACATCCAGGACCTCGTGCAGCACCTCAGGACCTCGTGCATCACCTCAGGACCTCGTGCATCACATCCAAGACCTCGTGTAGCGCATCCAGGACCTCGTGCACCACCTCAGGACCTGGTGCATCACATCCAAGACCTCGTGCATCACATCCAGGACCTCGTGCATCACCTCAGGACCTTGTGCAGCACATCAGAACCTCGTGCAGCACATCCAGGACCTCATGCATCACATCAGGACCTCGTGCACCACATCAGGACCTCGTGCATCACATCCAGGACCTCGTGCAGCACCTCAGGACCTCATGCAGCACATCAGGACCTCGTGCAGCACATCCAGGACCTCGTGCATCACATCAGGACCTCGTGCACCACATCAGGACCTCGTGCATCACATCAGGACCTCGTGCATCACATCAGGACCTCGTGCACCACATCAGGACCTGGTGCATCACATCCAGGACCTCGTGCATCACATCCAGGACCTCGTGCGTCACATTCAGGACCTCGTGCATCACATCCAGGACCTCCTGCATCACATCCAGGACCTCGTGCATCACCTCAGGACCTCGTGCATCACATCAGGACCTCGTGCAGCACATCCAGGACCTCGTGCAGCACATCAGGACCTCGTGCATCACATCCAGGACCTCGTGCATCACCTCAGGACCTCGTGCATCACATCCAGGACCTCGTGCAGCACATCAGGACCTCGTGCATCACATCCAGGACCTCGTGCATCACCTCAGGACCTCGTGCATCACATCCAGGACCTCGTGCAGCACATCCAGGACCTCGTGCATCACATCCAGGACCTCGTGCATCACATCCAGGACCTCGTGCATCACATCAGGACCTCGTGCATCACATCCAGGACCTCATGCAGCACCTCAGGACCTCGTGCATCACATCAGGACCTCGTGCATCACATCCAGGACCTCGTGCAGCACATCCAGGACCTCGTGCAGCACATCAGGACCTCGTGCATCACATCCAGTACCTCGTGCATCACCTCAGGACCTCGTGCATCACATCCAGGACCTCGTGCAGCACATCAGGACCTCGTGCATCACATCCAGGACCTCGTGCATCACCTCAGGACCTCGTGCATCACTTCCAGGACCTCGTGCAGCACATCCAGGACCTCGTGCATCACATCCAGGACCTCGTGCATCACATCCAGGACCACGTGCATCACATCAGGACCTCGTGCATCACATCCAGGACCTCATGCAGCACCTCAGGACCTCGTGCATCACATCAGGACCTCGTGCATCACATCCAGGACCTCGTGCATCACATCCAGGACCTCGTGCAGCACCTCAGGACCTCGTGCATCACCTCAGGACCTCGTGCATCACATCCAGGACCTCGTGCATCACATCCAGGACCTAGTGCAGCACCTCAGGACCTCGTGCATCACCTCAGGACCTCATGCATCACATCCAGGACCTCGTGCAGCACATCCAGGACCTCGTGCGTCACATCCAGGATCTCGTGCATCACATCCAGGACCTTGTGCATCACATCCAGGACCTTGTGCGTCACATCCAGGACCTCGTGCGTCACATCCAGGACCTCGTGCATCAACTCAGGACCTTGTGCATCACATCCAGGACCTCATGCATCACCTCAGGACCTTGTGCAGCACATCCAGGACCTCGTGCGTCACATCCAGGACCTCGTGCATCACATCCAGGACCTTGTGCATCACATCCAGGACCTCGTGCATCACATCAGGACCTCGTGCACCACATCAGGACCTCGTGCAGCACATCCAGGACCTCGTGCAGCACATCAGGACCTCGTGCATCACATCCAGGACCTCGTTTATCACCTCAGGACCTCGTGCATCACATCCAGGACCTCGTGCAGCACATCAGGACCTCGTGCATAACATCCAGGACCTAGTGCATCACCTCAGGACCTCGTGCATCACATCAGGACCTCGTGCATCACATCCAGGACCTCGTGCATCACATCCAGGACCTCGTGCGTCACATCCAGGACCTCGTGCAGCACATCCAGGACCTCGTGCAGCACATCCAGGACCTCGTGCAGCACATCCAGGACCTCGTGCAGCACCTCAGGACCTCGTGCAGCACATCCAGGACCTCGTGCAGCACATCAAGGACCTCGTGCATCACATCCAGGACCTCGTGCATCACATCCAGGACCTCGTGGATCACATCCAGGACCTCGTGCGTCACATCCAGGACCTCGTGCAGCACCTCAGGACCTCGTGCAGCACATCCAGGACCTCGTGCAGCACATCCAGGACCTCATGCATCACCTCAGGACCTCGTGCAGCACATCCAGGACCTCGTGCATCACATCCAGGACCTCGTGCATCACATCCAGGACATCGTGCGTCACATCCAGGACCTCGTCCGTCACATCCAGGACCTCGTGCATCACATCCAGGACCTCGTGCATCACATCCAGGACCTCGTGCGTCACATCCAGGACCTCGTGCGTCACATCCAGGACCTTGTGCATCACATCCAGGACCTCGTGCATCACCTCAGGACCTCGTGCATCACATCAGGACCTCGTGCAGCACATCCAGGACCTCGTGCAGCACATCAGGACCTCGTGCATCACATCCAGGACCTCGTGCATCACCTCAGGACCTCGTGCATCACATCCAGGACCTCGTGCAGCACATCAGGACCTCGTGCATCACATTCAGGACCTCGTGCATCACCTCAGGACCTCGTGCATCACATCCAGGACCTCGTGCAGCACATCCAGGACCTCTTGCATCACATCCAGGACCTCGTGCATCACATCCAGAACCTCGTGCATCACATCAGGACCTCGTGCATCACATCCAGGACCTCGTGCATCACATCCAGGACCTCGTGCAGCACCTCAGGACCTCGTGCATCACATCAGGACCTCGTGCATCACATCCAGGACCTCGTGCATCACATACAGGACCTCGTGCAGCACCCCAGGACCTCGTGCATCACCTCAGGACCTCGTGCATCACATCCAGGACCTCGTACATCACATCCAGCCCTCGTGCAGCACCTCAGGACCTCGTGCATCACCTCAGGACCTCATGCATCACATCCAAGACCTCGTGCAGCACATCCAGGACCTCGTGCAGCACATCCAGGACCTCGTGCATCACATCCAGGACCTAGTGCAGCACCTCAGGACCTCGTGCATCACCTCAGGACCTCGTGATTCACATCCAAGACCTCGTGCAGCGCATCCAGGACCTTGTGCACCACCTCAGGACCTTGTGCAGCACATCAGAACCTCGTGCAATACATCCAGGACCTCATGCATCACATCAGGACCTCGTGCACCACATCAGGACCTCGTGCATCACATCAGGACCTCGTGCACCACATCAGGACCTCGTGCATCACATCAGGACCTCGTGCATCACATCCAGGACCTCGTGCATCACATCAGGACCTCGTGCACCACATCAGTACCTCGTGCATCACATCCAAGACATCGTGTATCACATCCAGGACCTCGTGCATCAAATCTTGATTACATCCAGGACCTCGTACAGCACATACAGGACCTCGTGCATCACATCAGGACCTCGTGCACCACACCAGGACCTCGTGCATCACATCAGGACCTCGTGCACCACATCAGGACCTTGTGCATCACATCCAAGACCTCGTGCATCACATCCAGGACCTCGTGCATCAAATCTTGATTACATCCAGGACCTCGTACAACACATCCAGGACCTCGTGCATCATATCCAGGACCTCGTGCAGCACATCAGGACCTCGTGCATCACATACAAGACCTCGTGCAGCACATCCAGGACCTCGTGCAGCACCTCAGGACCTGGTGCATCACATCCAGGACCTCGTGCATCACATCCAGGACCTCGTGCATCACCTCAGGACCTGGTGCAGCACATCAGAACCTCGTGCAGCACATCCAGGACCTCGTGCATCACATCAGGACCTCGTGCACCACTTCAGGACCTCGTGCATCACATCAGGACCTCGTGCATCACATCAGGACCTCGTGCACCACATCAGGACCTGGTGCATCACATCCAGGACCTCGTGCAGCACATCCAGGACCTCGTGTATCACATCCAGGACCTCGTGCAGCACATCCAGGACCTCGTGCATCACCTCAGGACCTGGTGCAGCACTTTAGGACCTGGTGCATCACATCCAGGACCTCGTGCAGCACATCCAGGACCTCATGCTCACATCAGGACCTCGTGCACCACATCAGGACCTCGTGCATCACATCAGGACCTCGTGCACCACATCAGGACCTCGTACATCACATCAGGACCTCGTGCATCACATCCAGGACCTCGTGCATCACATCAGGACCTCGTGCACCACATCAGGACCTTGTGCATCACATCCAAGACCTCGTGTATCACATCCAGGACCTCGTGCATCACCTCAGGACCTTGTGCAGCACATCAGGACCTCGTGCACCACATCAGGACCTCGTGCATCACATCAGGACCCCGTACACCACACCAGGACCTCGTGCATCACATCAGGACCTCGTGCACCACATCAGGACCTTGTGCATCACATCCAAGACCTCGTGCATCACATCCAGGACCTCGTGCACCACACCAGGACCTCGTGCATCACATCCAAGACCTCGTGCAGCACATCCAGGACCTCGTGCAGCACCTCAGGACCTGGTGCATCACATCCAGGACCTCGTGCATCACATCCAGGACCTCGTGCATCACCTCAGGACCTGGTGCAGCACATCAGGACCTTGTGCAGCACATCCAGGACCTCGTGCACCACATCAGGACCTCGTGCATCACATCAGGACCTCGTGCATCACATCAGGACCTCGTGCATCACATCAGGACCTCATGCACCACATCAGGACCTGGTGCATCACATCCAGGACCTCGTGCATCACATCCAGGACCTCGTGCAGCACAGCCAGGACCTCGTGCATAACCTCAGGACCTCGTGCAGCACATCCAGGACCTCGTGCATCACATCCAGGACCTCGTGCACCACATCAGGACCTCGTGCATCACATCAGGACCTCGTGCATCACATCAGGACCTCGTGCATCACATCAGGACCTCATGCACCACATCAGGACCTGGTGCATCACATCCAGGACCTCGTGCATCACATCCAGGACCTCGTGCAGCACAGCCAGGACCTCGTGCATAACCTCAGGACCTCGTGCAGCACATCCAGGACCTCGTGCAGCACCTCAGGACCTCGTGCATCACATCCAAGACCTCGTGCAGCACATCCAGGACCTTGTGCATCACATCCAGGACCTCGTGCAGCACATCCAGGACCTCGTGCATCACATCCAGGACCTCGTGCAGCACATCCAGGACCTCGTGCATCACATCCAGGACCTCGTGCAGCACCTCAGGACCTCGTGCATCACCTCAGGACCTCGTGCATCACATCCAAGACCTCGTGCAGCACATCCAGGACCTCGTGCAGCACCTCAGGACCTGGTGCATCACATCCAGGACCTCGTGCATCACATCCAGGACCTCGTGCATCACCTCAGGACCTTGTGCAGCACATCAGAACCTTGTGCAGCACATCCAGGACCTCATGCATCACATCAGGACCTCGTGCATTACATCCAGGACCTCGTGCATCACATCAGGACCTCGTACACCACATCAGGACCTTGTGCATCACATCCAAGACCTCGTGTATCACATCCAGGACCTCGTGCATCACCTCAGGACCTCGAGCAGCACATCAGGACCTCGTGCAGCACATCCAGGACCTCGTGCATCACATCAGGACCTCGTGCACCACATCAGGACCTCGTGCATCACATCAGGACCTCGTGCACCACATCAGGACCTGGTGCATCACATCCAGGACCTCGTGCATCACATCCAGGACCTCGTGCGTCACATTCAGGACCTCGTGCATCACATCCAGGACCTCCTGCATCACATCCAGGACCTCGTGCATCACCTCAGGACCTCGTGCATCACATCCAGGACCGCGTGCAGCACATCAGGACCTCGTGCATCACATCCAGGACCTCGTGCATCACCTCAGGACCTCGTGCATCACATCCAGGACCTCGTGCAGCACATCAGGACCTCGTGCATCACATCCAGGACCTCGTGCATCACCTCAGGACCTCGTGCATCACATCCAGGACCTCGTGCAGCACATCCAGGACCTCGTGCATCACATCCAGGACCTCGTGCATCACATCCAGGACCTCGTGCATCACATCAGGACCTCGTGCATCACATCCAGGACCTCATGCAGCACCTCAGGACCTCGTGCATCACATCAGGACCTCGTGCATCACATCCAGGACCTCGTGCAGCACATCCAGGACCTCGTGCAGCACATCAGGACCTCGTGCATCACATCCAGGACCTCGTGCAGCACATCCAGGACCTCGTGCATCACATCCAGGACCTCGTGCAGCACATCCAGGACCTCGTGCATCACATCCAGGACCTCGTGCAGCACCTCAGGACCTCGTGCATCACCTCAGGACCTCGTGCATCACATCCAAGACCTCGTGCAGCACATCCAGGACCTCGTGCAGCACCTCAGGACCTGGTGCATCACATCCAGGACCTCGTGCATCACATCCAGGACCTCGTGCATCACCTCAGGGCCTTGTGCAGCACATCAGAACCTTGTGCAGCACATCCAGGACCTCATGCATCACATCAGGACCTCGTGCATTACATCCAGGACCTCGTGCATCACATCAGGACCTCGTACACCACATCAGGACCTTGTGCATCACATCCAAGACCTCGTGTATCACATCCAGGACCTCGTGCATCACCTCAGGACCTCGAGCAGCACACCAGGACCTCGTGCAGCACATCCAGGACCTCGTGCATCACATCAGGACCTCGTGCACCACATCAGGACCTCGTGCATCACATCAGGACCTCGTGCACCACATCAGGACCTGGTGCATCACATCCAGGACCTCGTGCATCACATCCAGGACCTCGTGCGTCACATTCAGGACCTCGTGCATCACATCCAGGACCTCCTGCATCACATCCAGGACCTCGTGCATCACCTCAGGACCTCGTGCATCACATCCAGGACCTCGTGCAGCACATCAGGACCTCGTGCATCACATCCAGGACCTCGTGCATCACCTCAGGACCTCGTGCATCACATCCAGGACCTCGTGCAGCACATCAGGACCTCGTGCATCACATCCAGGACCTCGTGCATCACCTCAGGACCTCGTGCATCACATCCAGGACCTCGTGCAGCACATCAGGACCTCGTGCATCACATCCAGGACCTCGTGCATCACCTCAGGACCTCGTGCATCACATCCAGGACCTCGTGCAGCACATCCAGGACCTCGTGCATCACATCCAGGACCTCGTGCATCACATCCAGGACCTCGTGCATCACATCAGGACCTCGTGCATCACATCCAGGACCTCATGCAGCACCTCAGGACCTCGTGCATCACATCAGGACCTCGTGCATCACATCCAGGACCTCGTGCAGCACATCCAGGAGCTCGTGCAGCACATCAGGACCTCGTGCATCACATCCAGGACCTCGTGCATCACCTCAGGACCTCGTGCATCACATCCAGGACCTCGTGCAGCACATCAGGACCTCGTGCATCACATCCAGGACCTCGTGCATCACCTCAGGACCTCGTGCATCACATCCAGGACCTCGTGCAGCACATCCAGGACCTCGTGCATCACCTCAGGACCTCGTGCATCACATCCAGGACCTCGTGCATCACATCCAGGACCTAGTGCAGCACCTCAGGACCTCGTGCATCACCTCAGGACCTCATGCATCACATCCAAGACCTCGTGCAGCACCTCAGGACCTCGTGCATCACATCAGGACCTCGTGCATCACATCCAGGACCTCGTGCAGCACATCCAGGACCTCGTGCATCACATCCAGGACCTCGTGCAGCACCTCAGGACCTCGTGCATCACCTCAGGACCTCGTGCATCACATCCAAGACCTCGTGTAGCGCATCCAGGACCTCGTGCACCACCTCAGGACCTGGTGCATCACATCCAAGACCTCGTGCATCACATCCAGGACCTCGTGCATCACCTCAGGACCTTGTGCAGCACATCAGAACCTCGTGCAGCACATCCAGGACCTCATGCATCACATCAGGACCTCGTGCACCACATCAGGACCTCGTGCATCACATCAGGACCTCGTGCATCACATCCAGGACCTCGTGCATCACATAAGGACCTCGTGCACCACATCAGGACCTCGTGCATCACATCCAAGACCTCGTGTATCACATCCAGGACCTCGTGCATCACCTCAGGACCTCGTGCAGCACATCAGGAACTCGTGCAGCACATCCAGGACCTCGTGCATCACATCCAGGACCTCGTGCAGCACATCAGGACCTCGTGCATCACATACAGGACCTCGTGCGTCACATCCAGGACCTCGTGCAGCACATCCAGGACCTCGTGCGTCACATCCAGGACCTCGTGCATCACATCCAGGACCTTGTGCATCACATCCAGGACCTTGTGCGTCACATCCAGGACCTCGTGCGTCACATCCAGGACCTCGTGCATCAACTCAGGACCTCGTGCATCACATCCAGGACCTCATGCATCACCTCAGGACCTTGTGCAGCACATCCAGGACCTCGTGCGTCACATCCAGGACCTCGTGCATCACATCCAGGACCTTGTGCATCACATCCAGGACCTCGTGCATCACATCAGGACCTCGTGCACCACATCAGGACCTCGTGCAGCACATCCAGGACCTCGTGCAGCACATCAGGACCTCGTGCATCACATCCAGGACCTCGTTTATCACCTCAGGACCTCGTGCATCACATCCAGGACCTCGTGCAGCACATCAGGACCTCGTGCATAACATCCAGGACCTAGTGCATCACCTCAGGACCTCGTGCATCACATCAGGACCTCGTGCATCACATCCAGGACCTCGTGCATCACATCCAGGACCTCGTGCATCACATCCAGGACCTCGTGCGTCACATCCAGGACCTCGTGCAGCACATCCAGGACCTCGTGCAGCACATCCAGGACCTCGTGCATCAAATCAGGACCTCGTGCATCACATCCAGGACCTCGTGCAGCACATCCAGGACCTCGTGCAGCACCTCAGGACCTCGTGCAGCACATCCAGGACCTCGTGCAGCACATCAAGGACCTCGTGCATCACATCCAGGACCTCGTGCATCACATCCAGGACCTCGTGGATCACATCCAGGACCTCGTGCGTCACATCCAGGACCTCGTGCAGCACCTCAGGACCTCGTGCAGCACATCCAGGACCTCGTGCAGCACATCCAGGACCTCATGCATCACCTCAGGACCTCGTGCAGCACATCCAGGACCTCGTGCATCACATCCAGGACCTCGTGCATCACATCCAGGACATCGTGCGTCACATCCAGGACCTCGTCCGTCACATCCAGGACCTCGTGCATCACATCCAGGACCTCGTGCATCACATCCAGGACCTCGTGCGTCACATCCAGGACCTCGTGCGTCACATCCAGGACCTCGTGCATCACATCCAGGACCTCGTGCATCACCTCAGGACCTCGTGCATCACATCAGGACCTCGTGCAGCACATCCAGGACCTCGTGCAGCACATCAGGACCTCGTGCATCACATCCAGGACCTCGTGCATCACCTCAGGACCTCGTGCATCACATCCAGGACCTCGTGCAGCACATCAGGACCTCGTGCATCACATTCAGGACCTCGTGCATCACCTCAGGACCTCGTGCATCACATCCAGGACCTCGTGCAGCACATCCAGGACCTCTTGCATCACATCCAGGACCTCGTGCATCACATCCAGAACCTCGTGCATCACATCAGGACCTCGTGCATCACATCCAGGACCTCGTGCATCACATCCAGGACCTCGTGCAGCACCTCAGGACCTCGTGCATCACATCAGGACCTCGTGCATCACATCCAGGACCTCGTGCATCACATCCAGGACCTCGTGCAGCACCTCAGGACCTCGTGCATCACCTCAGGACCTCGTGCATCACATCCAGGACCTCGTACATCACATCCAGGACCTCGTGCAGCACCTCAGGACCTCGTGCATCACCTCAGGACCTCATGCATCACATCCAAGACCTCGTGCAGCACATCCAGGACCTCGTGCAGCACATCCAGGACCTCGTGCATCACATCCAGGACCTAGTGCAGCACCTCAGGACCTCGTGCATCACCTCAGGACCTCGTGATTCACATCCAAGACCTCGTGCAGCGCATCCAGGACCTCGTGCACCACCTCAGGACCTTGTGCAGCACATCAGAACCTCGTGCAATACATCCAGGACCTCATGCATCACATCAGGACCTCGTGCACCACATCAGGACCTCGTGCATCACATCAGGACCTCGTGCACCACATCAGGACCTCGTGCATCACATCAGGACCTCGTGCATCACATCCAGGACCTCGTGCATCACATCAGGACCTCGTGCATCACATCAGGACCTCGTGCACCACATCAGGACCTCGTGCATCACATCAGGACCTCGTGCACCACATCAGGACCTGGTGCATCACATCCAGGACCTCGTGCATCACATCCAGGACCTCGTGCGTCACATTCAGGACCTCGTGCATCACATCCAGGACCTCCTGCATCACATCGAGGACCTCGTGCATCACCTCAGGACCTCGTGCATCACATCCAGGACCTCGTGCAGCACATCAGGACCTCGTGCATCACATCCAGGACCTCGTGCATCACCTCAGGACCTCGTGCATCACATCCAGGACCTCGTGCAGCACATCAGGACCTCGTGCATCACATCCAGGACCTCGTGCATCACCTCAGGACCTCGTGCATCACATCCAGGACCTCGTGCAGCACATCCAGGACCTCGTGCATCACATCCAGGACCTCGTGCATCACATCCAGGACCTCGTGCATCACATCAGGACCTCGTGCATCACATCCAGGACCTCATGCAGCACCTCAGGACCTCGTGCATCACATCAGGACCTCGTGCATCACATCCAGGACCTCGTGCAGCACATCCAGGACCTCGTGCAGCACATCAGGACCTCGTGCATCACATCCAGGACCTCGTGCATCACCTCAGGACCTCGTGCATCACATCCAGGACCTCGTGCAGCACATCAGGACCTCGTGCATCACATCCAGGACCTCGTGCATCACCTCAGGACCTCGTGCATCACATCCAGGACCTCGTGCAGCACATCCAGGACCTCGTGCATCACCTCAGGACCTCGTGCATCACATCCAGGACCTCGTGCATCACATCCAGGACCTAGCGCAGCACCTCAGGACCTCGTGCATCACCTCAGGACCTCATGCATCACATCCAAGACCTCGTGCAGCACCTCAGGACCTCGTGCATCACATCAGGACCTCGTGCATCACATCCAGGACCTCGTGCAGCACATCCAGGACCTCGTGCATCACATCCAGGACCTCGTGCAGCACCTCAGGACCTCGTGCATCACCTCAGGACCTCGTGCATCACATCCAAGACCTCGTGTAGCGCATCCAGGACCTCGTGCACCACCTCAGGACCTGGTGCATCACATCCAAGACCTCGTGCATCACATCCAGGACCTCGTGCATCACCTCAGGACCTTGTGCAGCACATCAGAACCTCGTGCAGCACATCCAGGACCTCATGCATCACATCAGGACCTCGTGCACCACATCAGGACCTCGTGCATCACATCAGGACCTCGTGCATCACATCCAGGACCTCGTGCATCACATAAGGACCTCGTGCACCACATCAGGACCTCGTGCATCACATCCAAGACCTCGTGTATCACATCCAGGACCTCGTGCATCACCTCAGGACCTCGTGCAGCACATCAGGAACTCGTGCAGCACATCCAGGACCTCGTGCATCACATCCAGGACCTCGTGCAGCACATCAGGACCTCGTGCATCACATACAGGACCTCGTGCGTCACATCCAGGACCTCGTGCAGCACATCCAGGACCTCGTGCGTCACATCCAGGACCTCGTGCATCACATCCAGGACCTTGTGCATCACATCCAGGACCTTGTGCGTCACAACCAGGACCTCGTGCGTCACATCCAGGACCTCGTGCATCAACTCAGGACCTCGTGCATCACATCCAGGACCTCATGCATCACCTCAGGACCTTGTGCAGCACATCCAGGACCTCGTGCGTCACATCCAGGACCTCGTGCATCACATCCAGGACCTTGTGCATCACATCCAGGACCTCGTGCATCACATCAGGACCTCGTGCACCACATCAGGACCTCGTGCAGCACATCCAGGACCTCGTGCAGCACATCAGGACCTCGTGCATCACATCCAGGACCTCGTTTATCACCTCAGGACCTCGTGCATCACATCCAGGACCTCGTGCAGCACATCAGGACCTCGTGCATAACATCCAGGACCTAGTGCATCACCTCAGGACCTCGTGCATCACATCAGGACCTCGTGCATCACATCCAGGACCTCGTGCATCACATCCAGGACCTCGTGCATCACATCCAGGACCTCGTGCGTCACATCCAGGACCTCGTGCAGCACATCCAGGACCTCGTGCAGCACATCCAGGACCTCGTGCATCAAATCAGGACCTCGTGCATCACATCCAGGACCTCGTGCAGCACATCCAGGACCTCGTGCAGCACCTCAGGACCTCGTGCAGCACATCCAGGACCTCGTGCAGCACATCAAGGACCTCGTGCATCACATCCAGGACCTCGTGCATCACATCCAGGACCTCGTGGATCACATCCAGGACCTCGTGCGTCACATCCAGGACCTCGTGCAGCACCTCAGGACCTCGTGCAGCACATCCAGGACCTCGTGCAGCACATCCAGGACCTCATGCATCACCTCAGGACCTCGTGCAGCACATCCAGGACCTCGTGCATCACATCCAGGACCTCGTGCATCACATCCAGGACATCGTGCGTCACATCCAGGACCTCGTCCGTCACATCCAGGACCTCGTGCATCACATCCAGGACCTCGTGCATCACATCCAGGACCTCGTGCGTCACATCCAGGACCTCGTGCGTCACATCCAGGACCTCGTGCATCACATCCAGGACCTCGTGCATCACCTCAGGACCTCGTGCATCACATCAGGACCTCGTGCAGCACATCCAGGACCTCGTGCAGCACATCAGGACCTCGTGCATCACATCCAGGACCTCGTGCATCACCTCAGGACCTCGTGCATCACATCCAGGACCTCGTGCAGCACATCAGGACCTCGTGCATCACATTCAGGACCTCGTGCATCACCTCAGGACCTCGTGCATCACATCCAGGACCTCGTGCAGCACATCCAGGACCTCTTGCATCACATCCAGGACCTCGTGCATCACATCCAGAACCTCGTGCATCACATCAGGACCTCGTGCATCACATCCAGGACCTCGTGCATCACATCCAGGACCTCGTGCAGCACCTCAGGACCTCGTGCATCACATCAGGACCTCGTGCATCACATCCAGGACCTCGTGCATCACATCCAGGACCTCGTGCAGCACCTCAGGACCTCGTGCATCACCTCAGGACCTCGTGCATCACATCCAGGACCTCGTACATCACATCCAGGACCTCGTGCAGCACCTCAGGACCTCGTGCATCACCTCAGGACCTCATGCATCACATCCAAGACCTCGTGCAGCACATCCAGGACCTCGTGCAGCACATCCAGGACCTCGTGCATCACATCCAGGACCTAGTGCAGCACCTCAGGACCTCGTGCATCACCTCAGGACCTCGTGATTCACATCCAAGACCTCGTGCAGCGCATCCAGGACCTCGTGCACCACCTCAGGACCTTGTGCAGCACATCAGAACCTCGTGCAATACATCCAGGACCTCATGCATCACATCAGGACCTCGTGCACCACATCAGGACCTCGTGCATCACATCAGGTCCTCGTGCACCACATCAGGACCTCGTGCATCACATCAGGACCTCGTGCATCACATCCAGGACCTCGTGCATCACATCAGGACCTCGTGCACCACATCAGTACCTCGTGCATCACATCCAAGACATCGTGTATCACATCCAGGACCTCGTGCATCAAATCTTGATTACATCCAGGACCTCGTACAGCACATACAGG
The DNA here is from genome assembly GCF_026437365.1 of Eucyclogobius newberryi. Lineage (NCBI taxonomy): Eukaryota > Metazoa > Chordata > Actinopteri > Gobiiformes > Gobiidae > Eucyclogobius > Eucyclogobius newberryi. Next base: position 5,802,120 of record NW_027316278.1, on the reverse strand, counting down.
ACCTCGTGCATCACATCAGGACCTCGTGCACCACACCAGGACCTCGTGCATCACATCAGGACCTCGTGCACCACATCAGGACCTTGTGCATCACATCCAAGACCTCGTGCAGCACATCCAGGACCTCGTGCAGCACCTCAGGACCTGGTGCATCACATCCAGGACCTCGTGCATCACATCCAGGACCTCGTGCATCACCTCAGGACCTGGTGCAGCACATCAGGACCTTGTGCAGCACATCCAGGACCTCGTGCACCACATCAGGACCTCGTGCATCACATCAGGACCTCGTGCATCACATCAGGACCTCGTGCATCACATCAGGACCTCATGCACCACATCAGGACCTGGTGCATCACATCCAGGACCTCGTGCAGCACATCCAGGACCTTGTGCATCACATCCAGGACCTCGTGCAGCACAGCCAGGACCTCGTGCATCACCTCAGGACCTCGTGCAGCACATCCAGGACCTCGTGCATCACATCCAGGACCTCGTGCAGCACATCCAGGACCTAGTGCATCACATCCAGGACCTCGTGCAGCACCTCAGGACCTCGTGCATCACCTCAGGACCTCGTGCATCACATCCAAGACCTCGTGCAGCACATCCAGGACCTCGTGCAGCACCTCAGGACCTGGTGCATCACATCCAGGACCTCGTGCATCACATCCAGGACCTCGTGCATCAAATCTTGATTACATCCAGGACCTTGTGCATCACATCCAGGACCTCGTGCAGCACATCCAGGACCTCGTGCATCACATCCAGGACCTCGTGCAGCACATCCAGGACCTCGTGCATCACATCCAGGACCTCATGCATCAAATCTTGATTACATCCAGGACCTCGTGCATCACATCCAGGACCCCGTTCAGCACATCCAGGACCTCGTGCATCACATCCAGGACCTCATGCATCAAATCTTGATTACATCCAGGACCTTGTGCATCACATCCAGGACCTCGTGCATCACATCCAGGACCTCGTGCATCACATCTTGATCACATCCAGGACCTCAGGGAATGATTCATGGACTAGGACACATATAGGTCCAATATATCATGCTTTACGATGTCTAACATCAGTTTTACGAAAGCAAGTTTAGACAGGAGAATGCCTGGCATGGAAGCAGCCTAACTGAGGCAATCATTGTTATTGCCTCGTCCCTCTGAGCAACTTCTGTACAGTTTGAAAACCTACTTCATCCAACCAACATTTAATATGTAAGAAATATGAAAGGTTTGGTGTGTAAGCAGTGTGTAGATCCAAAGACCGGAGCAGCTTTAACGTCTCTGGTGTGAATATGTGCACACGAGCAGCTTTGGCAACAGGGAATGCATTAAAAGAGAGAAACAATGGCTGGTTCATAACACATGATCACATGATGTCATTCTGATCTATGCGGTAAAGAACTACCACTGACACTTCAGTGCAGGTAAATCACGCTTTTAGTCAACCTTTAAAGATTATTGTCATGAAGTCAGTCAGCCAATTCCGTAATAAAGCCCGAAGTTGCTTATCTCGTCCGAACGCTCACAAAGAATCCAAATATCGCCGGGTCATTTCAGTGTTACAGACGTCCCGAGGTAAAACTAATCCTCTGCAAACGGGGTTTAAGTGGCCATTTTGTACCCACATTTAACCCTGAGTATCCGAGTGTCCCCTGTGACCCTGAGGCTGTTCTCTCCGGATCGCCCTCCCCCCTCTCTCTCTCTGTGCTCAGCTCGTTCGCTCAAACACTCTTGACATTTAGGCAGAGATGTAATCAGCGCCATTAGAAAGCAGCTGATTTTCCTCTTCACAGGCGCTCGCCCAACGCGTTCCCTCTTCTCCTCCCTCTTCTCCTCCCTCTTCTCCTCCCTCTTCTCCTCCTTTCCTGCTACAAACACTCTCTCTGGATTGTGCTTCTTCTCTTCTGTGCTGTAAGATTTTAACTTTGCGCTCTCCTCCTCCACGCGGGTCTTTATCAGGGCTTTGTTGTAGACCTAAAACAGTCTTGTGATTTGGTTCAACTGCGTGTCGTAATCAGAGCCTCGGCACAGAGTTATTATGGACAATCATGCAAAGCAGGAGAGAGGCGCGAGGCAGCGAGCAGGAAAACGACAGGAGAACGGCAGGAAAACTGCAGCAAAAAGACAGGAAAACGACAGGAAAGCGGCAGCAAAAAGACAGGAAAACGGCTGGAAAACGACAGGAAAGCGGCAGCAAAAAGACAGGAAAACGGCTGGAAAGTGCCAGGAAAGCGCCAGGAAAGCGGCAGGAAAACGAAAGGAAAACAAGAGGAAAACGACAGGAAAGCGACAGGAAAATAACAGGAAAATGATAGGAAAAACGACAAGAAAACGGGAGTTGAACGAGCGGAAAACGGCAGGAAAACGGGAGGAAAACAATATGAAAACGACATGAAAACTACAGGAAAACGACAGGAAAATAACAAGAAAACGACAGGGAAAACGACGGAAAACAATGGTATTACTACAGGAAAACGAGAGTTGAACGAGAGGAAAACGACATGAAAACGATAGGAAAACAATAGGAAAACTACAGGAAAACGACAGGAAAACAATATGAAAACGACAGGAAAACGACATGAATACAACATTAAAACAACATGAAAACGACATGAAAACGACAGTAAAACGACAGGAAAACAGCTCCTCTCGCCACCGAACACAGACGAAATGAGATGTTTTGGATGAAATTTTAGTACAAATGGGCGCGATCACCAGGTGGCGCTCCGTTCTGATCAAACCGCAAAACTTGCCCTTTTGGTTCAGTCGTCTTGTCTTAAAACTTTACGCAAATAGACATTGATTGATCGAAAGCGCCCGAAGAACAGTCGTCTCAGATAATATTCAAAGCAATGCAAAGTTTTCTGTACATTTCAAAAGATAACAGTGAATTAAATTGAGAAAGCGTCACCAGGTCAAAGGTCACACATTGTGGGCGTTTTACAGTAAATGAGGCTTGTTTTGACAGAATCCAACTCTGTCTAAAACGTTAAATGGGCGGAGCTTGAGAGACACCAATTTCAATAGAGATTTTCCCCATTTGATCATGAAAAGGATCATGTAAAAGTAGCATATGAAAACTGTATAAATGATTTGAATAAAGGCTCCTGAGTCTGCACAGCCTGATCCCATCATTGTACTGCAAGAATAGACCTCTGATTTCATTGTTGTTGTTGTTATTGTCACAGAAATTGCCGGTATCGCGCCGTAACAATGTTCAAATTAGCATTTTATTCAAATTGCACTTGACTTTCTGTCGGGACGTTTCTTTGTTTGGATTGAACGCTATGAGCAGTACAACAAAAATGAAGCTTCAAGTCGAATTTCCCCCTCATTTTTACTTTACAAATCATCACCAAGCCGGGGCCGTTACAAGCCACCGTCGTTACAAGCCACCGTTGTTACAAGCCACCGTTGTTACAAGCCACCGTTGTTACAAGCCACCGTCGTTACAAGCCACCGTTGTTACAAGCCACAGTCGTTACAAGTCAGGGCTATAAATATAGATATATATATTTAATTATTGTTTTTTGCTTGTATCACAATCCTCAGGGCGTCTGGGGATCATATAATTCCCTGGTTTCTGGTGCATTTTGGATGTATTAAATGACTTTGTCCGCCCTTGCTCCACCCATGCTCCACCCTTGCACCGCCCTTGCTCCACCCATGCTCCACCCATGCTCCACCCATGCTCCACCCTTGCTCCGCCCCTGCTCCAGCATCACCTGAAGCTCTTCTGCAGAACAGATCGAGGTTCTAGAAAACTCTACAGGCTGCAAACTACTGACGCTTTCTGTTCACACTTTGGCTCAGCACGTCACGTCTTGTTTCAGTCGTTCTTTTTCACTGTTTCTAGTTGAATCTGTGGCCGTTTTTCATCATCTGAAGACACTTTTGCTCCTTGTGGATTGTAGAATGTGTGTGTGGAGTTTAAAGCGCTCTGAACCCCGGATCTGTCTGTTTAAACTGAAATGACATCGACGATGTTATGACACAGGAGCAGTACTTTCCCAAAACACTTTTTCACTCTCAAGGTTCAAATAAGATACACTTTATTGTTGTAGGAAAACTTGTTCTCCTGTTTCCCCAGCGACACTGAAGGGGTCAAATGTGGTCAGGAGCAGAGGCCCCACAGTGCAGTGGACACACGGTCAGGACCTTTAACTATGGGGGAGGAACTGGAGGAACCTTAGCCGGACACAGGGACAAACGCAGGGTCCAAAGCTCTGTGACCGGACCCACCTCTGCAGGGTCCAAAGCTCAGTGACCGGACCCACCTCTGCGGGGTCCATAGCTCAGTGACCGGACCCACCTCTGCAGGGTCCAAAGCTCAGTGACCGGACCCACCTCTGCGGGGTCCATAGCTCTGTGACCGGACCCACCTCTGCGGGGTCCATAGCTCAGTGACCGGACCCACCTCTGCGGGGTCCATAGCTCAGTGACCGGACCCACCTCTGCAGGGTCCAAAGCTCAGTGACCGGACCCACCTCTGCGGGGTCCATAGCTCTGTGACCGGACCCACCTCTGCAGGGTCCAAAGCTCAGTGACCGGACCCACCTCTGCGGGGTCCATAGCTCTGTGACCGGACCCACCTCTGCAGGGTCCAAAGCTCAGTGACCGGACCCACCTCTGCAGGGTCCAAAGCTCAGTGACCGGACCCACCTCTGCAGGGTCCAAAGCTCAGTGACCGGACCCACCTCTGCGGGGTCCAAAGCTCAGTGACCGGACCCACCTCTGCAGGGTCCATAGCTCTGTGACCGGACCCACCTCTGCGGGGTCCATAGCTCTGTGACCGGACCCACCTCTGCAGGGTCCATAGCTCAGTGACCGGACCCACCTCTGCGGGGTCCATAGCTCTGTGACCGGACCCACCTCTGCGGGGTCCAAAGCTCAGTGACCGGACCCACCTCTGCAGGGTCCATAGCTCAGTGACCGGACCCACCTCTGCGGGGTCCATAGCTCTGTGACCGGACCCACCTCTGTGGGGTCCATAGCTCTGTGACCGGACCCACCTCTGCAGGGTCCATAGCTCAGTGACCGGACCCACCTCTGCGGGGTCCATAGCTCTGTGACCGGACCCACCTCTGCGGGGTCCAAAGCTCAGTGACCGGACCCACCTCTGCAGGGTCCATAGCTCAGTGACCGGACCCACCTCTGCGGGGTCCATAGCTCTGTGACCGGACCCACCTCTGTGGGGTCCATAGCTCTGTGACCGGACCCACCTCTGCAGGGTCCATAGCTCAGTGACCGGACCCACCTCTGCGGGGTCCATAGCTCTGTGACCGGACCCACCTCTGCGGGGTCCATAGCTCAGTGACCGGACCCACCTCTGCGGGGTCCATAGCTCTGTGACCGGACCCACCTCTGCGGGGTCCAAAGCTCTGTGACCGGACCCACCTATGCGGGGTCCATAGCTCAGTGACCGGACCCACCTCTGCAGGGTCCAAAGTTCTGTGACTGGACCCACCTCTGCGGGGTCCATAGCTCAGTGACCGGACCCACCTCTGCGGGGTCCATAGCTCAGTGACCGGACCCACCTCTGCGGGGTCCAAAGTTCTGTGACTGGACCCACCTCTGCGGGGTCCATAGCGCCAAACTGCAGACGTTTCTTACACTTTCGTCGCTCTTATCTCTTGTCTCTTCGCTGTAAACATATAAATCGATGTTTTAATTTTAATTATGCACATAAACGTTGCATTAATAGAATTGGAGCAGCACAAACACGGGGCGATTATTGATCCGTTCTCATTGATTCACTTAACGTGGCCGGGAACACTGACCATCAGCATTTTCTATTAAATATTACAAGTGTCTGGCTCAAGGTCACAGTTTCTTCTACAAGTCGTAGAATATTACATTACTTGATCAAATAAGTTGTGTTTTTAGTGCACACTTCAGCCTGGTCTTCCCTCATCTTTGTGCTTCCTTCAGACTTCATTTCAATATGATTTGATTCTTATTGGTCCAAAGTGAGATCGTTTGTATCGTAAATGAAGTACTGAGGTAACGTGTGTGCGATAACGTCCGTAACGTCAAGACCACGCCCTTTGACAGGACTTCACAAAGACATCTGGATCCTGAATCGTTTCTCGTCCCCGCAATGTGAGCTTGGAGAAACAAATATGGAGGACTGACAAACGCACGGCACTAAACGCTGTAAGTCTGAGGTCAAAGACGCCGTACGTTCAGTTCTGAATGTTCCCGGAGTGGGTGGGTGGGTGTTGTTGATGAGCGTCCAGAGCCTTCGTCTCACGCGACAGTCAGACAAAGACCACGCTACATTTACTTCTGGAGGATAAAAGACGTCTTAATTATTACATATCTCATTAATAAAAGCAGAGACAACACGGAACGGAGACGTCACTTTGTTCATCCGAGTGGACACGGCCGATTCTACACGATAAAAGCTTCTGCCCCAGTGGAGGAGGAAGAGGAGGAGGAGGAAGAGGAAGAAGAGGAAGAGGAGGAGGAAGAAGAGGAAGAAGAGGAGGAAGAAGAGGAAGAAGAGGAGGAAGAAGAAGAAAAGGAAGAAGAGGAGGAAGAAGAAGATGAGGAGAATGAAGAAGAGAAGGAAGAAGAGGAGGAGGAAGAGGAGGAGGAAAATGAGGAGGAAGATGAGGAGAATGAGGAAGAGAAGGAAGAAGAGGAGGAAGAGGAAAAGGAGGAGAAAGAGGAGGAGGAAAATGAGGAGGAAGATGAGCAGAATCAGGAAGAGAATGACGAAAAGGAGGAGGAAGAGGGAAATGAAGAAGAAGAAGAGGAAGAAGAGGAGGGAGAGCAAGAAGAAGAGGAAGGGAAAAAAGAGGAGGAAGAAGAAAAAGAAGAAGAAGAAGAGGAGGAAGAAGAGAACGCGGCGGTCATTGTTTAGTGACAGATTAAGAGGAACAGAAGAGTTAAAAAAGCAGCAGAACCTCCCGCGCGGTCTTCACTTTATCACCATAAAACATTGACACAATTATAATCCGCTCGGAGCTGAGCAAATCAAACTCGCCCGTGACGTGTGACGGGGGGTCGTGAGTGGTCAGGGGGCGATGGAGGGGCGGGGCAAAGGATTAGGGCGGAGATAAAGATATTTCACCCTGGAGAGAACTCAGACACAGAAAGCAGAAAAGATGTTTTAGGGAACTTTATTGCAAAGTTTATGTGGCGCTCAGACCCCGGCGGAAGGCGGAGCCATCATGGGCACTCCATGATCTGATTGGATTAGATACTTTCCCCCCGGAGCCTGGAGACTGGTGGTGGTAGATGTGAAGAGAAGGTAGAAGATGAGGGGGATGCAGAGGAGGGGGAGGTGCAGAGGAGGAGGAGGTGCAGAGGAGGAGGAGGGGAGGCGGTGGGTCGCAGTACTGTCTGAAGCGCCCGAGCCATCTGTCTGAGGGCAAAAATGCGACCGCCTGGGTGCTGATTGGGAGCGGGGAGGAGTAACTTGAGAGCGTTGATTGGGGATGAGGAGCGGGTGCGAGGGCCATGACACAGACGTCCCCTGTCCTACGTCCTCCTTCTGTCCTACGCCCTCCTTCTGTCCTACGCCCTCCTTCTGTCCTACGCCCTCCTTCTGTCCTACGCCCTGCTTCTGTCCTACGCCCTCCTTCTTTCCTACGCCCTGCTTCTTGGCCGGTAAAAACTGCAAAACCTCTTTGGGATAAGCGCAGAAACCTGGAAAGAGTCCATAGTGAAGTGAGGGATCTGACTCGCTCAGACGGACAGGCCACGCCCGCTTGAGTGCGATGATGGAGCTGGGGAGAGGGGTCCTTCCATGGGGCCGACCCAGATCTAACTTAGGTCTTCCAGGTGAACTTACGCAGGCTTCATGTTCCGTAATTAACACATTGTGACCTAAAACCACATTGTGACCTAAACCACATTGTGACCTTAAACTCCCAACACTTGAGCCCATGACATCATTGTTTTTTATGCAGCAAAATTAGGATTTTTTTAACCCTTTTTTCTTTTTTCAATCCAAACATTTAATCCGATTATTATTAGTCTATTTAAATCTTGGATATACATTTTATATTCATGCACATTTTCTTACTAAAATTGTATAATGCAATTATTTTTTTAAACTATTTTCATTATTATGTATACTATTATTCAAAAGCCAATTTAAGTCTAGACATTGTCGTTCATGTTGAGTCTGTTTAGTCACATGGTCAGGTTAAGACCCAGATTAACACCGCGTAATGTGGTCTAAAGCGAAGGTAATGTGGTCCAAAGCGAAGGTAATGTGGTCCAAAGAGAAGGTAAAGTGGTCCAAAGCGAAGGTAAAGAGGTCTAAAGCGAAGGTAATGTGGTCTAAAGCGAAGGTAATGTGTTCCAAAGCGAAGGTAAAGAGGCCTAAAGCGAAGGTAAAGTGGTCCAAAGCGAAGGTAAAGTGGTCCAAAGCGAAGGTAAAATGGTCCAAAGCGAAGGTAAAGAGGTCCAAAGCGAAGGTAAAATGGTCCAAAGCGAAGGTAAAGAGGTCCAAAGCGAAGGTAAAGAGGTCTAAAGCGAAGGTAAAGTGTCCAAAGCGAAGGTAATATGGTCCAAAGCGAAGGTAAAGTGGTCCAAAGCGAAGGTAATATGGTCCAAAGCGAAGGTAAAGTGGTCCAAAGCGAAGGTAATATGGTCCAAAGCGAAGGTAAAGTGGTCCAAAGCGAAGGTTAAGTGGTCTAAAGCGAAGGTAAAGTGGTCCAAAGCGAAGGTAAAGCGGTCCAAAACGAAGGTTGTGATAATAATAATATGTAACTACATTATTCATGTAATGATTTATTCTTTATTAAACACAGCGTTAAATAAATCAAACGTTGCCATATCATTTTCTTTTTATTCAAGTGTAAACAACGTATCAATACTGCAATAATTAAATCAATAAATAAATCCTCCGTGGCCAGTAGGTGTCGCAAGTGCAGCCTCGGACACCTTTTATACACGCTCTGTGTAAATGATGTAGAATTTTACATAAATCATATTAAAATCACACATTGGTTGAAAGGAGAAAGCTTTATTAAACATAACTTCAAACTGGAGGGATGCGTGTGAGAAGTTGCAGACCTTTCTTCACGTGAGAGCGGGTTCGGTCAGAGCAGAGCATGTGATTAATCAGTGTCAGTCTGTGATTAATGTGTACATTTTCTATGAATAATCACGAAAACTGGACAATTTTTAATGTTTATTCATGGACTTTAGCATTTGACAGGAAGAACAAATGCGGTGAATTGTGAAGTGAGTTCAAAGATTGTAATGCCTCAGAGGCCTTTGTGCGGCATCTATGAAGATCTCATGAGGAAACCAAGGCAGGTTCATTTGTAGACACACAGCAGGAAAACATGCATTCAAATCTAAAAGGAGATAAGACATAAAAGAGAAGAGTGCAAATACAATCATTTCAGTCACATGCACAGCACGAGGTAAACAGGCTGTTTTGGAAATCCAACCCCCGAAAAAGCTGCTGGGCCAGACGGTGTCTCCCCCTCCACCCTGAGACACTGTGCAGGCGAGCTGACTCCTGTCTACACCACCCTGAGACACTGTGCAGGCGAGCTGACTCCTGTCTACACCACCCTGAGACACTGTGCAGGCGAGCTGACTCCTGTCTACACCACCCTGAGACACTGTGCAGGCGAGCTGACTCCTGTCTACACCACCCTGAGACACTGTGCAGGCGAGCTGACTCCTGTCTACACCACCCTGAGACACTGTGCAGGCGAGCTGACTCCTGTCTACACCACCCTGAGACACTGTGCAGGCGAGGTGACTCCTGTCTACACCACCCTGAGACACTGTGCAAGAGAGCTGACTCCTGTCTACACCACCCTGAGACACTGTGCAGGCGAGCTGACTCCTGTCTACACCACCCTGAGACACTGTGCTGAAGAGCTGAATCCTGTCTACACCACCCTGAGACACTGTGCAGAAGAGCTGACTCCTCTCTACACCACCCTGAGACACTGTGCAGAAGATCTGACTCCTGTCTTCACCACCCTGAGACACTGTGCAGAAGATCTGACTCCTGTCTTCACCACCCTGAGACACTGTGCAGGCGAGCTGACTCCTGTCTACACCACCCTGAGACACTGTGCAGGCGAGCTGACTCTTGTCTACACCACCCTGAGACACTGTGCAGGCGAGCTGACTCTTGTCTACACCACCCTGAGACACTGTGCAGGCGTCTCATATCTAACAGAATTAAGACTGAGGCTTTGCCCGTGTCAGTGTTCAGGCGGATGTCATTTGTCACCTTGACAACAGCAGTCTCAGTGTGATGAGGTCTAAAACCTGATGAAAACCATCAAATGAGTTGTTTATTAAGAGGAAGTCAGTGAGCTGAAGAGGAAGAAGAGGAAGAAGAGGAAGAAGAGGAAGAAGAGGAAGAAGAGGAAGAAGAGGAAGAAGAATCTATGAAGACGTCAAGAGGAAGAAGGCTGTGAGCATCATTCAAAACTCTTCCCAACCTTTACTAAGCCACTATGAATTATTGCCTGCAGAAAGGAGTTATATGTAAGCGAACAAAAATATCCAAAAGATTTATGGGCAGGGCAGTCAAAGCTGCTCCATGAATCTTCTCCTCTTCACCTTCTGTTGAACAGTGTCAGTGTCACTGTTGTCACTGGTGATGGGAAATGTTGTTTTCAGGGAGCGATAAAGTCATATTTAGCTCCCTCTGTTTAGTATCTAAGACGTCAACAAAATGAACTAAGAAATATAAACTTTTGCAGATTTATGTCACCTAATGATGTACTTTTGACCATTTTTACACTTAAAATCTTCATTTTCACATTCTGACATTTATTTAACAAAACTACAGTAAATGTTCACCTGCAACATCTCGTTCTTTAAGTTCTTTATCTGTTTTAGACCTATGTTTGTAAGGCGTGGCTTTCACCTTCACGTACAACACCACGCCTGACGCTCGGCGAGGAGAGACACATTTGGGAAAGACCAGTCAGCAGCAGGGCAAATCGTCACGACGACAAGACTTTCAGCCTCTTGAACGCTTCCCCCGATCTGCAAAAGGACCCACAACGAGCTCATCCGTGACGTCCGCGTGAACACCACCTGCCATATTTCCTTATCTCGTTTTTTAGAGCCTCTTTTTACTTGCAAATGCTTTAAATAAAATGAATGATTGTGATTCCGCCGCGTCGTGTTCAGAGGCGACGGTAAAACATCCGGTCGGAGAAGCGGAGAGAAGCATCTTTATCTCCCTCTGACATGTTACTTACAGCTGCTCAAGGCCGTACACGGGAGATGAGAGCTGAACAGCCGAAAGGTTCCCGTCGGGCATTCATCACCTTTACGAGCCCCCGCTGTTTGCATATTTGAGCCCCATAAGCCACGTGAGTGATGGGCCGTGTAATGCGCCGTAATGGAGATTTATCCGGGGGTGGGCGGGAGGGGACGGCGCGCTCCCGGGGCCGCCGCGCTCCCGGGCCCGGGTCCGCGAGTGCACACGGACGTGATTTATTTCGTTTAATTAGCGCGGCCATGTAAAGCAGCTCGCCGGGAAAGGTAAGTGTCCGCGCGGGCGTAAATAACGGCTCTCTTTCGCCGCTAAAGGTGAGATAGTGTGCGAGTATGTGCTTAGCCGCGGCGTAATCTTGTTTCCTCATCTAAAACAAGGATTCTGTTTTGTTCGCGTACAGTTTGCTCGAGCGATGGAAAGAAAACTGCCAAAACACTGTATACTATTATCTGAAATGATGGTTATTTGGGGAAAAAGTTGTACACATAGAGAAAAACTATTCAGATTGTGGGTTCTATCTTTAAAGGGCATTTTATTATCATTGTTTTGTTTGAATTGGCCTTGAAACAGGCTCTTTACTTTGGCGTCTCATGGTTTGGAGCTTGTATACAATGTTGTGGGTTCGAATCCCGCGATGTCCTTCCCCCGTCTCATCGCTGTCCTGTACTGTCCCGTCTGACAAAAACTCTTCTGTTAGTTATTAGTGTTTAGTGTCAGCTCTCCATCTACTGGCACCAGAGGGAATTACCACACGGAAATAAACAAAAGCTAGCTTGCACCGACATGCTAACGTTAACATACAAGGAGCACGATTTGAGGAAGAACTGCTCAGAACGAGTCGATGCTTTATATAAACTTAAACACAGTCTTCCATGTGAGCAGGCTGCAGCGTTGGCGTTTGTTCGAATCCGGCCAGACTAGTTGCTGAATGTCCGTCCCTTTCTCATCCTCAAAAAATAATAAAACAATTCCAGATCTCTATATTTGATGTCACAAATCTGGGAAATTTGAAGAGACGAGTTCGTAAACAAATGCTAAATACAACTCATGAAGGAACCATGTTATAACGGGAATAAACGCGAACGATAATGATAATAATTGCATAATATGTCTCCCTGTTGCCCCCGGCACAGCACAGCGCCCGCGACACATCTCTAGATCTTCAACTTTTCTTATCGCGCATGTTTTCTGATGTAGACCATATTGGGAAAATGTTGGTTAGTAGATATTGCTCATGCGTACACAGAACATATTGGGCGATTCTATCTGTATCCACCTTACTTGCCAGTGTAGGTTTTGATCTTCGGAGAGGCGAGAATGCTAAAATGAACGCTACGCAAACAAAACAACAGCAGGCCTTGTTTTGATGAGGATAGAAGACTTTTCAGCTCAGCAATACGTGCACATTTTAAGCTTAACTCCCAAAGCAATTACACAGCATTGTTCCCCTACACATTTGTGCTGGATGGTTTGATTTGTGCGCTCCAGAGGCTCGTCCTAACCTGGCACTGGGCCCCCGGCTGAATAATGATAAGGGTAAACACCTCATTAGACTAAAAGGCCCATAGGAACAATCAGAGCCAGGAGGAAGCCTGCGCACTGCGTTTACATGATGGAGAAATATGATGCACTCCGTATATGGTGTTAGGAGCTGTCTGAATGTGAATATAAATAAAGATGTTAAAGGGCCGCACATAAGATTAACAGTCGTGGGTTTTCATTTCATCCGAGCAGGGCTGTGTACAGAAGCCCAGGGGACAAATCATCTTGGCCCGTGCAGCGTACAGTATTCTGTGTTTGAAGTGGCTTTCAAAAGCATGAAACTTTTCACATTTTGTCACATCACCACGACACCGCGGCCTTTAACTGCGGTTACAGCCGCAAGTTTCCTTGGTTTTGTCTCGACCAGCTTTGCTCACATTTGGGCCTGTTCGTCTTTACAAAACAGCTCAAGCTCATGGATGGAGAGCGTACGTTCCATTGTAGCTCTGCTTTATGTTCAGGCTCGTTGTCCCGCTGAAGGGGAAGCCTTGAATCGCCCTGTGTTTGTCTCATCCATCTTCAGCTCTGAGCATCTTCCCTTCCAACCTCAGTGGCCCACCTGAAACCCCCAAGTCCAAAACACAACATCCACTCAACATGTTGGAAAACAACTCAGGTACCCAGGTCAAAAGCTGTCACTGCCACACGTGACGTCACCTGTTTTGTGGAGACGGAAACAGTTTATCTTTGAGGGGTTTGCAATCTATGGTCCAGCTGATGGAAGCAACATATTTGCACAATAAAGACTACTCTGAGAGGTCTGGACTGTGCGTACTCTGAGAGGTCTGGACTGTGCGTACTCTGAGAGGTCTGGACTGTACGTACTCTGAGAGGTCTGGACTGTACGTACTCTGAGAGGTCTGGACTGTACCAGGGACCTGGACTGTACCTGAGGGGTCTGGACTGTGCCTGAAGGGTCTGGACTGTGCCTGAAGGGTCTGGACTGTGCCTGAAGGGTCTGGACTGTGCCTGAGGGGCCTGGACTGTGCCTGAGGGGTCTGGACAGTGCCTGAGGGGTCTGAACTGTGCCTGAGGGGTCTGGACTGTGCCTGAAGGGTCTGGACTGTGCCTGAAGGGTCTGGACTGTGCCTGAAGGGTCTGGACTGTGCCTGAGGGGCCTGGACTGTGCCTGAGGGGTCTGGACAGTGCCTGAGGGGTCTGAACTGTGCCTGAGGGGTCCGGACTGTGCCTGAGGGGTCCGGACTGTGCCTGAAGGGTCTGGACTGTGCCTGAAGGGTCTGGACTGTGCCTGAGGGGTCTGGATTGGTCTTAGGTTACATATATGAGCGAGGGCGAGCTGTTGTTTTTTTTTTTGTTTTCTGTCAAAGATGTGTGAACTGCATCACACACTTTCTAAATCAATTTGGTAAACAAACTGAATATTTGGTTGTTTATGAATAATTACATATCTCTGCACCTTACTTATAGTCATGGGTCTACTCCAGGTTGTTTGTGTTTGAATCATTCTTTTCAGCTAAACTCTGAACTTTCTGATTGAAGTTTTTCAAAGCAAATAACGATTAGTTCTGATAAGTCTTACACCAAAACATATGACCGGTTTTCTCTGTTAAAAGCTTAAAGAACAGATTTAATAATGGGTGACATCAATATCCCAATATTCAGAGAAAAAACACTGGAAAGCCTGAGCTCCCGAGGACCACAAAGAAGCACCGGTTTTCACATCATGATTGATTGACATGTTTTGGCATCGTATCGGTTTTACACGACGAGCTGGGTGTTCGCTGACTCTGCGCTGCTTTTGAGAACACTGGAGGAGGACGTTTCCTGGGGACAACAGGCCGTTCTGAGCTCATCATCACCGCGTCTTAATGCAGATCAAATTTGGTGTAAATGGTGCGTTCTCCCGACCACCGTTTCTGTGTAAATGTGACAAAAAACACCCTTGAACACGAGAAAACACAGGGATTGGCAACATTAAAAAAAAACATGGCTGACCGCTCTTTAATATCTGATCAAGTTATGGCTGGATTTCTTATGACATCACAACTCGTAATATTGAATACAAACTTGTTCAGCCACACGACACGGCCTTCGACGTTCGTTCTTGGCTCGTCCAAGTACAATTTATGCAGTAGAATATACATAACAGCGGCGTGTCAGAGGAGCGATGCGTGTGTGAAATCATGAATGTTGAAAGGACAGGGCACTTGAAAGCCTGTGATGGATGCCGAGCCAAGTGGAGCGTATGTGCGAGCGATAAAACACCAAGATGTCCGTCATAAAGCACAGGCGGGAGCAGCTGAAAGGTTTGTGCGCTCGGTCGGGGGCTGGTTGCCTGGCGGTGGCGGTGGTGGCAGCGGTAGTGGTGGTAGGGGGCGCTGTGGTGGTGGTGGTGGAGGAGTTAAGGGGGGCACTGTCAGATAAAGCACTTTTACTGCCTGTTACCTCCACGCGCCCGGATTTACGGCTCTCTGCTCCGACCGTCGCCGGCATAAATCTGCCCTCGGTGGACACGCGCACTGCCCCGGAGACGGAGGCGGAGATGTCGCTGACGCACCTGATCTACGGCGGGGAGGCTTTTATCGGCTCGTGTTTAAGCAAGATACTCTCTTTTTTTTGTCTGATATGTTGTCATAAACACACACATAGATGCTTGTTATATGTTGATCTATAGTTTGTGCTCATTGTCGACTCGTATTGATCCGGAACAGCGTGTTAAAGGAAACAGGACCATTGACTTTCTTTTCAAAGCTGCACAACTGATTCTCTGCTATGTTTGTATGACCGGGAGTGTAAAGAGTGTAATGTACAGAGCTGCGGGTGGGGAAACAAGCAGAAATCGAAGCACTCGCGGCGGCGGCGGGTGTGGCGGCAGCGGGTGCGCACTGACGGCGAGGTGGAGTGGTTCACTTCCCACAGGACATGGAAAGTGATTAAAAGCAATGAGCTCGGTTACATTCTGGGGTTTGTCGGGAAAGACTCGCAAGGTTTTCACGTAATTAGACCGGGGTTCACTCGTGGACCCGCGTGACTCGTGACATACAGCAGCAGTGCGCTGGAGTCGGTTTAACAAGCGAGTCTGAAACCAGCCGTACGAAATGCCTGCCTCGCATTAGCTGTACGAGCAGCGTCGGGATCAAGTGCAGGACAATACAGGAGTTACTCAATGGGATGAACACATTGCAGTAGTGTAAAGCATTACGACAATCTCAGTAAAACAAGTTACGAAGGCGTTTTATTCAGGCTCGTGTTGTCGGCGCTAACTTCCCCCGCGGCGTCTCCAGGCGGCGCGTGTACCACCCGCCTCGGCTCATCACAGTCCACTGCACATGTGCAAATGATCGAGCCTCGTTACATCTCTGAAGCTGAGCAGGGAGGGGCGTGATTGGTACTTGGATGAGTGAGTGCTGGAATGCCAGGTGCCACAGGGGGGCGATGGTACAAACTGTTGTTGTGTCCTTGGGCAAGACACTTCACTCACCCTGCCTCTAGTGTCCTTTAGTGATGGGCCAAAGGACATGTGTCACTCTGCGTGTCACTAGAGTCCCGTGACCGTCTACTGTGCCAGTTCGATGTCGCTTGTGTCAGACGCGCCTCTGAAGACTTTGAGGGATGATTATGATCGTTCACAAGAATAACCTCTGCAAGTCCTACATTTTACTCTCATTTTACATTCATTTCGAGTCACTTCTTACATTATTTGCTTTAATTTTTAAGATTGAACGACTTTCTCACTAAATTATCTCAAATATTTGTTGTTTGAATTCTGATTGAGTGTTTGCATTTTTGAATGAACGATCCTAGAACCAGAACCAGCTTAAGAACCAGAAGGACTACTGTTTTTTGGACCACCAGATGGCGCAATAGAGTGGCCTAACACAGTATCGGAAATGTTCATCACACACCTGATGCTGATGCTACTTGTGATGATGACCATCACTAGTGTCCGTGTGCTGGTATATGAAAGAGAGTGTTTGTAAGAGTGAACGAGGGACAATGGATTCAAATGATCTACAATCCCACACATCATGCAGGTTCATGCACTTTTGTTAGAAAAATGTATATAATTATCTCCTATTATTTTACTCTTATTATAATGTGTCCTGAAATGAACTGTATTAATGCTGTGTTTTTTGAGAATGTCTGCAGGAGTGTCAAGGCCAGCCGGCTCTTTATCTGCCCGTGGACATCTGTAGCCAAAGCATTTGTGTGGAGTGAAACGGGAGCACCAGTTCCACTCCCTTTTACTTTCTCACACACAAGTGCTCATTATTTGTCTGATGTCTTTATTTTATCTAATGTTCAAAGTTGCCTTGGCATTTGTCCCCCCTCCCCTCAGGCTCAGGCAACTTTGTTTTTTGTAACTATGGGCATGAAAAGTTTAATAAAATGCGAGAAGAACGGCCAGAGAGCTCAGAACGAGTAGGGAACCGGCCCTGGTCGCAATTGTGACTGAGTCATTACTCTCTGACCGTTCTCCTTGCAAGTAAATATATTAATCTGTCTTGTCTTCCTTTCCTTGCTGTGTTTTAGTTACTGTTGGGTCACAAGCCCCAACAACTTTCCAGATCAAATAACAATAGTAATTGGGCAGAACATTCAGCCCAAATGTGATTTGAATGTTCAATGTTCAATTCTTTACAAGCTTCTGAAAGAACCTCCTGCGTTCACCAGTTCACCCAGACTCTGGACTGTTGAAGACTGTTGAAACTGTTACTGCCCACAGACCGATCAGGAGAAGAGGCAGAGGCTGTCGGAGCCGAGGCAGCGGGAAAAGGGCGATGGTCCCACCCAAAAGCCCCTGTACTGTGGCCTGAAGCCTGTCACTTCTCTGGTTGAGAGCGGGAAGGTCCAGCTTGTGGTATTGTCCATTGTGTAACCACTTATTTTAATTTCCTGCTCGAGTGCAGTCAGCGAAAAGTGAGGCTGATGTGATTAATGAGCTAGTGCTAAAAATATGGTTCTGTACTTTTAGATCTATTCTTTGTTTGTCAGCACAAATATACAGGAACTGTACGATTAATGCAAACGAGACAATATTTCTTGGCCACAAATGTAATGTAAATAATGGAACTTATTTAGTTATTGTATCTTTTTGCAGATGAACTAAAACATAACTAATAAGAAAAGCTGCTTCTGGGTCTTCTACGTGCTTAGGGTTATGCAGGGGCCACGGTTATGCAGGGGCCACGGTTATGCAGGGGCCACGGTTATGCAGGGGCCACGGTTATGCAGGGGCCACGGTTATGCAGGGGCCACGGTTATGCAGTGGCCACGGTTATGCTGGGGCCACGGTTATGCAGGGGCCACGGTTATGCAGGGGCCACGGTTATGCAGGGGCCACGGTTATGCTGGGGCCACGGTTATGCAGGGGCCACGGTTATGCTGGGGCCACGGTTATGCAGGGGCCACGGTTATGCAGTGGCCACGGTTATGCAGGGGCCACAGTTATGCATGGGCCACAGTTATGCAGGGGCCACGGTTATGCAGGGGCCACAGTCGCTTAGTGATGGTCTCAATGCCCCGCGTGTCTTCTCGACGCTCTTTCAACGGATCCTTCTCTGTTGAAAGAGCGTCAAACGTTCTTGTTCCAGGGCAGAAGTCTTAACAATCAGACCCAGAACCTTTTTAATGGTGCAGATGGAGAAAGAGGATAAAGTGCATGTGCAGCTCTAACTTTGGCGTGTTTGAATATTTTGTATTATTGTTTGGTTAGAGTTTGAGCATCAAACCACCACTAAAGGTGCGATAGATAAATAAATACATATTTTCCAACCCTCAGTCAGTTAATTGTAATGATACTGTCATGTAATAATGTACATGTTTTGCCCTCCACAGATGCATTGTAAAAGCAGCTCTTAGAGACAAAATGGCACCACTGTGTGCTGTCTGCATCTAATTATAGATGCTCCGGTCGCACGAGCAAACATTCCCCTTCAGTTACACTACTTTCCTTTTGTATCTGTAATTTCATTTCATTCTGTTTCTTAAAGGACACTGTAAATACACAAATCCCTTAAACCAGAGCCTCAGTCGCCGTTTACAGTGGGAGAAGAGTCACTGTGGATCACGTTTACCACGGCGGGTCCATGACCTTCACATACAGGCTGCTTCCTGCGCGGCGCTGACTCGTGGAGCTGACTCGTACTGCTGCACTTATGTGTCACATTTCACACAAAGAAATTCAGGGAATCAAAGCAGAAAGTATTCAAACGCACATGCATTCTCTTCTCATGTTCTTAATATATGTTTATATCGCCAAATGAGGGCTTAAAAGTTTGACCCTAAAGAGGCGGGAGGAGCAAAGTGTGGGAGCCGGATCCTAACTCACGATGCTGTGATGGGCAAACGTGGAGTCTGGCGTGTTATCTCCTCAACCACAGAGCGACACATCATCTTCTCTTCAAAGGAAGTTATACTGCCCCCTCTTGGTGATATAGTGCACAAAACATACGCCCACGAGCTCTTTAAACGTTAGAGTTGTAATTGTTTTGATCATAGTGCACCTTTAATATGGCCAGGTGTGAAATATCAACACAAATTTTTTTTTTATTCCATTTGTCCGTCGTGTTATTCATATCTCGCTCAAGACATTTTAATTTACCTATAATGACTTGTTATAATTAAAGTTACAGTCACTTTCACAGGACGGGATCTGATCCAAAGCCTTTGGTGCTGGTGACCACTTTTAGACTCGAGAAGGCTTTATTCAAACGGATATTCTTTTTGAAGTCAGGGACCAAAAAGGCATGAGTAATTTGAAGCTATTATCTGGAGGTAGAGAGTTTTCTAACCTCTGTGTCTCTTTCAGAAGACTGAGAGCGTATCATTAGAGGACTATTTTAAAAAAGCGACGTGCTTTGGAAACTCATCAAACACTTGAGCGGCAATATCTTTTTAATAGAGTCTGACTAACCTGGATTCACACTGAGGCCGGAGATGCCCCCGACGCTCCGGGTCAAAGGTCATGAAACGTACCACGCGTAATTGTAGCTTCTGCTGACGGGAAAATCTGGCGTCTACGAAAGAGGCAGAGAAAACCAAGCATCGGCACGTTCGTTTGAGAGTTTAAGTTTGGAGAGTCTCACGTCGTTAAGCAGCTCCGATTAGAAAAATTAACTGTGAAATTAACTGCGGGGATAATTCGGCGCATTAGGAATAAAGAGGGAAATCACAAGCTTTTCAAATGTCTTTAGCTAAAAGGGCACGGCGTGAAGTCTGAGGCGTTTGGCTCCAGCGACATGGGAAAATATAGAAATTGAAATCTTACAGTTGCAATTAGATCGGCTTTTTGTAACAAGGATTCATGAACATTTGGCAGAAGAAGTACGAACAGCCAAACAGATCGCATGCATTTCACAACATAGATGTCTTTTACCCACATAACACTAGGGGGCGCTCTAACATGTGTGAAAACCCTTATGGACTTAAAAACAGCACAGGAGACGTCGGGATTTCTACCCTTGACATCACAAAGCTGAGACATTTGGAACAGAGTGTTTTTGTGAGGCTCAGAGGGAGAGGACAGGATTTATTAATGAAACAAGCCTGAATGAATCTAAATAAAACTCCAGGAACTTTAAAAAATAAGTCAATTTTGCATAATATGTGTCCTTTAAATTGATATTAAAGGGGGAGTATAACTTGTATGGGATATTTATTGTTGACACAGCATATATAGACCACCATGCTACGCTTCATTCACGTATTAAAAGGTTTGGTTCCGGTTTTGACGCTTGGATCTTCGGCCCCTCGTCCTGTTAATGACGGTTCAACAGTCATAAACTCAAAGGAGAGCGTTTTAAAAGCAACTTCCTGATTACGTCACCTGTACAAAAGTCACACCCTTGTACAACAGTTCGTAAAGAGGAGAGATGATCCAAACCTGCTGTAATTCACGTAAAACCACTTTAGACGTGACGAGGGAATAACTTATTACATTGTAGAAAGCTTCAAAAAGTAGATTTGACAGAATACCTCCTCTGACCTTTGACCCTAACAAAAGACTAAAGGAGGCTGGACGTGTGCGTGGCCACAGTGTTGGGCGGAGCCTGGTCCATCGCTCTGAGCGCAGGTCCAGATACAGAGGCCATACAGGTGTTCAGAGGGTCGTGAGTGACGGGGTCGTTCGTTCTGGCGGCGGCGGCTCCGTTCCCGGGGGCCATACAGGTGTTCAGAGGGTTGTTGAGGGTGACGTTGAAGGTGCCCTTCAGGACGGTGTTGAGCAGACCCGGGCTCAGCTGTGGAGACACAAAATCTGTGAGGTCAAATGCACTCAAAAGCCATTCACATGTAGTAAATGTGTGTCTTCTTTTTGGTTTATGTTACTGATATTTGTTTATCTAAGGGAGCGACCTTCCACCAGAAAAGTTACATCGTGCACCTTTACACCGCGTTCCAAATTATCGTGCAAGTTGTGTCATAAAGGTCCTTTTTGTTTGTTTTCCAGTGAGACTCAGGGCTCAGGGCTCTTTGGGTCAGAGAAATCAGTCCTAGACACTTAGTTTACCAGGTCCAATTAGGGTTAGGGAAAAAAACGACTTAACCAGACCACCATTTTCAAGTGATATGGGAAAGAAAAAGGATCTCAAAAGTTCAGAAAATCATGAAATAGTTGAATGCCTTGGAGAAAGTATGAAAACCTTAGATATTTCACTAAAACATAAGCATGATCATCGTACTATCAAGAGATTTGTAGCTGATTCAGAGCACACACTGATTTGCGCAGATAAAGGCACAATGAGGAAGGTTTCAGCCAGACAAACCCATCAGATTAAGAGAGCAGCGGATGAAATGCCATTACAAACTGGTATTTGAAGCGGCTGGTGCCTCTGGAGTCCAGCAAACATCAAGGTGTAGATCCTCCAGAGGATTGAGTTCTGCATAAACCTTCTATTGGGCCCTTAACCAACGCTCACAAGCGGAACCTGCTCCAGTGAGACCAGAAACACCTGCATGGTCCAGATGGATGGAGTGGTGGGTGGAGTGGTGGGTGGAGTGGTGGGTGGAGTGGTGGGTGGAGTGGTGGAAGGTTGAGGGACGGCCATCATGGAGAGAGAGCTGGTCGGCCCCTTTAGAGTCCCTGAAGATGACCTCTGTAAAGTATGTGGAGTGTCTGACTGACCACTTTCTCCCGTGGTACAAAAAGAAGAACAGTGCTTCGCAAGTTCCTCTTCATACGTGTCAATGGGCATCAAAGAAGAGAAACTCATGGTGTGGCCCCCCCATCCTCCCCTGACCTCAACTATTGAGAACCTTTGGAGCGTCCTCAAGCCAAAGATCTTACGAGGGCGGGAGACAGTTCACACCCAAACAGCAGCTCGGGGGGGCGATTCTGACATCCGGCAAGCAGAAACTCAACACTGCTCTAATCATTCAAATATCAGATAAACAAGCAAAGTGAACGCATTTGACTGATCTTTATTCCTCTTTCATGTTGACAGATGACCAAAGTGAAACGCTGTACAATAATCACGTGTCGCTCTGTCCTCTGCCTGTGGATTGGCAAGAGCACCGACCCACAACAACAGAACACGCTTGTTTTAGGCCTGCAGTTCATTTAAATCAAACTCACCACATCTCTGTTACTCAACATTTACTCCTCAGCTACAAAAGAGCGATTATAACGAAGGAGTTATTCAAAACGTGCGTCTGAAAGTGTATTTCTCTTTGGCGTGAGGACAAGTCTTCTGCTCTGCGGCTGGGAAACAAACCTGACTCTGAGATTGTGATGAGACACGACCAAAACTAACACGTTGCTCATTTGAAAAGGTAACTAGTACTAGATTACATACATTACATGGGTGCACGCGTTACGTTCCTCGTTCCACTCAAAAAAAAGTAATCTGAGTACATTACCGACTTACCCCCAACTCTGACTACTATATACTAATATACAACACACAGATCCGACCAGGTTTGCTCTCTGATGTAGCGCATGCAGAGCGGTTCAAACATGTCTTTCCCCTCTTTAAATAAACAGGAGTGAGTAAATAAACCGAATAAACCCAGTGAACAAACAGCGAGGAGCCTGTGTGAACACTGCGGGTCACAGGTCACTGAGCGCACCACTTTAAAACCAATACTCTGTGATGCAAAGGCAAAGCGCTTTGTTTGCTGCATGTTGTGGAGCTAAAGGACAGCGGTTTATCCATCTTTGAATCTTTGTGGTGTTCACTGTTCAGTCGAGTGGATTTAAAGTCCATAAACTTTCACTAATGATCATTGTGAGGTCAAAATAAATGCCATATAACAAAAAACACACACTGAAGCATCAACATCTCTCTCTCTCTCTTTGTCACTTGTAACTCGTGTTTTCTGTCCAGTTTTATATAAATATGTGCAGTGCTTTTCATTTTAACATCTCAACATGTGGTGTGACATCACCTGCCACACGCAGGGCAGCTGACAGGTAAATATTCAAGGTTTTTCAAGACAGAAGGATTCCACAAAAAACAAACATTTCCTTCGAGTTGTGGCTTAAAGCTGAAGCTTGTGAAAATATGTGATGTTTTTAAATGTCATGGCACAGAAGGATTATATATAAGGATATAAAGTGATCACAGCACATTATGAACTGACTCTGACATGTAGAAAAGTGACTTTGGTCAGGGACAGTGCACAGCAATGAACATTCCAGTCAAAGCATTAGATTTAACCACGAGGCCCCGGGGCCCGGACCTGTGTAACATTGTCACCAAAGACAGGACAAAACAATGTACTGTACAAAACTATTTACAGCTATTTTCATTCACAGCCATTAGAACACATGTACATGCAGCTTAGTAACAGTCAGAACATCCACATGCAGAACATGCAGAACATGCAGAACATGCAGAACATGCAGAACATGCAGAACATGTAGAACATGCAGAACATGCAGAACATACAGAACATGCAGAACATGCAGAACATGTAGAACATGCAGAACATGCAGAACATGCAGAACATGTAGAACATGCAGAACATGTAGAACATGCAGAACATGCAGAACATACAGAACATGCAGAACATGCAGAACATGTAGAACATGCAGAACATGCAGAACATGCAGAACATGTAGAACATGCAGAACATGTAGAACATGCAGAATATGCAGAACATGCAGAACATGTAGAACATGCAGAATATGCAGAACATGGAGAATATGCAGAACATGCAGAACATGTAGAACATGCAGAACATGCAGAACATGCAGAACATGTAGAACATGCAGAACATACGGAACATGCACAACATGCAGAACATGCAGAATATGCAGAACATGCAGAACATACAGAACATGCAGAACATGCAGAACATGTAGAACATGCAGAACATGCAGAACATGTAGAACATACAGAACATGCACAACATGT
Source organism: Eucyclogobius newberryi (assembly GCF_026437365.1). Lineage (NCBI taxonomy): Eukaryota > Metazoa > Chordata > Actinopteri > Gobiiformes > Gobiidae > Eucyclogobius > Eucyclogobius newberryi. Next base: position 5,778,022 of record NW_027316278.1, on the reverse strand, counting down.
AGAACATGCAGAACATGCAGAAAATGTAGAACATACAGAACATGCAGAACATGTAGAACATGCAGAACATGCACAACATGCACAACATACAGAACATGCAGAACATCCACAACATACAGAACATGTAGAACATGCAGAACGTGCAGAACATACAGAAAATACAGAACATACACAACATGCAGAACATGCAGAACATGCAGAACATGTAGAACATGCAGAATATGCAGAACATGCAGAACATGTAGAACATGCAGAACATACAGAACATGCAGAACATGTAGAACATGCACAACATGCAGAACATGCAGAATATGCAGAACATGCAGAACATACAGAACATGCAGAACATGCAGAACATGTAGAACATGCAGAACATGCAGAACATGTAGAACATACAGAACATGCAGAACATGTAGAACATGCAGAACATACAGAACATGCAGAACATGTAGAACATGCACAACATGCAGAACATGCAGAATATGCAGAACATGCAGAACATACAGAACATACAGAACATGCAGAACATGTAGAACATGCAGAACATGCAGAACATGTAGAATATGCAGAACATGCAGAACATGTAGAACATACAGAACATGCAGAACATGTAGAACATGCAGAACATGCACAACATGCACAACATACAGAACATGCAGAACATCCACAACAGGCAGAACATACAGAACATGTAGAACATGCAGAAAATGCAGAGCATACAGAACATACAGAACATGTAGAACATGCACAACATGCAGAACATGCAGAACACAATCAGAAAAGGGTTTATTGCCATTATCACAACACAATTCACAAACGAAGATCTTGCTTCGGGATAAGGTTTGACTTTAAGGTGCCGACTACAACGATGAATAATAATGATATCAAAATATATCAAGGGCATGAATAAAATATAGAATTTACAAATCAAATCAAATAGACTGTCTATAATATATGCACAATTTACAGTTGGTCACAACAGTGCAAAACATTCATGGTAATTGGTTTGAATAATTGTTAAAGTGGCAGGTGTTAACCTACGTTTGGCGTCCCATGGGTGCTCTGTAGGTGACCTGCCCCGTAATGACCCGGTTGGATGATGATCTTATGGAAACAAAGACTATCTATCTTTTTATAGCTCTTCTATATTACACATAACTATAGTCACAGCCACTGTTTTGCACATAAAAGCATTGTAGCCTTATAGTTTTACTCTATTTGTGTTACGTTAGCTTTAATTATATTTTAATAGCTATTTATCTAGATGTTTTAATTACACATTTCTATTTTCCTGCTCGTTTGGAAACGTGCGTTAAAAAAACATCTGTAGATGAAACACGGAGACGGAATAAACTCCTCTTTTTGCGCGGGCACTTCTGAGGCCTGACCTTAACTTCACCTCAGACAAACGTGAGGAGCAGAGGCGCCGCTCCCCGCCCCGTCTCCTCCGGATCAGCATCAGCATGCTCGGGACGCACGGCGGATTTAGGCTCGTCGGCGGGGCGCTCACATCTCCCTATTGATCCTAATGGGAGCGGGGTCCGGGGGTTCAGCGCCGGGTCGGGCGCCGGGGTTGCCTGCCAGGTCGGCGGCGCGATAAGGAACCCTTGGAAGTGGCGACGGCGGCGGAATGCCAACGACGGGGGAGATTACGGGATGTTCCTGGGGGTCGGCGAGGGCAGAGCGGAAAACAGTGTTTGTGTTTGGCGTTAGCATGGAGGTTAGCTTAAAGGCATGCTAGCTTTCCCACGACACGCACGCAGGGTACAGGGTGCACATGAATGTGACACCATTGCATGTGAGCACGACAGTAATTGTTATTTAAAAGACACTTCGTATGCATGGTTTGTATTGTTGATGTTTTATATTTATAATAGAAATGTATTATCATATCATATATCAAAATGTATCTTCTGAAGCCATTACTCACTATCAGTCTGGTGTTCCGTCTTCAGGATTTGGTGTTAGCGCTCCATCAACTGGCAGCAGAGGGAATTACGATGGAGCACTGCGTGGGCACTGAAAGTCCAGAAAAAGGCCAAATTTTTAAAGAGAAAGTTGTCTATGTGGGTTTTAATTGTGGCAAAAAAATTATACGAGTAGAAAATTCCCACAGACAAAAGATCCAAGACTCCCTGTTTAGAGAAAATAATTAAAAAGCCTTTATTAGAACTTGGCTTTTTTGGTTAAAATTCGCACCTCTAGAATTATTTTCATTCATATATTTTTTATTCATATAATTTTTTTGCCGCAATTAATACCCACATAGACAACGTTCTCTTTTTTCTAGCCTGCCTGGTGATGGTTTATGGACTCTGGACTTTTCTACCTCTGACACAGCAATTTTTTGAGTGTTTTCTGAGGCTCAGGGGTTAACGAAGCAAACGTAAATGAAGATAAATTCAACTCCAGGTTTGTTTTTGACGTGGGAACAATGTTAGAACAAAAAAGTCAATTTCAGCATAACATGTGTCCACTATAGTAGAAAAAGCTTCAGTTGTAGTCATCTGGACTCAGTTTTAAAAAAATAGACGTTTCGACTCTCATCCAAGAGTCATTGTCAATAAAAGAATTTAGATCGAGAACTCCGATATTAATACTGTTCTGTGGTAAGACCCGCCCATTGGGAGGAACCTTCCTGAAGTAGAAAGAGTTGTTTGTTTCAACAGAAACTCCCCCCTTGTATCTACCGAGCTAGCCTATTCAGAATCTTAATGGGCTATTAGAATCCTCTTTGTCTTTGTGAGACCCTGGCTCAACCACCCTGAGTACCTGATTAGCATCTAAATGTCCTGGTCCTCTACCTTTCCAGGGGTTCAGTAACCCATTATAAATAACAGGAAGATTAAATCTTAGCCCTCCATTTCTGTTTAAAGAAGGTCTTTCTTTTTTAACAAAAATAGCTTCCTTGACTCCTCTTTCAAACCATCTTTTCTCCTGCTTAAAACCTTCACCTCACCGTCTTCAAACGAGTGATTAGAGGCTTCAAGATGGAGATGCACGGCGCTCTGAGGTCCTGAACTTGTATTTCTTCTGTGCTGATAGAGCCTCTTGTGTAGAGGCTGTTTCGTCTCACCTATGTAACGTTCTTTACAGCTTTCTTCACTGCATTGGATCGAATAAACTACATTGCTCTGTTTTGGAGTCGGCAACTTGTCCTTAGGGTGAACCAGTTTTTGTCTTAAAGTGTTTCCTGGTTTAAAATAAACAGGGACTTCGTGTTGTCTAAAAATTCTCTGCAGTTTTTCCGAGAGGCCAGACACATAAGGGATAGAAACACCCTTCCTTCTCTGTTCAGTTTCCCTTTTGTCCTGCTTCTTGGTTCTCTTCACTCTGTTGAGGGCCCAAGCGGGGTAACCACAGGCTGAGAGGACATTTCCACTGTGTCCACTGATGTGTCCACTGATTTATTCAACTTTAATTTTAATTTGATTTGACCAGTTTGAATGATTAAAACATGACCCAAAACATTTAGGGACCATCTTGGATTGACCACCACCGATCCCCCACTCACACACACCACATTCTACCAGCGTTGCAACAATGAAATTTCCCCATGTGTCCACAATAAAGGATTATCTTATCTTATCTTATCTTATTCACACAAGGCAACGTGGGAGGGGCGTGTCTTGTCTGAGGATGCAACAACCCTGGTCTAAGTGGGGCGCAATTCAAATCATTCACGCTTTAATAATAGTGACATTTCTCTTCACCGTTTAATCGAGCGTGAAAGTCAAAGGCAATTGGAATCGATACAAGCTCAAATTATCTAAACCTGATTGAACACGCACAGTTCGAGGCTCGTGTTAGGGGGTGGGAGATGATCGCCACGTTTCCACAGGAGCGGCGTGGTCCCGAGGCGGCGGCGCAAGGTGAACCGCCCCGTTTGAGGGGGTCCGAAGGGGGCGGCGAGAGGCACTGGCTCCCGGAGTGAAGGCTCAACTTTAGCGCAAGATGATTGGACGAGAGACACTGACTCACGCATAGATAAAAATATTCACTTCTCACCAAACAAGACTTAACAAAATAAAGCTAGCGCACATTAGCATCGGCTGTTTCCTGTTTATCGACGCGCGGCACTCGCGTCAAAGTGTTGTATTTTAAGTGCATAATGCATTTAACTCTTTCCAAACCAAACTCACTTCTATAACGAGATGTAAAAATGCAGTGTAAAGGTGCAAAGAGGGGAAATAAAAGCAGATGAAACTGACAAATAAACCTGGAAAAGTCTGGAATTACTGAACGCTTTTGTGTGAAGATTGGCCTTATGATTACAATGTATCATCCAGGTAACAATAACTTTTTTTTTAAATGTAACGGGGAACCAAAGACACATAAAATATAAAGTTAAAGTGAATGTCTTGGTGGAAGTTCAAGTATTCCACTAAAACATGACCAGAAAATAAACCACAAAAGTGCCAAAATGCCACAATATTAGACTTTTGTCACTTTTTTGCGGTAATGTTTTGCATGTTTATGAAGGACTTTACTTGACATTCTAATTTTGCACATCTCCAAAAGAACAATAGTGACATTATGCTTTTGTTTTTTTTCCATCCCTCGTTATAGACAGACAAGACCCCAGACGAACAGAAGACAAAGTCCACGGTGCGTTGCCATGGCAGGTTCATACGTGAGAATGAAGGCTCCACGAGTGTCCTGCACCGTCCCTGAAGCGAGACCCGGGGACACCAGCGCGTTATGCTAATGCGCTGAGCCAACGTGGAGCTGGGACCAGGGATAAAGCTGTGCCCCGGGGACCAGCGCCAACTCAATTTGTCCCACTGCAATTATCTCCAACCACACTTCCACACACAAGGATATTATTAGGGGAAATATTCAACTTTTTATGACTTTTTTAATTAGTTTTTGTCACCTTTGCATGAACAATTACTTAGAGAAGAACTGAAATTATGATTATTAGTCAAAAGTTAACTTTTCGAAGAATAATGGGAGTTACACTTGGGCAATATCGACAAAAATGTACATCTGGATTAGGTGTGGGCGATATCGAGGAAATCTGTGAAGTGAATCACAAAAGGGCAGACCCAGATCACCTTTTACCCTTATTTGAAAGTTGAAATCTGTTTTTAATCAGCTCTTTTTGTCGCATTTTTCACGATAAACGATGCACTATATATTCAACAATATTCAACAATAATCTATAATCAATCATATTATGGAAGGCAAGTTTATTTATAGAGCAATTCAACCAGGCTAAAAAACTAAGAAATCCACCAGAATATTGCTCCAGAGTATAAGTCGCACCAGCCAAAAAATGTATATTAGAGAAGAAAAATCGCATTTTTGACCATGGTGAATATGTGTACGTATGCTAACGCTAACACCTTCAGCTACATGACGTATGCTAACGCTAACACCTTCAGCTACATGACGTATGCTAACGCTAACACCTTCAGCTACATGACGTATGCTAACGCTAACATCTTCAGCTACATGACGTATGCTAACGCTAACACCTTCAGCTACATGACGTATGCTAACGCTAACACCTTCAGCTACATGACGTATGCTAACGCTAACACCTTCATCTACATGACGTATGCTAACGCTAACACCTTCAGCTACATGACGTATGCTAACGCTAACACCTTCAGCTACATGAGACACAGACAGAACTGTGGTAAGTGTCTGGTATGTTAACGTAACATATGAACAGTTATTCAGATAACTATAGCATAAAGAACATGCTAACAAGTTTAGCAAAGCATCAGTTTTACCCCAAATCACTAAATCCACTGAATTCTTCTTCCTCTGTGTCACTTCTAAACAACTCCACAAACTCCAGAGGAAGAGGAAGTGCAGATTCTTCTTCTGCATCGCTTAGAGCCTAGAGCGCCCTCTTGTGGTTGCCAGTTTGAAAAGTTGCTCTGGAGTATAAGTCGCACCCCGGACAAAACTATGTAAAAATTCGACTTATAGTCCGGAAAATACAGTATCTAAAATTCATCTTTGAGTGCCTTGAAGGGGGAAAAGCACTTTATAAATACACTGTAATAATAATAATAGAATAGTTTGCATTATATATCGACATAAACGTTCAGGCGACAGAATTTACCGTTTGTTTGGCCAAAATGAGCTCTGAAATATCGAATTGCGATATCATCCATCATATCTCCTCCCACTTGTGAGCTTTATAATTTCTTAGTCGTGTTTGCGTCTCGCAATCTGATTACACCCTGTTTACACACAATATCGATCGTGATTCTATTCAGTCCGGTGCGGCGTTCCGTCACCGTCCAGCGCACAACCCGTCGTGTCTTCTTGTTTGTCCTCGCGTGGACAGAACCAGAGACATGTCAAATCGAGCATGTTCACGTCACATACAAGAAGGAAGAACGTCGCAAATCCCCGTATTAAAGGATATAACATGTTTATTTGTTCGAGGGCTGCGACTGAACTGGCGAGTGCGGGTTTCCTGACGAGAAAAGAAGGAAAAGAGAACTGGTACTCTGACAAAGATCAGATTATTATTGTTACGATATTTAAAATGTATTCTTAGAGGCCATATTCTGCAAAACTGACTGAGCTTAAAGCCGTTTAGTAACGTTAATCAGTATCTTAAACTAGTATTTGACGATACGGGCTAGGCCATTATCAATCACGTGTTTTCCCCGCGTCCCGGGACCACATACACGCCTGATACATCTGCAGGATACTACCATCTGTCCCTTTGTGGTCGCCTGAAAGAAAAACTGTGACAGAATGCAAATATTTCGACCGTGAAAGGCGCCTATGCACAAACACAAACAAAAAGCCAAGAAAAATGTCTATTTTTCCAGACATCCGTGAAGTATCTTGGGCACATTGTCTCTGTGAAGAGTAGAAACAGAAACTGAAGCCTTCACATTCTGTCCAAGTCCTTCAAACCGAAGGAGCTGCGGTCGTTCTTGGGGTTCACTGGTTATTATCAGGGATTATGCTTCCTTTACCAAACCCCTTAATGTTCTCACAAAAGGTTATGGCCCAGCACTAAAGTCTGCCAGCTTCTTACCTGTCTCTCTGGGGATCGGTGAAGAGCAGAACGTCAGAAAGCTTTTGAACTCGTGACAGACAGATGGGCAGACAGAGTCATTACATATGCGAGTGGTCTCGTTATCCCGCTCGCATGCGGCTGAAGTGGACTGTGGTGGGGACATTTCATGATGATCTCCAGGGACCACCACCCGTCCCACGCGTGTAGCCATCTCCTCACGGTTGCGTGCCACTGGAGGTTGACCCTGTTCCCCTCTGAGCCACCGCCCATCACAGCCATGTTTACCACCTGCAGCTGTATTTCACTGAGGAGCCATTGATTTCACTCGGCTTCAGCAGCGCTCGACCCTATGACGAATATCCAACATGTCTGAAATCCCTGCGAGCGTTCGATCTTGCACTCATCGTGAGCATCGGAATCGCTGCTCTCAGCCCCGTGTGCCAAGCACCACACAAACCCACAGAGACGCCAGCGTTTCTCCTGCTTTTAAAACTGTTCACACACAGGCTAGAGATGTCATTTTCCCTGCACAAAACAGTCTTATTCAGAGCTTCATTCAGAGCCTTATTTAGAGTCTTATTCAGAGCTTCATTCAGAGCCTTATTCGGAGCCTTACATCTTCAGAGCCCTATATCTTCGGAACCTTCCTCAGAGCCCTACATCTTCAGAGCCTTATTCTGAGCCTTTTTTAGAGTCTTATTTAGAGCCTTGTTCAGAGCTTTATTCAGAGTCTTATTCAGAGCCCTACATCTTCAGAGCCTTGTTCAGAGTCTTATTCAGAACTTTACTCAGAACCTTATTCAGAGCCTTATTTAAAGTCTTATTTAGAGACTTATTCGGAGCCTTATTCAGAGCTTTATTCAGAGCCCTACATCTTCAGAGCCTTATTCAGAGTCTTATTCAGAACCTTACTCAGAGCCTTATTGAGAGCCTTATTTAAAGTCTTATTCAGAGCCCTACATCTTCAGAGCTTTATTCAGAGCCCTACATCGTGCATCGACACTGTTCAAATCCAGGCTCAGAACAGTTCAGTTTAGCTGTGCTGCACTGAAAGGATTTAAGCTGTAATTATTCATGTTTTATATTTGTCTCTTTCTATGTCTAACACTTTGAATAACTTTGTGTACTATTTTGTGCTCTACAAATACACTTGGATAATCTCCGAATAAGCTGCATTAATCACTCCCGTTTAAGCACGTTTCAAGCACCTTCACTCACAGAGCTCCCTTTAGAAGTCACAAACAATCACAAACACTGTGCCCACTTTCGGAGGCCGACGCCCCTGTTCTGGGCCCAGTTCGGCGCCCGGTTCAGATCTCGTTAGTGGAGCAGTCGTTCAGTCGGAGGCGAATCGAGCGAGAGAAAATGGCCTTGAGCGAGAGAGACGGCGGCGAAACGGTCCATTTGAAACCGCGGCCGCCGAGTTCCTGATCGATGTTGTTCGGCGCAGTTCACGGCCAATAAGAGGAATCCACTAGGTTCAATGCACCGGGGTCTCCTCACCTCGATCCACGATTTTCAATGAGCGTTAACAAGGCGGACTTTGAATCGGGGCCAATTAACACAGGAATTAGCCAAATAAACTGAGAGTTGTTTGATCTGGAGACGCTGAGGATGGATTATTTGGACTGTGACTGGAACTCGATGTGATTGGACGTGATTGCGATGGGCGACAGGCTTTACCTGGTACGCGCCGGGGCCGGGCACGAGGCTGAGGGGGGCCTTGAAGCGCTCTCCTTTGGACACGAGGAGCGCCTTCTGAGGGACCGCCTTCGCCAGGGGACTGTACCGGCCTGGACCTGGGGACGTCACGACAACCAGTGTTACCATCGATCCCTGTGCGGACCGCCGGTGCAGCAGTCCGTGTTTCAGAAGGGATTATTCTTTTGCTTCTGTGACAAACATTCAAACATTCAATTTAAATCGGTTTGAAGTGCAGTTTAATCAATTTGAAAGAAAAGTGATATAACTGATTAAATTGTGAATTATTTGAGCACTTGTTCCATCTCTACTCGTCTAATCTACAGTGGCGCCAATGAGCACACGGGGAACTTCGACGCTAAAAGTTGAAGAAACGTGATGTTTTTGGGGTGGGCGAGGTGGATCATGTGGGCAATGTGGGCAAGGTGGGCGAGTTAGGTAATGTGGGCCAGGTGGGTGAAGTGGGCCAGGTGGGTGATGTGGGCGAGGTGGGCGATGTGGGCGAGGTGGACGATGTGGGGGAGGCGGACGATGTGGGCGAGGTGGACGATGTGGGCCAGGTGGACGATGTGGGGGAGGCGGACGATGTGGGGGAGGTGGATGATGTGGGCAAGGTGGGCGAGTTGGGTAATGTGGGCCAGGTGGGTGAAGTGGGCCAGGTGGGTGATGTGGGCGAGGTGGACGAGTTGGGCAATGTGGACGATGTGGGTGAGGTGGGTGATGTGGGCAATGTGGACAATGTGGGCGAGGTGGACAATGTGGGCGAGTTGGGTAATGTGGACCAGGTGGGTGAAGTGGGCCAGGTGGGTGATGTGGGCGATGTGGATGATGTGGGCGAGTTGGGTAATGTGGACCAGGTGGGTGAAGTGGGCCAGGTGGGTGATGTGGGCAATGTGGGCGAGGTGGGCGATGTGGATGATGTGGGCGAGGTGGGCAATGTGGACGAGGTGGGTGATGTGGGTGAGGTGGATGAAGTGGGCAATGTGGGCGAGGTGGGCGAGTTGGGTAATGTGGGCCAGGTGGGTGATGTGGGTGATGTGGACGATGTGGGCGAGGTGGGCGAGTTGGGTAATGTGGGCCAGGTGGGTGATGTGGACGATGTGGGCGAGGTGGGCAATGTGGACGATGCGGGGGAGGTGGGCAGCCACAGGAGCGATGCCCTGTCCCAGCATGTTATCACACAATGCTAACTGTTGGGCGTCACGGCGACGCAGTGGCACATTACAAAGATACGAGTCACATTTGCGGAGCTGTGGATGTTTTTTGTCCTTGTTCTAGAATCCATCCGTGTCCGTGTGGCAAAGCAGGCGTGGCACGTAGCATAATCTCAGGATACGGGCGACTTAAAAGTGCCACGAAACACGAGTCCAGGCATCTGGGTTAAACGGGTCGAAATGTAAAGTTTTGAATACGCAGCCTTTAGCGCCGGAGAGTAAATCTGCCCCGAGTGGAACCACAAACAGTTCAGATCTTTAAGCTCACGTCAGCTCCAACGCCGAGGACGACGCTGTTCTTTCCGAGCCTCGGGGAGACGGGATTTTTAATATGTTTTGAATTGAAAAAAGTTTGGTAGACAATAAACTGGGCTTCGGGGATTTTCCAAGTCGCCGCAACTTTCCAGGACTTAAAGCTTTTTCACGGCCAACGCGAGGCTCCGAGGACAGCGCGGATTCGCTTAATAACGATGAATGAAGTGGAACCCGGGAGCTCGGGCTGTGAATGTGACCCACGGCTCGATACACAATCACCCACGCACATCTGGGAGACAGGAACACAATGGTCTCACCGTCACGGGGCTACGAACGCTTAAAAGATCAGAAAACTGTTTAAGAAGAACTTCCTCCCGGGAAAGACATTCACGGTCAATTAGTTACCGACGTTGTGCAAAGTTCCAGCTCAGCGTTTACACGTGCGGGATGTTAAAATGTGACATCGTGTACGTTTACAGCGCGTTACGTAGAGTTAGATCATCTTAATAAGCCCACCAAAGGCAAACATTGAAGCTATTTTGGGGAATTGAGAGGAAAGCGATCCAGATTTACCGTATTTTCTGGACTATAAGTCGCACCGGAGTGTAAGTTGCACCAGCCAAAAAAATGCATAATAGAAAAAAAAAACATATATAAGTCGCACTGGAGTATAAGTCGCACTGGAGTTTAAGTCGCACCAGTCAAAAAGTGCATTATAGAGAAGAAAAAAACATATATAAGTCGCACTGGAGTATAAGTCGCACTGGAGTTTAAGTCGCACCAGTCAAAAAATGCATAATAGAGAAGAAGAAACATATATAAGTCACACTGGAGTATAAGTCGCACCAATCAAAAAGTGCATTATAGAGAAGAAAAAAACATATATAAGTGGCACTGGAGTATGAAATGCGGTTACAAGTGTGAAAATAACAAATATTATCACATATAAGTCGCTCCGGAGTATAAGTATATAAGTATAAATATAAGTATAAGTCGCAGCCCGGCCAAAACTATGAAATAATGTGCAACTTGTAGTCCGGAAAATACGGTACAGTATGTTTTGAATACACAGACATTAAGTGTGCGTCTAGTCTTGTTCGCTCATTTTTATAACATAATTAAACCAGGAAATGTTGTATGTTAATGCAATGTGTCCGAAGTGTTTATTAAAATACCACCAAAATATTGCAGTATTCAGCAGCTTTATCAAAGATCACACCGTGCGGCTCTAATGGACACACAGACGATCAGAGAGACCAAACAGTCCAAATCTATTTATATGCAAATTGGGTTTTGGGGGCCTCCTGGGGCGAGGCTGAGGGCGAATGGACCAGTCATAAATTATCCAAGTAAGTCATGAATCTATCAATTTTGAAACAACATTTTCAATGGGAGCATAATTGAGGTAAATATTAGGTTAGGGCCCCGCCGAGACGGAGCTAATTGGCCGGCGGCGCGGCAGAGGGCCGGGGGACGTTTCCCAGGCCCGCGGAGGCGACCACGATACCTGGCGTGTCCGGGTCCGCGGGGAGGAACGGGGTTTCCCGCGGCGCCGTGGACAGGAAGCTGCGCTGGCGGTTCCGGGCGTCTTGGCTCCGGGGCTCCGAGAACGAGTGGGTCTTCTCCAGAGGGCCGTAAGCGTTGGGAGAGGGCGTGTCCTACAGAGGAGGTGGAGGAACTTCAGTTACATGTGTGAGTCCTGACTTCAAGCAATAGAATATATTTATTTATTTATTTAATTGTAGTCATCATCTGGACTCTATTTTTTGTTTTTTTTTCTACAATGGAACACTTCTTATGTATTTATGTATTTATTTATTTATTTGTCTATGGGAGTTTTTATTTATTTATAGGAGATCTTCTACTGAAAGTGTTTTTCAGACTTCCTATAAGTGATCTGTTCTTCTGTATCTACCTCTGTATCTACCTGCGTTGCACCAATGAAATTTCCCCATGTGGGACAATAAAGGATTATTTTATCTTATCTTATCTTATCTTATCTTCTGGACAAATGAGGGATTACGCCTGTTGATTGATTGATTGATTGATTAATAGATTGATTGATTAATTGATTACTGAAAAGGTGAATTTACCGCCACCAACTGTAGTTGTACGTCTTTTCAACGCCACTGTTGGAAAAAAAGACAAAAAAAGAGAAAGAGGGAGAGAAAAAGCCACAAAAAGCCACATGTTCCAGGTACAGTATGTTCCAGGTACAGCATGTTCCAGGTACAGCATGTTCCAGGTAAAGCATGTTCCAGGTACAGCATGTTCCACGTACAGTATGTTCCAGGTACAGCATGTTCCACGTACAGTTCCAGGTACAGCATGTTCCAGGTACAGCATGTTCCAGGTACAGCATGTTCCACGTACAGTTCCAGGTACAGTATGTTCCAGGTACAGCATGTTCCAGGTACAGCATGTTCCAGGTACAGCATGTTCCAGGTACAGCATGTTCCAGGTACAGTATGTTCCAGGTACAGCATGTTCCAGGTACAGTATGTTCCAGGTAAAGCATGTTCCAGGTACAGTATGTTCCAGGTACAGCATGTTCCACGTACAGTATGTTCCAGGTACAGTATGTTCCAGGTACAGCATGTTCCAGGTACAGCATGTTCCAGGTACAGCATGTTCCAGGTACAGCATGTTCCAGGTAAAGCATGTTCCAGGTACAGCATGTTCCAGGTACAGTATGTTCCAGGTACAGCATGTTCCAGGTACAGCATGTTCCAGGTACAGTATGTTCCAGGTACAGTATGTTCCAGGTACAGCATGTTCCAGGTACAGCATGTTCCAGGTACAGCATGTTCCAGGTACAGCATGTTCCAGGTACAGTATGTTCCAGGTACAGCATGTTCCAGGTACAGCATGTTCCAGGTACAGTATGTTCCAGGTACAGTATGTTCCAGGTACAGCATGTTCCAGGTACAGCATGTTCCAGGTACAGCATGTTCCAGGTACAGTATGTTCCAGGTACAGCATGTTCCAGGTAAAGCATGTTCCAGGTACAGCATGTTCCAGTACAGTATGTTCCAGGTACAGCATGTTCCAGGTACAGCATGTTCCAGGTACAGTATGTTCCAGGTACAGTATGTTCCAGGTAGAGCATGTTCCAGGTACAGCATGTTCCAGGTACAGCATGTTCCAGGTACAGTATGTTCCAGGTACAGCATGTTCCAGGTACAGCATGTTCCAGGTACAGCATGCATGTTCCAGGTACAGCATGTTCCAGGTACAGCATGTTCCAGGTAAAGCATGTTCCAGGTACAGCATGTTCCAGGTACAGCATGTTCCAGGTAAAGCATGTTCCAGGTACAGCATGTTCCAGGTACAGCATGTTCCAGGTACAGTAGTCTATGTGCCCTACCAGGCTGAGGACGAGACATTTTCGTCATTAAAATTCAGTGAGCGAATAATGTACTTGATTTGGTTAACATAAGGTTTTTTCATTGTCCGTTGGACTGGAACCTGTGAAATCCACCTGGCAACCCCCATAGCAACGATACTTTTCTCGGTGTTATTGTGTATATTTGAAATGTAGTTCAAGCCAGAGTAGATCCAATCACCACCGACACACGCCGTCTCCTACTGAGCACATCGCCACAGCTTTTATTACTCCTTCGCTCATTAGACCAACACCTAAAAGAACTAATGAGATTCTAATGTCATAGAAGACTTTGGACCGTCTCCTCGCAGCCGCAGGAAGGCGCCGCGTCTCACAGGTGATTCCAAGGCAACGACACAGCTCCCATTAGCCTCGCTGTCATCGAGACTCGCCGGTAATTAAGCCGTCAGCGTCTGATGAGCCCGATCGAGTGCGCGCGGAGGTGTGGACGCCGCTGGAGACGGAACGCACTGTCACTCGGAGCACGTTCACGGCTGGAAAGAAACCCGACGAGAGGCGAGCGCACCCGCGGAAGCGCCGCCGCCTCCGTCCCTCTCGTCGCGGGCGTCCGCTCGGCTGTAATCATGGCGAGTGTTTGGCCCGCTATTTGTCCAACAGCGGGGAACGGAAAACTATTCATTTGAGGACGTAATGTCAGCTGGATCAAATTGCCCCGATTCGGTCGTCATGGTGTTCTTCAAGGGCGAGAGGCAGTAGCCACTCGTGTTCCTGTAATCATTGTAGTTATGAGTAGTATATATATGTGTTTTTACAAGAAATATTCAAAGGGAAAATCCATAGTTTGAGTGATTTTAGTGTGAAGGTTCAGAACTACGGGAGGGACAAGACACAAGGTTTGGTCCATCCCTATCCAGTACCCTACAGAAGTACCCTGCAGAAGTACCCTGCAGAAGTACCCTGCAGAAGTACCCTGCAGAAGTCCTCTGGAGAAGTACCCTGCAGAAGTACCCTGCAGAAGTCCTCTGGAGAAGTACCCTGCAGAAGTACCATGCAGAAGTACCCTGCAGAAGTCCTCTGGAGAAGTACCCTGCAGAAGTACCATGCAGAAGTACCCTGCAGAAGTCCTCTGGAGAAGTACCCTGCAGAAGTACCATGCAGAAGTACCCTACAGAAGTCCTCTGGAGAAGTACCCTGCAGAAGTACCCTGCAGAAGTACCCTACAGAAGTACCCTGAAGAAGTACCCTACAAAAGTACCCTGGAGAAGTACCCTGCAGAAGTACCCTACAGAAGTACCCTGCAGAAGTACCCTGTGGTATCTGTCCCAGCAAAACGTCACATCAATCACTCCCAGAGAACTTTACTTGAGATACGTCTTTTATCGTGTGTTTGTAAAGTATTTCCTGGTGTGTGTTTACAAGAGCGAGCGGAGAAAAGGACATGAACATGCGCTGCCCTGCTACACCAGCTTTGATCTTTTTTTTAAATAACTGTTGTGTTTGGAAGATACACACTACAACTGCAATAACTGTCGATACCTTCTTCATCCTCTGGTTTCTAAAGTTCACGTATCACTGCAGGTTTTGCGGCGCTCGGTGAAACTAAACATACATTTCTGGGTCAAACTGTTGTGTTCCGCTATGTTTTTGGCGCATTATTGGCCATAATAATGTTAGATTTGAGAAATGTTTTTCACTTCTACGCGTGGTAATGTCTTCTACCGAGGCCATGATGTCACTCACGTGGTCGAGTGTTTGTCAGTCGCCAAAACAGCCCTGGATTTTCATAGTTGCTGATGTTTTGGAGCTAACGCTAACTCCCCATCGATAACGCATTAGTGCTAAAACATGGGACGTAGAGTTTTGTTTGGAATCACTGGAAGGTTCTATAATAAGATAAGATAAGATCATCCTTTATTGTCCACACATGGGGAAATTTCATTGTTGCAACGCAGGTAGAGGAAAAGGACAGATAACTTGTAGGAAGTTTAAAAAACACTCTCAATAGAAGAACTCTTATAAACAAGAACTCGTATAAACAAAAACTCCTATAGAGGGGAAAAATAAATAAAAATAAAAATAAAATTAAAAAATACAAATAAATAAAATAAAAAGACAAGATAATACTAATAATAATAATAATGGAAAAATAATCTATTAACTCCTGAAATCAGATAACGATCCGTTCTTTTTGTGTGAATGCAAACGCCATTGAAAGTAACAACATGTTTTATTAAGTATTTGTAATAGTGACATGACAACCATATTGAAATGCCTCCTTCAGACCCTCCATATAGAAAAACTACATGTGCAAACTGATAATAGTCACTCTCCCAAACTCCCCCGCCCCCTCACCTGAAGACGCATCCGTCACCCGCCCGTGCAACCGTGTCGGGCCCCTTCCCCCGCCCCCGCACACTCCGCCACGCGCACGCCGCACTCACGTAGCGCCGCCCAGTGTCCATAATTACACGCGGGGCGCCGTGGAGAGCTACAGCGGCAGCACTCAGGTTGATTTTAATTACATGACACTTGGACAGCCCGTGTCACGGAGACGCGGCGCACGGAGCGGCGTGTGCGACGGCTGGTGCGCGCGGGGAGAGTCGCGGCTGTGGCCAGGTGGGCAGCCGTCGGACGCCGCGCCGACGCTGGAATATTGATGGGGTCCAGCGGCACAGTATCGACGCCTAATGGAGAACGCGGCCAATTACAGCAGAAAAGTGTCGTGGTTTTTAGGTGATTTGTTGAAAACGTCGGCAGGATTTCGCAGTCAATATGTCACGCGTGGCACCGAGAATACACTTGTGATATACGAGAGGCGCCGAGTCTGTCACGGCTCGGAATGACATGTGAAAAGTAGCATGAAGTAAGATTGTGAAGGATCAAGTACCTTTCTGTGTTGTAGATATGGCGTTATATAAATTGCTGTGTATAAATGGCATCAGCCCTGATTTGTTTTGACATAATTGGCAAGAGAACTTTCATTTAAGGATAAAGCGACATTTCAGAACACATTCCAGGTTCATCTGGACCAGAACCTTCCACCACAGCAGTTTCTTTACATCCCCAGCACTCATGAACCCTTTATAACACCTGTCACTTTAATAAATATGCCCACAACTTGTCCATTTGCACTATGTCTGACCAAACTGTAAATGATGTGTTTATATTCAGTCAAAGTAGAGTTTGTGTCTATTTTTTATTTTATTGCGTTATAGATCTTCATTTTTATGCATGCCTTAAGGTAGGTTTGTGCTTGACGCATCCGCGAGGTCCGCGAGGTCCCCCGACATTTGGTCATTTTTGCCGACACGCCCCCTCGCACTCCGTCTACGCTGACCTGATTTTCCGCGTTGGCGTCAGGGGGAAAATGTTAACTATGTGGACGGGGAGTTCATGCAGCTAGCTCAGATTTCTCCTGTTGATTCCGCATGAAACCCGCACAGACTATAAATACTGCCAACCGCACGTCTCATTTCACGCAGAATGTACATGCGGGACGTATAATCCAAGCTTAAGTTTATATATTTGCAATCACTATGCTGTTAATACTGTTGCCTCATGCCGCACTCTATCGCCAAAGCCAGTTCAGTGTTTTTTTTCACCGACAACGGCTATAAATCTTTTTTCTGACTCTGATTGCGAGGACCCACATTTGCACCGCCCCCTACTGTCTGCCATTACACACTTTGGCAGCAATTTACTGGACACGGTTGATGGTTGTCAGCGCAACGCTCGTTTTGGTGCCAGTGACTAAATGTTGTCGTGCCATAAATTCAACCGGACATTTTCACACTTCCAAAGCCACAGTTGATCCGCGGTCCCTTTCATTACAGTCGAGATGCGTTTTAGTTGTTATTTTCTGATTGCGCGCGGTGCAATAGTACTATTCCAAACTGACCGGACGAACTGATGGCCTTGGCGTGTGGCGTGACAGCTTTGACTAATGGCCTCCAGAACACGGCGCTGGAGAGTGACTGTTCATCTGCTCATTACTCAGAAACAGCACCAACACGGGCGGCTATTTTTACACATCTGCATTTCCATATTTCACATTAAATGGACGTATTTACCTCATCATTGGCGACGCCCACTGTACCTCCACGGTGCAATAATGATGTTCACTCCGGCTTTATGCGGAAAGCGAGGTTCACAGTTTACTTTAGTTACCTCGCTTCAACGTGCAAACTTTAAAATCTGGTCACAGAACGATCACCAAGAACGAGAAAATCTGATTTGGTCCTGGTTTTTAATCATTTTAGGCCCAATTTGGATCTATTTTTTAGTTCTTGTTCGTTCCTGGTCCAGTCCAAGTTTAGTTATAGTAATAATAATAATATAATCACAATAATCATCTCAATTTATTCATGGGTTTTATCTTCCATTCCATTTTGAGGACTTTACACCATTAAAAAGATGGGACATTTTGCGTCATTCTCGTCCCATCTGCATTTTTATAACTTCTTCTCAGCTCAACATTGAACTAGCAAACAAGAAAATACAACATAAGCGCTGGGGTCATTACCAAAAAATATACATACCAATTTGGCCCGTTATTAAATTATTCATTTGACTTCAACTTAAGCATAACGTCTGAACCGTAAGACGTAGAAGTAGAGCTTAAAACTAGACTTAGATCAACAAAACACTTTCAATGGTGCTCAACATTTAAAAAACAACAACGCTCTTATAGCCTTACAAATGTCACTTAAATCTTGGGAAAAGAAAATGTACTAAAAGAAACGAGTACTCGAAGTGCACCAGCGCCGTCTAGTGGTGAAATAAGTTAACGGTAATTCAACATTGTCCGTTGTTACATCTGTCGAGAAGTCAATTTGCGCATTTAAACGGTCCAAACACAGCTTTAACAGGAGCACGGTCTTTAAAGCTCTCTTAGAACAATGGATTCTTTACATTGAGTTATTGATCGTTGCCGAGCGTCTTTAGAAAAAGCCACGCCAAACGTCACCGGACTTCTCTTACGTCGTTGCGTTCCTTCGCCGTGGGAATCGAAGCGCTAACCCTGAGGCGATTGTCTGCGCCGATTGAGCCGCCGCCGCGTCCCGTCAGCTAAACTCAAACGATCCCATTTGCATTCGAGGACGTCGCGAGCGCCCGTCTCGTCGCTCCCGCGCGGTTTTGCCTTTCGCGGCGATACAAAAGAGCGCTCGTTGCGGCGTCGGTGCGTTTGGCGAGCAGCTGCCGTCTCATCATGAACACTTAACGCCATCTGTGGAGGTGCTCAGTGGCATAAAGGCCTAATGAGCTCTACTCGAGTTCACAGAAGAAACAGAGAAACATCGCCAGCCGTTCACTCCACAAACTGCACTTGGACCGGCGTCTGAATGTGCTGACGGGAGACGGACACATTTATCATCCTGTCGGCCGCAGATCTGAATGTTATTGCCTCGCCGCGGGTTGTTTGGCTGGGTATTTTTTTTAAGAGCGTAGTCGTTTTTTTGTCATTCTGGTCATTTCGAGGTATTAGGTATTTCACACAAACGCTGAAAAGTACAATTAAGGAGGAATTATGACACGCAGCTAGGGACGTTACATATTTTAGTGTGATTTTTGTGAGAACGATTATCCACTGGCTTCAGAGTGATGAAAAGTAGCCATAACAATTAACAATTCCAAACTAAATATTTTATCTTTTGAATGGTGAAAATGTTTGCCAATAAAGAAAGGAAAGGACCGAGCTGAAACGTGAACACATCTGTCGAAACACCACATTCTTTCAATTACGGGGATGATTTTACAGACAGATTCTTGTGCGTGGAGCAGTTTGAGAAGAAGGCTCGGGCTTCCTTTTCAGGCATTAAACCCAAAGCTTTGGTAACGCTACGTTGACGCTCCTCATGACTTTACGGACATTGGCTGTGATTAAAACAACAAGTTGATCTTTGATTAGTCATGATTAAAATTATATTAACTGTCTGATCCTATGTAAAGTTCTCACAATTACAATTACTTTGTATTGTATTTACTCTACAATTATCGTGACCTGAGACATTATTTTTTTATCAATTAACCAAAACATCTTGAGAACTCAATCCCTACAACAATGAAACATAATGAGGAGGTAGAAATAAATGTCGTATGCACTTCACGCTCAAGAGAATCGAGAAGAGATGAACGTGCAAACACACAAGACTGAAGCAAAGCGCTCCTCGACCAATCAGAGTAAGCGTTAGCCGTCCCCTCTGTGGCTCCAGGGTCGGGTCCACAGCTGCTCAGTCCTGGTTTAGAGCCCCTCTTGGACCAGACTGGACCGGCCCCTCTCCAGCTGGACTCGGAGGACTTGGCTCCGAGCGGCTTCACCTGCTTCCAACAGCTGTCTTCAGGGGGCGGAGCTGCGAGTGACAACAGCTGTCTGCAGGGGGCGGAGCTGCGAGTGACAACAGCTGTCTGCAGGGGGCGGAGCTGCGAGTGACAACAGCTGTCTGCAGGGGGCGGAGCTGCGAGTGACAACAGCTGTCTGCAGGGGGCGGAGCTGCGAGTGACAAAAGCTGTCTGCAGGGGGCGGAGCTGCGATTGACAACAGCTGTCTGCAGGGGGCGGAGCTGCAAGTGACAACAGCTGTCTGCAGGGGGCGGAGCTGCGAGTAACAACAGCTGTCTGCAGGGGGCGGAGCTGCGAGTAACAACAGCTGTCTTCAGGGGGCGGAGCTGCGAGTGACAACAGCTGTCTGCAGGGGGCGGAGCTGCGAGTAACAACAGCTATCTGCAGGGGGCGGAGCCCCCTGCAACGTTTTCTCCACAAATGCCTGCTCGATCGGCATAAAACTATAATTTCATATGAACAACAGGTATAAATACACAGAATAAAGTCAACATTGGACAATCGTAAAAACCTGCCCTTTAAACCCTCAAGGCTGCAGCTTCTTCCCATTCGTCCCGCTCCGTCACTGATCGCAGCGTGTTCGTTCGCCGCCTGTGAAACGCTTTTATTTGGAGTGGCAGCTTGTTTTTTGAGGAGCGGCCGTTTCTCAGTCGACTCGTTTTATTTGGGCCGACGGCGGGACGGCGGCTGTAATCCGCACTCACACAGACAGAGGGAGCAGGCGAGGCTCCAGACGTAACTCACAAACTGTCCACACAACATAAAACACAAAAGCGCTACACCAACAACTTCTCCATCTGCACCGTTCAAACTTTTCAATCTTCTTTCGCCTCCGGTCAAAGAAAAAACAAACAAAAAATGGTGCAGAACTGCCATTTGTAACGGCACAATAAGATTATACTTATACAGTCTGTGCTTATGTAAAGGGTGAATAACAGACGCATAACACAACTGGATCACGTTTGTCATGTTGTGTTGAGCAGAGACTGAAAAGATATTTTTGATGTTGAAGTATCCATATTCAATTGTGCCAAACTACAGCAATGTTGGAATTATTTTAGATTTTTTTGTCAAACGTCTTCAGTAACTTAAAGGGCCCATGACGGGTTTTTACGATTTTGTAATTTTGACTTTATTTGGTGTGTTTATACCTGTTGTACATATAAATAATAGTTTTACGCCAATCGAGCAGGTATTTGTGGAGAAAATGTAACAAAATCTGTAGAAAAATGACAGGAAGTGACATCACACTAGGGACTGTTGCTGCCGTTAAAGTTTATGCTGAATTTACACACAAAACTTTTTTGACTCTCAAAACATTAATTCAACAAAATAAAGTTGCTCTCATATATTTTTATTTGTCAAATTAAAAAAGTGTTGACATTAGATGAGTTTTGGCCCAGTGTTTGCTGGGTAATTTCCTAGTGTGATGTCATCAATTACAAACAGGAAGTGAAATTATAATCCTAAAAAATGTGCAATTCGGGATAATATTTTTTGAATTCTTAGCAAAATTCGAATGTATTTGAACAGCATTTCAGTTCAATGAGTCATCCGACCTGTAGGGGGCGCTTTAATGCAGCATTTTGAGGTTTTGTATAGATTGTCGTTAGGTTGACAACTGGACAGGACGTAGACTTTCCCATAAATCCTTTCAGCCTCTGTAGATATGCTAAATCCAGAGCTCTTTGTTGGAGTGACGCTGACGAGCTGCAGTTTCTTCACATAACTTCAGTTCTTCCTGTTTGTTTTTCACCTCAGTCCAAAAAGTCTATTCGGCCGTATCCTGTGAGGTCAGAGCGAGTGCGGAACATTCTCTGAGACGAATCCGCCTCCTGTCTGAGCCGCACACAGGAGACTAAAGCGCGGCAATTTAACAACAACGCGGCGACGGCAGAACGAGAAGAAAGCAAAAAGAGGGACGGACGGAGACTGAAACGAGACGTGTGAAACAAACAGGAAAAAAGTGAATCGTCATTCTACTGGTCCAAAAGCTGAGTGATGATGATGACGATGATGATGATAACGATGATGATGATGACAATGATGATGATAACGATGATGATGATGACAATGATGATGATGACGACGATGATGACGACGATGATGATGATGACGACGATGATGATGATGACGAGGATGATGACAATGATGATGATGACGACTATGACGATGACGGCGATGATGACGATGATGATGATGACGATGATGACAATGATGATGATGACGACTATGACGATGACGGCGATGATGACGATGATGATGATGACGATGATGACAGCGATGATGATGACGATGATGATGATAACGACGATGATGATGATGACGAGGATGATGACAATGATGATGATGACGACTATGACGATGACGGCGATGATGATGACGATGATGATGACGTTGATGACGGCGATGATGATGACGATGATGATGACGATGATGATGACATTGACGACGATGATGATGATGACGATGATGACGACGATGATGATAACGATGATGATGACGATGATGACGACGATGATGACGACGATGATGACAATGACAACGATTATGATGATGACAATGATGATGATGACGACTATGACGATGACGGCGATGATGATGACGATGATGATGACGTTGATGACGGCGATGATGATGACGATGATGATGACGATGATGACGGCGATGATGATGATGATGACGATGATGACGATGATGATGACATTGATGACGGCGATGATGATGACGATGATGATGACGTTGATGACAGCGATGATGATGACGATGATGACGGCGATGATGATGATGACGATGATGACGATGATGATGACGTTGATGGCGGCGATGATGATGATGACGATGATGACGATGACGATGATGACAATGATGATGACATTGACGACGATGATGATGATGACGATGATGACGACGATGATGATAACGATGATGATGACGATGATGACGACGATGATGACGACGATGATGACGACGATGATGACGACGATGATGACAATGACAACGATTATGATGGTGACGATGATGATGATGACAACGATGATGACGACGATGATCACGACGATGATGACGATTACTTATTCATTTGGTCGAGACGGTGCATGTTAATGAACATAAAGTACATCAGAGCTATATAACGTAAGGCCCAGGGGCCAAATCAGGCCCTCCAAGTGATGGCTAAGGCCCACGACCCGTCTACCAAATACTAAAAATAACAATAATACATGTTGTTTACTGGTTTAATTCTGGGTTAGCACTAGTTTAGACCTGATTTGGTCTTGGCTTAGTCCTTGTTTCTCCTTTAGACCTGTTCAGATTATGGATTCGTTCAGACTTGGTTTAGTCCACTCCTAGTTTCATAGTTTCATGCTGGTTCAGTACTGATGAAAAAGCATTTTGTATGTTATTTCTCACAAAAATCTAATCTAGCAGCACTAGCAGTCAAATTATTGAAACGGTGTTGGGGATATTTGACCTCCGGCCCAGAGGCCTTGACCCTCCAAAAATCTGTCCCTGAGGAAATGAAGCTGAATAGCCCTGGAGAGCGTGTGGAGAAGAGCGTGTGAAGAGGTGTTCCTGCTGCACGTGTCTGGACGCACTCGTTTTAGATCAGCAGAGATGACACACCACGCTCCCTCCACTGCACGAACTCATTTGTTTTTGATCCTACGTTAAAATGAAAACTACCAGAGCGTCGGGTGTTTATTTGTGCTGCCGGAGAGAAAACAACCGTCTGAAACGAAAATACTGCATGTTAATGAGCTTTCTATGTTTGCCAAAAATGTTGTTGTTGTTGTTTCTGTTGTTGTTGTTGTTGTTGTTGTTATTGTTTCTATTGTTGTTCCTGTTGTAGTTTCTGTTTCTGTTGTTTCTATTGCTGTTGTTTCTATTGTTGTTGTTTCTATTGTTGTTGTTGTTGTTTATGTTGTAGTTGTTGTTTCTGTTCCTGTTGTTGTGGTTTCTGTTGTTGTTGTTTATGTTCCTGTTGTTGTTTCTGTTGTAGTTGTTGTTTCCGTTCCTGCTGTTGTTGTTGTTTCTGTTGTTGTTTCTGTTGTTGTTTCTGTTGTTGTTTCTGTTGTAGTTTCTGTTGTTGTTTCTGTTGTTGTTTCTGTTCCTGTTGTTGTTGTGGTTTCTGTTGTTGTTGTTTCTGTTGTTGTTTATGTTCCTGTTGTTGTTTCTGTTGTTGTTGTTGTTGTTGTTGTTTCTGTTGTTGTTGTTGTTGTTGTTGTTGTTTCTGTTGTTGTTGTTGTTGTTTCTGTTGTTGTTGATTCTGTTGTTGTTGTTGTTTCTGTTGTAGTTGTTGTTGTTGTTGTGTGTCATATTGTACAAAAACACTGGACCAAATCAACAAGGAACTGTTTTTGACACCGCCGTCCCAAATGTGGAATAATGTACTTGGGCCTCAAACCCCTCATGGACACAGTGGATGGATACTTCTGGAACACACTCCTGCAGCTGGGAAGAAGAAGACCCTCACAAAGAAGTGTACGACTCAAACCGCTCCGAAGATTAAAGACTGGACTAATGTCATAACGGACAAACAAACAAGGGAAAAAAACAACCTCAAGGCAACTTATAAATAGACACATTTTTCTTTTTTAAATGGACAAAATGAGAAAATTATTCAGATATTATTCTGCTCTAATCAGTTTTTTTAAAAAATGCATCCCCTCCCATTATTTTCTACTCTTACGCCTTTACTTGCTTTACGTTCTACCAGGTCCAACTCATTCTTTGTGTGTTTTTTGTGTTGTTTTTGTTGATCGATGTTCGAATAAAAACTCAAATAGAAGCGTCAAATTGAAGACTTTTAACTGTGTAATAGTGAAAAGACAATTAAAATGAAACACGTCTAACGTCAACATTCTCTCACTGACGTTCTTCACCTAAAACTGAACTAAACAGAACGCGTCCAGACCAACACGTTAAACATATGTATATTTCATATTTCATCGCATGGATCCGAGCTGCCTTTTTAACCGCAGCGTGTCGATAGCTGAAGTATAAGCCCTCGCACTGTATCTCTGCTCACGGAACGTCAATACGAGCGTTGCGGCTGATGTAATTTCCCTCCCGGATCGATAGCACGATATCAGCGCGCGCCTGGTTTGTTTTCACGCTGGATTCCCGACCAGAACTTTAGATAAACACACGCCGCACGCTTCCATTTACCGCGAGGGGCCCGGCGGTCCGGAGAGGGCGTCCGCGATTGGCCGAGGCGAAACTAACAGACGCAAACGTGGACGCCAAGAGGAGGATCCATAAGTGGCGACGGGAAAACAGGAGGTCATTTCTCTGATTTGTTTTTTGATCCCCGAGGAAATGAGCCGCTGGAGCCCCTGGAGCCACTGGAGCCACTGGAGGCCAAACGTAAATTGCGTTATCAACTGAACCGGCAATTTCTACAAATGTAATATGTTCCCGGCAAAATAAAGCAGGAAGTTCATCTATAAGTGAGTCCAAATAGGCAAGAATTAAATAGGTTTGTACAACGTTTCACTGGCGGAAATGTAAAGAAAGGTTGTGGTCAGAAGAATCTAAACCCTGGCTAACGAATCAGAAATGTGTAGATCAGAACTAGTACAAGACCTTGTGATGATATTAAAGAAACCATGATTTTGTTGAAAATAATAGTATATTGTCTAAAAATGTGGGATTTTCTTGTATTGAGTCTTTTCTGTTGTAAGAGTCTGAAATGTTTGCACTGTAACAACACGACTTCACATGCACCGAACACGCAGCTAACACAGCTAACAGCGTGTTAGATGCTAACAGCGTGTTAGATGCTAACAGCGTGTTAGATGCTAACAGCGTGTTAGATGCTAACACGCTGTTAGCGGCTACAGTCTGAACCCGTAAACTTAGAACATGACCAAGTCTAACATCAGGTACTTTTGTCTAAGTTTTAGTCCAATAATTAAGGTCGTTTTGAATGGGGGTCTAAACAAAATATGTCATTTTATTTTAGCTCAAACAAACTAAATCTCTCATAAATGTTGGTAATTTAATCATACATTAATGATACACTTTTTCCAGGATTCAAACGGGCCCCTGCTCTCCAGCGCCCCCTGTTTATGAGCGACCCTGCACACTGGACTGACACAACTGACATCATGCTCAATGTCGCTTCTCAACGAATTCAACCGAAATGTGGTGAGAAATGCTGCGGTGATTTGCACGATTAAATCTACAAACAAATTATTTCATCAGCTGTTTGTGAATTATGGATCGACCTGGAATAAAGACTAAAATCATATGTGAGGAAGAACTTTCTGGATTCCAAAGTCATGCGCTATGTGCAGGTACTGATCGGGTGCTTCAGGTGCGTGCCCATGGGTGCGGGGGGGGCAGCCACATTAGCATTTACCTATGCTAACTATGCTACTGCGCTACCTTCAAACTGCTCAACTCTGGACTTGAAAATCCTTTGTGAAGTCAATGCGCAATGTTCAGTTCAAATATGACATGTAAATATGAAAATATGTTGATATGTTAAGATGACAGATTTATAGCACTTTATTCTTACTACGATAGTGATATTTCATTTCATTATTTATCATTTTGATGAATGTATTTTTTCTGCAACATTCTTTCCCTTTAGGCATGAATAAATGTCTGAATAAAGAGTCTAGTTTACTCCTCCATGCACAGGTCTTGCGCCCTCTGCTGGTACAACATCAGACTCACTGTTTTAACCTCTCAAACCTCCGTCTGAGCAGCACAGAGCATGATGGAGCTGAGCGGTGTGACGCCCGGGGCCCAGGGGCCGTTTAACATGCACTTCCTCTTCATTCTTATTCAATCGTTCGCACGCTTCCATATGTCTAAAGCTCCAGTCAAACCACACGAGCACAAATCTCTGCTGCAGCTCGGCGTTTGTTTTTTCCCGCCTTCTCGCTCTCCTCCGTCGGCCCCTCCAGTCTGAGCACAACTCTCCCGGGGGCCCCCAACGATGACAGTAAAATCCATAACGCGTTCGTAAGTCCATTTTCCCGTTTTTGTTCTCTTCCCCCGTCCGGCCGTAAATAGAGTCAGCGCTGTGACGCGGCGTTAGCTGTCCGCGGACATATCATAAAAATGCAATGAAATCTGCCGGGCAAAAGTCAATACATGTCAGCGGCGGGGCCCCGGGGCCAGTGTGGACAGGAGGTACTGAGGAAGATGTCAGTCACGCCATGTATGAAGCGTTATATTAGTATTCTGCTCCAGATTTCACTGTTGCATCCTTTTATATCCTTGGACATAAATAAGAAATCAGTTTGTGTAGCATTGTATTGTTTTGTATAAATACTGGGCGTGTTCATGGTTCACCAGTTTAATAATTAATCTGTATCAGAATCAGAAAAGGGTTTATTGCCGTCGTTAATGAACAGAATTCACAAACATTGAACTTGTTTTAATGATTCTGTGCAACATAAAATAATGAACAATGAATAAGTCAAAATAGAAACAATTTAAATCTGCTATAGGATAAAATAACAATAAGCTATCAGATTAAAAAATAAGAATTAAAATAAAAATTAGGCTTATATGTACACAAATGTACAGTTGAGTTTACACATGTAGTGCAGAAAGTGAGCAGATTACACGTTTTACATTTGAACTGCCGTGTTTTATAAATGTGGTTGTAATACACAGTTGTGCCACCAGAGGACATGCAAGTGCCCCATACAACTCAACATGGAAAAAAAGTTTGCTGAAAAGCGCTAATAATGGATTTGTCTCATAAAAACGGAGCAAACCCGAGTGACACTGGCGGTTTATTGTGATTATGATTATTCAGGGGTTTTTGCTCAGTTTTAAAATACAAAAAGCGAGAACAACTCAAAGTAACTTTTAAATGTGGTGCTATTTTTTCTTCTTAAAAGTGGAAATGTTTTCATGATTTATGTGCTGCTACACTCTTTGCCACAGGTTCAATTCAATTCATTTCATTTTTGTAACGCCCAAAATCACAACAGCAGTTTCCTCAGAGGGCGACAGTGAAAAACGTATTAAACAATGTTCCCCTGTCCTTGGACAAATGTCCCAGGGTCCCCTGTCCTTAGAAAAATGTCCCAGGGTCCCCTGTCCTTAGAAAAATGTCCCAGAGTCCCGTGTCCTTAGACAAATGTCCCAGGGTCCCCTGTCCTTAGACAAATGTCCCAGGGTCCCCTGTCCTTAGACAAATGTCCCTGGGTCCCCTGTCTTTAGACAAATGTCCCAGGGTCCCCTGTCCTTAGACAAATGTCCCAGGGTCCCCTGTCCTTAGACAAATGTCCCAGGGTCCTCTGTCCTTGGACAAATGTCCCAGGGTCCCCTGTCCTTAGACAAATGTCCCAGAGTCCCCTGTCCTTAGACAAATGTCCCAGGGTCCCCTGTCCTTAGACAAATGTCCCAGAGTCCCCTGTCCTTAGACAAATGTCCCAGGGTCCCCTGTCCTTAGACAAATGTCCCAGGGTCCCCTGTGCTAAAACAAATGTCCCAGAGTCCCCTGTCCTTAGACAAATGTCCCAGAGTCCCCTGTCCTTAGACAAATGTCCCAGAGTCCCCTGTCCTTAGACAAATGTCCCAGGGTCCCCTGTCCTTAGACACATGTCCCAGGGTCCCCTGTCCTTAGACAAATGTCCCAGAGTGCCCTGTCCTTAGACAAATGTCCCAGAGTCCCCTGTCCTTAGACAAATGTCCCAGGGTCCCCTGTCCTTAGACAAATGTCACAGGGTCCCCTGTACTTAGACAAATGTCCCAGAGTCCCCTGTCCTTAGACAAATATCCCAGGGTCCCCTGTCCTTAGACAAATGTCCCAGGGTCCCCTGTCCTTAGACAAATGTCCCAGAGTCCCCTGTCCTTAGACAAATGTCCCAGAGTCCCCTGTCCTTAGACAAATGTCCCAGGGTCCCCTGTACTTAGACAAATGTCCCAGAGTGCCCTGTCCTTAGACAAATGTCCCAGGGTGCCCTGTCCTTAGACAAATGTCCAGAGTCCCCTGTCCTTAGACAAATGTCCCAGGGTCCCCTGTCCTTAGACAAATGTCCCAGAGTCCCCTGTCCTTAGACAAATGTCCCAGGGTCCCCTGTCCTTAGACAAATGTCCCAGAGTGCCCTGTCCTTAGACAAATGTCCCAGAGTGCCCTGTCCTTAGACAAATGTCCAGAGTGCCTTGTCCTTAGACAAATGTCCAGAGTGCCTTGTCCTTAGACAAATGTCCAGAGTCCCCTGTCCTTAGACAAATGTCCAGAGTCCCCTGTCCTTAGACAAATGTCCAGAGTCCCCTGTCCTTAGACCCTCTAGGTCAATCTAGAAAAAGAAGTTTCGATCTCAGTGGTATGACCTCTTTAATTGAAGGTTAATAAATAAATTCAGATGTCGGAGTCAGAATTGAACTCACAGCCGCCGTCACATGGAGCCTGACATACACTGACAATCCATAATCTGGACTAAACAAAACACATGGACATTGTGCGGTGTGGAGTCTTTAGACGTTATAGTTTGACAGCGCTCGTCGTGTCGCCCTCCTTCACCTGACGTTCTTCACAGGTTCATTCTGTCGCTCGTTTGCTGAAGCTTCAGTGAGATAAATGTCATGTTTAGCCAACGCTGTGATTATCACAGCCGGAGCCATGAGCGCAGATAATCACATATTTCAGGCTGATCCCCCCGTCAGTGTCAGCGTCCCCCCGTCAGTGTCAGCGTCCCCCCCGTCAGTGTCAGCGTCCCCCCCGTCAGTGTCAGCGTCCCCCCGTCAGTGTCAGCGTCCCCCCGTCAGTGTCAGCGTCCCCCCGTCAGTGTCAGCGTCCCCCCGTCAGTGTCAGCGTCCCCCCGTCAGGGTCAGCGTCCCCCCCGTCAGTGTCAGCGTCCCCCCGTCAGTGTCAGCGTCCCCCCGTCAGGGTCAGCGTCCCCCCCCGTCAGTGTCAGCGTCCCCCGTCAGTGTCAGCGTCCCCCCGTCAGTGTCAGCGTCCCCCCGTCAGTGTCAGCGTCCCCCCCCGTCAGTGTCAGCGTCCCCCCCTCAGTGTCAGCGTCCCCCCCTCAGTGTCAGCGTCCATAATCATGTGCAATACTGTCATAATCATGTGCAATACCGTCATAATCATCATAATCATGTGCAATACTGACATATTCATGTGCAATACTGACATATTCACGTGCAATACTGTCATAATCATGTGCAATACTGTCATAACCATGTGCAATACTATCATACTCATGTGCAATACTGACATTCACGTGCAATACTGACATACTCATGTGCAATACTGTCATACTCATGTGCAATACCGTCATAATCATCATAATCATGTGCAATACTGAAATATTCACGTGCAATACTGTCATAATCATGTGCAATACTGAAATATTCACGTGCAATACTGTCATAATCATGTGCAATACTGACATATTCACGTGCAATACTGTCATAATCATGTGCGATACTATCATACTCATGTGCAATACTGACATATTCACGTGCAATTCTGTGACTTAATGTCAATCATCCTGGTGCAATATTCTCTGTCCATAAAACAGCTGTAAATAAGAGCGTTACTATTGTTATTATTATTTGTATTAAGAGCTTTTCTACAAGAGTGTTTTTCATAAGTAACACTGGACTTTCCTCATTGTGGGACAAATAAAGGCTCATCTTATTTAAGTGTTTGCATTGGACCTAAAATGGCGGGTCAGTTTCCCGTCCCGTTGAGAAGACGCAGGAGAACTTCCCATCGCGTTCACAAAACTGGATCAAATGAATGGTTTAAAAGACTACTCCGAGTATCCGCGGCTCTATCAGCTCAAAAAACTGATTTGGCAAAACGTCCTCCACAAAAACGAGACTCTTTCTCCACCAAAAACCCCGACAAACAGAATCAGACACGAGCTCGTCCCATCGGGATCGTCTCCGTCTCGTATTTGCCTCCAGTGTGATTTCTCTGAATCCTTTATGAACGCGCTCGCGGCCGGCGTCGCGTAATGAAAGCAGCTTTTAATATGGTCCGGCCGCATCACGTCGATGGCGCCGAGACGAGAGGCGGATGAAGAGCGCCGCTGATGTTGGTGGAGATAAAGCGCATTTGTTTGACAGGCGCACACATTATTGCCAAAAGTCGAAATGATTCATATTGTCCAATAATCCAATGATGGGGACGGATGCACATTATATTACTATTATATTACTGGTCCCTCTCTGCTGTTTTTATCTATGTTATAATAAGATAATGTCAAAAACATCGTAGTTTTGTTTCATAATTCATGGTTAAAATGTTCATTTACCTTCACCAGACTCGACCGGTTCATTTAAGTGCTCACATTATGTCATTAAGCAGTATTTACTCAGGTACTAGTACTTGCAGACACATTGTACCTCTCAGAGTACTTTTCAGACGCGATACTTCTACTTCTACTTAAGTACAAAGGTGTTGTTCAGTGTAAGTTTCTCCAAATACATCATAAGCGTGACTTTTTTACTAGTTTGAGTTTATTGGATGCTACTTTGTACTTCTACTTGTGTAATATTATTTGGAAGTGCGTTTCCTCTTACTCGAGTACATTTTGGACTCTTCTCGCTCCAGCAGCACCGCTCTGTGACGTGTACAGGAGATGTTACGCTTTATTCTGGCTGTTCTAGGAGCTAAGATAATATCCTTGTGTGGATCAGTTTCCTCTCCACTTCTTGCTTGGATGAGCCGCGTCGGAGAGTCCAGTAAAAGGCACCGCCGGTCACTATGGCGATGACGTGGAGCTCACATTTAAAACACAGGGAAAGACCGTGTCACAGACTGAGCCTCAAACGCTCCCTTTACAAGGCCACGACCTTCAGCTAAAGACGCTTCATCTTTTCACATATGAAATGAAACTATTTGGTCCATTGCAAATGAAACTCCACTAAAGCTTTAGAGTCTCTTTAGAAACAGATTTATAAAGTATAAATGTAAAGAAAGACACGGAAACTGCAGCTCTGCAGTGCTACAAACACATACGCTTTAGAATATGCAAAACGTGATTAAGTCTGTGAGCTTGTGTTTGGTGTTCATGCTGGAGCAGAATCTGTCCTCTTTTAACAATCTGTAAATGTATGATCTGAACCTCCAGGGCAGAGGTCAGAGGTCAAAGGTCAGAGGTAACTGTGTAAAAGTGGCTTCAAACATGCGTCTTTCTCATGGAGAGTGGAACTGTATCTGTGATTGTCACGGAAATGGCCTCATTCAACACATTTAAAGCACACGCAGGGCGGCATCGCCCGCGGGGCAGAGGAAGAGGACCCCGCGGGGCAGAGGAAGAGGACCCCGCAGGGCAGAGGAAGAGGACCCCGTGGGGCAGAGGAAGAGGACCCCGCGGGGCAGAGGAAGAGGACCCCGCGGGGCAGAGGAAGAGGACCCCGCGGGGCAGAGGAAGAGGACCCCGCGGGGCAGAGGAAGAGGACCCCGCCGGGCAGAGGAAGAGGACCCCGCGGGGCAGAGGAAGAGGACCCCGCCGGGCAGAGGAAGAGGACCCCGCCGGGCAGAGGAAGAGGACCCCGCCGGGCAGAGGAAGAGGACCCCGCCGGGCAGAGGAAGAGGACCCCGCCGGGCAGAGGAAGAGGAGGAAGAGGATCCCGCGGGGCAGAGGAAGAGGACATTTGGGCATTTCAAAAATTAAATAAATTGCATTGATACGTGACTGGGCAACACACCACACTTACTCTCCCGGTGAAGAGCTGAGTGCTGAGCCACACTGAACCTGACCAGAGTGGACCAGAGTGGACCAGAGTGGACCATAGTGGACCAGAGTGGACCAGAGTGGACCATAGTGGACCAGAGTGGACCATAGTGGACCATAGTGGACCAAAGTGGACCATAGTTGACGATAGTGGACCAGAGTGGACCATAGTGGACCATAGTGGACCAGAGTGGACCAGAGTGGACCAGAGTGGACCATAGTGGACCATAGCGGACCATAGCGGACCATAGTTGACCATGGTTGACCATAGTGGACCATAGTAGACCAGAGTGGACCATAGTGGACCATAGTGGACCATAGTTGACCATAGTTGACCATAGTGGACCATAGTGGACCATAGTGGACCATAGTTGACCATAGTTGACCATAGTGGGCCATAGTGGACCATAGCGGACTATAGTTGACCATAATGGACCATAGTAGACCAGAGTGGACCATAGTGGACCATAGTGGACCATAGTGGACCATAGTTGACCATAGTTGACCATAGTGGACCATAGTGGACCATAGTGGACCATAGTGGACCATAGTTGACCATAGTTGACCATAGTGGGCCATAGTGGACCATAGCGGACCATGGTTGACCATAATGGACCATAGTAGACCAGAGTGGACCATAGTG
Organism: Eucyclogobius newberryi; assembly: GCF_026437365.1. NCBI lineage: Eukaryota > Metazoa > Chordata > Actinopteri > Gobiiformes > Gobiidae > Eucyclogobius > Eucyclogobius newberryi. The sequence goes on along the minus strand of NW_027316278.1, from coordinate 5,744,862 downwards.
GACCATAGTGGACCATAGTGGACCATAGTTGACCATAGTGGACCATAGTGGACCATAGTGGACCATAGTGGACCATAGTTGACCATAGTGGACCATAGTGGACCATAGTGGACCATAGTGGACCATAGTTGACCATAGTGGACCATAGTGGGCCATAGTGGACCATAGTGGACCATAGTTGACCATAGTGGACCATAGTTGGCCATAGTGTCACCCAGTGTCTTCTGCTCAGCAGCTCATACGTCTTAGGAATAACAGGTTAAAATAATACTTTTATTAATAATAATCGTTACAGCAACAATATCTACTATTGGTAATGAACAATATAGTGTCATATTTCCGTTTCTTCTTTCTTATTGCGTGTGGTTTGTGGCCACAGAGTGTTCAGAACGACAGACTCAAGCGTCAGAAGAAATGAAAGAACAACAGGCGTGTTTGAGACAAAAGCGACACCTTTCAAAGCTCAAAGATGTAAATTAGCATAATACCTCCCCTTAAAACAATGAGCGCTGTTTCATTAACTCTAATTACAGACTTCTCGCAGCAGTGAACGTCGAGGCGTCTCGGTCAGGTGTCCGCGGTTGCCGTGGTTACACAGCGGACACTCTGTCAAGCTGCCGTCAGACCCTGACAGAGAGCAGAGAGGACGAGGAGAGATGCCGACAAGAACGACCGGCAGCTATTAAGAGAAATATGTTCCAAACGTTACAGATGCATTTGCAAAGCTATGAGCAAAAATACATCCCACAAAAAAATCATAAAGGCGCCTTATTTTTACCGTCTTCAAACAATTCTAGGTCGTTTCAAAGGATTCGCCGCCGTCTAAACGCTCACGAAACGAATGCAACTTCATCATTCACCGTGATGAGTTTATAAATGCTTTTCACGACAATGGTCAGAGTTTACTGTCACGGTGATGCTAATACACGTTAGCATGCTAAGAGAGAATGAGGCTGCGCTCACACTGCGGAGGCCCAAAGCTACACTCCTTTTATTGACGTCAAGGTCAGTTTAGGCAAGTTTATTTGTGGAGCACATTTCATACACAAGGCAGTTCAAAGTGCGTCACCACATTCTCAGTTGAACTTTTGAGTCGTGACCCGTGTCCCGTCTTTTCTTTCCATTCAAGTGTCGTTCTCTGTGATAACGACCTTTTCCTCAGAGGTCATGTGATCGCCCGGGGCAACGCCGCGGGAGGATAATCCAGGAATTGCGTTTGAACCTTTGCGTTTCCTCCAGGAGCTGCTTCTATAGACGCTTTAAAAAGCTCATCGTCGCCACAATCTTCAACATTCCGCACTAAAGGCAAAAGGAAGTGAACGTTTGGGATGATTCAATATCGTCGGCTCTAAAGGCTGAAGGTTTCTACGTCTTTATGACAAAAACAAGCAGCAGACTGAACTGAAACGTCTCGAAGTATTTAATGATTCTGCTCCCGCTGCCACAGTTCTCCTTCTGGAAGCGCCGCAGCCGTGGCCAGTGTCCCTGTCCTAAATGTCCAAAGACAAGAGAACCACTTCCATTGGTCTTCAAATTCTGTATAAAAACTCTTGCTGTGATTATAATAGGAATTTAAAAAAACACTCTTAATAGAAGAACTCTTACAAAAGTTGTGTTTATTTATCTATTTATGGACATAGCATTTACATTGGACGAATCAGATGCAATGTTTTAAGTGTATGTAGCAGAATATGCTAATTTTCAACACCTGTCCATTGGGCCAATTTAGAGTTGCTAATTTTGGCTAACACATGCATGTCTTTGGACGGTGGGAGGAGCCAGAGAACCCGGAGAGAACCCACGGTAACACGGGGAGAACATGCAGACTCCACCCAGAGAGATCATGTGATATTGGTCCGGGAATCGAACCCATGATCTGCTTCTTGGGAGGCAAGAGCGCTAACCGCCTTTGCCTTCCTATAAGTTATCTGTTCTTTCCTCTGTATCTACCTACGTTTCCCCATGTGTGGACAATAACGGAATATCTTATAACTTGACTTACATCTCTCATCCAATGGCCCTGTCGAACTGGAACAGATAAAACAGATATTTTGGCTGGTTCTGGGCACAAAGACAAGGTGACCTCTCTCCGGGCGGCGAGCGGGAGGCATCACGTGGCATCAGAACATTCTAGAATCCCCCTACTAGAATTACATATTGTCAAATTGAGACCCTCCTCACACAACGTCCAGGCGGGCAGCTGTAGCAGCGGGCAGCGCCCCCTGTGACACGCTGTAGGACGCTGTAGGTGTCATCGTTCCCTCTCGGTCCGACTCCGGATCCGAGCTGAAGACGGTTCGCGTCATCCCCGCGTGTAAAAAAAGCCGCGCTAACCACGCTAACGACGCTAACGATGCTAACGACGCTGTAACGACATCGTATTCAACTTTTGGAGCTTCAGCTACACCTTCAGCTACATGACGTATGCTAACGCTAACACCTTCAGCTACATGACGTTTGCTAACGCTAACGCCTTCTGCTACATGACGTATGCTAACGCTAACACCTTCAGCTACATGACGTATGCTAACGCTAACACCTTCAGCTACATGAGGCACAGACAGAACTGTGGTAAGTGTCTGGTATGTTAACGTAACATATGAACAGTTATTCAGATAACTATAGCATAAAGAACATGCTAACAAGTTTACCAAAGCATCAGTTTTACCCCAAATCACTAAATCCATTGAATTCTTCTTCCTCTGTGTCACTTCTAAACAACTCCACAAACTCCAGAGGAAGAGGAAGTGCAGATTCTTCTTCTGCATCGCTCAGAGCCTACAGCGCCCTCATGTGGTTGTCAGTGTGAAAATAACAAGCTAGTGATATCACATATAAGTCGAGTATAAATCGGCCAAATCTATGAAAAAAGGTGCAATTTACAGTAAAAAAAAACAGGGTATATAATAACTCCAGTTGCTGATCATCGGGTGGTCTATGCCTTTAACGTTATACACTTTTCTACCTGATTATTTGTGTGATAAGTCGCACTTTTCTTGTCCGACCAGGCGTTTAATTACATTCAGAGGCTTTGGAAGGTGTAAATCGTTGGCTGATTAGAGCAAGGACAGAAATACCAGAGAAACACTGCACTCGGTACATGTACAAAATCTGAATATTAGCACATTTCTGGACCTTTAAGATGATTAAAATGAATCTGATGCGAGTGATTTTGATTTGTTTACCAGTCCATTTTAATCATCTTTTAACTTAAAATATGATAATGACCAGTTTGAGTGTTCATCTAACTGCAGCCAATGTCCAGGTTCCACATCACACAGAACATGAAATGACCATAACTTTGTAAGAGGAACGTTTATGTGAAATTATCTACTCAGATGCCATGTCTCAGAGCCCAGTGAAAATTCATATGTCCTGACTCTGGCACCAGCAGGAGGCCGGTCCATGTTTAGTCCTGACTCTGGCACCAGCAGGAGGCCGGTCCATGTTTAGTCCTGACTCTGGCACCAGCAGGAGGCCAGTCCATGTTTAGTCCTGACTCTGGCACCAGCAGGAGGCCGGTCCATGTTTAGTCCTGACTCTGGCACCAGCAGGAGGCCGGTCCATGTTTAGTCCTGACTCTGGCACCAGCAGGAGGCCGGTCCATGTTTAGTCCTGACTCTGGCACCAGCAGGAGGCCGGTCCATGTTTAGTCCTGACTCTGGCACCAGCAGGAGGCCGGTCCATGTTTAGTCCTGACTCTGGCACCAGCAGGAGGCCGGTCCATGTTTAGTCCTGACTCTGGCACCAGCAGGAGGCCGGTCCATGTTTAGTCCTGACTCTGGCACCAGCAGGAGGCCGGTCCATGTTTAGTCCTGACTCTGGCACCAGCAGGAGGCCGGTCCATGTTTAGTCCTGACTCTGGCACCAGCAGAAGGCCGGTCCATGTTTAGTCCTGACTCTGGCACCACCAGGAGGCCGGTCCATGTTTAGTCCTGACTCTGGCACCAGCAGGAGGCCGGTCCCTGAGGTTCTCAGAGTCCGAGATGGTTCTTATGGCACTAACAGAGATGTACTTTGGTGCTAGGCCATGGAGAGACTTGTACACAAGCAGAGCTGCTTTAAAGTCTCTTCTCTGAGCCACAGGAGCCAGTGCAGAGACCTGAGAACAGGACTAATGTGATCATACTTCCTGGTTCTAGTCAGGACCCGAGCAGCAGCGTTCTGGATGTACTGCAGCTGTTTTACAGCTCGTTTGGAGAGACCAGTGAGCAGGCCGTTACAGTAGTCTAATCTACTGGAGACAAACGCATGGATAAGTCTCTCCAAATCTGGTTTAGACACTATATTTTTGATTTTGACAATGTTTTTTAGATGGTAAAAAGCTGCTGATGTTATTGATTTGACGTGGCTGTTAAAGTTCAAGTCTGAGTCCATTATTACCCCCAGATTTCTAATTTGGTTTGTAGGTTTTAGAGCGAGACTCTGGAGGTGACCGCTAACACTTTCTCTTTGTTTCTGTGACAAAAACGATGATTTCAGTCTTGTCTGAGTTCAGCTGGAGAAAGTGGTTTTGCCTCCACAAACTGATCTGTTCCACTGGTCCATATTCACCTGCCGACAGTGAAACATACAGTAGATCTGACACTTTTTGTGCCTCTAACTGTATTTATCAGTTATGAAACAATAAGGCGATATTGCAATAATCCTCTGCTATAATGTGTGTCTTGGATGAAATGAACAAATAGTGTGTATATTATAAAAGAGCCGTGTGATGTCAGAAGACCAGGGCCGTGTGGGCGCTCAGTCCTCCTGCTCAATTATGTTATAATCTCTGTATTAAGCATTTATGAAAGGGTTAAAGTCTAAACGTGGAGGGTTTAGAAATCGCTCTGATGTGAAGTGACCGTTTTGCCAATTAAGCGAATCGTGAGACTAAAAGACGAGACGCTTTGAAAGAAAAGAAAGAAGAAAACTTCTGTGTCATTGCTGTGACATGCTTTTGGAGAAGATGTGTGAGCGACAGGAGCGAGAGGGGAAGAGGAGGAGGATGAGTGGAGGAGGAAGAGGAGGAAGAGGAGCAAGAAGAGCAAGAGGGGAGGAGGAGGAAGGGAGGAGGAGGAGGAGGAGGAGGAAGAGGAGAGGAGATGAGGAGCGATAGGAGCAAGAGGGGAGGAGGGGGAGGAGGGGGAGGAGAGGAGCGACAGTGGAGGAGAAAGGGAGGAGGAGAGGAGCTGGACCCCCGGCTGCGTTCACGTCCCAGTTTGTAAAGTCCAGAGCTGGCAGTGAGTTTGTGAGTGGAGCAACGTGAGAAGAACGAGCGAGACGGGAAAAAAACGAGGGACAGAAGGGGAGAGACAGAGGGAGAGACAGAGGGAGAGACAGAGGGAGGGACAGGGAGTGATGGAGATAGAGACAGAGTAAGAGATAGAAGAGGACAGACAGAAGGGGAGAGACAGAGACAGAAATAGAGACAGAGAGAGAGACAGAGGGAGAGACAGAGATAGACAGAGGGAGGGACAGAGGGAGTGATGGAGGTCTTACCGTGGCCTGCAGCGCCAGCACCAGGCGCTCAGTGGCTGATCTAAAAGCCGCTGTGTTCTGGTTCTTGTACGGCTCCTCGCTCTTCCTCTGCGCCTGCGACAGAGACAACACTTCAGACACAGAGGAGGACAGAGGAGCAGAGGAGGACAGAGGAGGACAGAAGAGCAGAGGAGGACAGAAGAGCAGAGGAGGACAGAAGAGCAGAGGAGGACAGGAGAGCAGAGGAGGACAGAAGAGCAGAGGAGGACAGGAGAGCAGAGGAGGACAGAAGAGCAGAGGAGGACAGAAGGACAGAAGAGCACAGGAGGACAGAAGAGCAGAGGACAGTGGTTTGGTCCTGCTTTAGACTCGCTTTAGAATCAGAATCAGAATAAGGTTCATTTGTCATTTGTCATGAACAAAATTCACAGACATATGAACTTGTCCTGGTGATTCATGCAACACAAACAGAACATAGAAAACTGAATACTAAACAGTCTGATCTGTACAAATACAATATAAAGTTGTGTAGTGCAATAGGAAGTGGTGATATGTACATAATAAAATAAAATATAAAGTTGTGTAGTGCAATAGGAAGTGGTGATATGTACACAATAAAATAAAATATAAAGTTATGTAGTGCAATAGGTGCAGTGATTGACAGGTGCTTGGACAGTGTTCATGAGTCCAACTGCAGAGGGAAAGAAACTGTTCTTGTGACGTGAGGTTCTGGTCCTGATGGACTGTAGCCTCCTGCCTGAGGGGAGTGGCCTCCTGCCTGAGGGGAGTGGCCTCCTGCCTGAGGGGAGTGGCCTCCTGCCTGAGGGGAGTGGCCTCCTGCCTGAGGGGAGTGGCCTCCTGCCTGAGGGGAGTGACCTCCTGCCTGAGGGGAGTGGCCTCCTGCCTGAGGGGAGTGGTCTCCTGCCTGAGGGGAGCGGCCTCCTGCCTGAGGGGAGCGGCCTCCCCGCTCCTCCTGCCTGAGGGGAGTGGTCTCCTGCCTGAGGGGAGTGGCCTCCTGCCTGAGGGGAGTGGCCTCCTGCATCCTCCTGCCTGAGGGGAGTGGCCTCCTGCCTGAAGGGAGTGGCCTCCTGCCTGAGGGGAGTGGCCTCCTGCCTGAGGGGAGCGGCCTCCTGCCTGAGGGGAGCGGCCTCCTGCCTGAGGGGAGTGGCCTCCTGCATGAGGGGAGCGGCATCCTGCCTGAGGGGAGTGGCCTCCTGCCTGAGGGGAGTGGCCTCCTGCCTGAAGGGCGTGGCCTCTCGTCCCAGAGCCCTGGAGACGTACAGGTCCTGCAGAGATGAAGTCTGCAGCCAATCACCTTCTCAGCAGAGGGCGCTGTAGTCTCTGTTTGTCCCTGTCTGTGGCTCCAGCGTACCACACGGTGATGGAGGAGGTGATGGAGGAAGTGATGGAGGAGGTGATGGAGGAGGTGATGGAGGAGGTGATGGAGGAAGTGATGGAGGAAGTGATGGAGGAGGTGAAGGAGGAGGTGATGGAGTAGGTGATGGAGGAGGTGATGGAAGAAGTGATGGAGGAGGTGATGGAGGAGGTGATGGAGGAAGTGATGGAGGAGGTGATGGAGGAGGTGATGGAGGAGGTGATGGAGGAGGTGATGGAGGAGGTAATGGAGGAGGTGATGGAGGAGGTGATGGAGGAAGTGATGGAGGAGGTGATGGAGGAGGTGATGGAGGAGGTGATGGAGGAAGTGATGGAGGAGGTGATGGAGGAGGTGAAGGAGGAGGTGATGGAGGAGGTGATGGAGGAGGTGATGGAGGAAGTGATGGAGGAGGTGATGGAGGAGGTGATGGAGGAAGTGATGGAGGAGGTGATGGAGGAGGTGAAGGAGGAGGTGATGGAGGAAGTGATGGAGGAGGTGATGGAGGAGGTGATGGAGAAGGTGATGGAGGAGGTGATGGAGGAAGTGATGGAGGAGGTGATGGAGGAGGTGATGGAGGAAGTGATGGAGGAGGTGATGGAGGAAGTGATGGAGGAGGTGATGGAGGAGGTGATGGAGGAAGTGATGGAGGAGGTGATGGAGGAGGTGATGGAGGAGGTGATGGAGGAAGTGATGGAGGAGGTGATGGAGGAGGTGAAGGAGGAGGTGATGGAGGAGGTGATGGAGGAAGTGATGGAGGAGGTGAAGGAGGAGGTGATGGAGAAGGTGATGGAGGAGGTGATGGAGGAAGTGATGGAGGAGGTGATGGAGGAGGTGATGGAGGAGGTGATGGAGGAGGTGATGGAGGAGGTGATGGAGGAGGTGATGGAGGAAGTGATGGAGGAGGTGATGGAGGAGGTGATGGAGGAGGTGATGGAGGAGGTGATGGAGGAGGTGCTTTAGACCCCCTTTAGACCTGCTTTACTTGGACCGGGTTGTAGACTGTCATAGACCTGGAGCTGAGTAGAACCAGCTCCAGAGTCAAGACGATTCTTTCGACGCATTCGGCTGCAACAGGAAGTTCTTTGTGTGGAAACTTCAAACTTCAACTGCATTTCCATCACAAAAGTAACGGGCGATGCAACACATAATTCACATAAAAGCTTTTATGCTCGGTGATGAATCATAACAGTTGGAGCAACCACGTGACCATCTGACCACAGACTGGACACAGGTGACCAGCGAAACCAAAATAATCCAATCGTTTGCACAAAGTGGAGCCGTGTGCAATTCTCAAAATTCAGGATAAAAACTAAAATAACACGTCTACAGTGTGTGAAATATGTGTATTCTAAATTGGAAGAGCAGTTATGGATCAGAACCACGTACACTCATTTCACCCATTACAAAATACAGACACTTTCCAGCACTGACCTGGTACTGCCCTGGACTGGGCCCGTCCGAGCTCGCTCTGTTAAAGGTCGTGCAGCGCTGAGAGCTGGAGCCAAAGCCTCCTTTGGTCCGGTCCAGATAAGCCTTTCTGAAACTGTCCCGGGCCACTCCGTACTCAAACACATTGTAGGAACCTGGACCTGTGGAACCAGAACCAACACCGTTCAGCAATAACTTTGTATCAAGAGTATATTTAGTCTAATCTGCAATACTTTTCGGATGTTTCATGAGTACAATGTAATCATAAGGAACATTCCCATATGACGTCATGTTCATGGGTCTAAAGCAGGCATGTCCAAACTACGGCCCGGGGGCCAAATGCGGCCCTTAGACCAATTTTTGTTGGCCCTCCGGCTTCTTGCTAAGTTGGCCCAACCAACAAATAGTAGTACTTTTACTGTAAAATTGGAAAAATTCAAGCATTTTGATGTTATAGCAACCTAATAATAATGTTCCAAGTCTTACGAAAGGTGTGGAGGCATCAAAACTAACTATGTCAAATGCAAAACTTCAAATGAATCACTTTTCAAATTTGACTTTGTCGGGTTGTTTGTGGCCCTTTGCTCTATATAAGTTTCAAAATGCGTCCCTCAGTGAAAAAAGTTTGGACACCCCTGGTTAAGTCACACACTCTAGTGCCATCTTGAGGACAAAAGCTGCATGCTCACTGTGGGTCGTCTCAACACAAAGGATTCCTCTTCTGTCTCGTCCTCAAAGACCCCGTTTGTCCATAAACGTGTCTCTGGTCAGGAGGGACCAGTGGATTTCACTCCAGACTGAGGCCCAGCTGTTTGGCTAATGCTAGTTTACATGCTAATAAACGTTAGCCTACGCGCGGACAGTTTGAACGAGCCTCGTGTCCGTCACATTTCGGGATCGGGCTGAAACCCACGGGCAGTTCCTGACCTGGCAGAGAGGCCCTCCGGTGCTCGGGGCCGAAGCGAGCCGCAGTGCTGCTGAACGGGCTCGTCTTGGAGGGACCGGACTTCTTCAGCAGCTCCAGAGCGCTGCGCGGGTAATCGTACGCTCCCACGGGGGGCGCCGCCTCCCTCACAGGACTGAACCTCTGGGAGAGAGAGAGAGCGAGAGAAGACGTTTATCGTGGAATGTGTCTTGTGCGATGCAGTCGACTAAACTGTGAACGGGCTGCTCGATTTGTGTCTGATCTTCAGCGACGTTAAATGATAAACAGAGGATGGATTATTATTATTTCACAGTTGGTCTGGTGAAGCTCCTCGTGCGCGACGACGTGGCACACAACCGCCACGTCGCAGAATCGGCGGGAAATGGTACGGTTTTGACAGTATATTATGTCACGATAAGGTTGAGGTTAGGCTTAGGCTCAGGAGCCTGAGCCGCCAGCCCCGCCCACATTCTGTTGGAATGCGTAAGGGTCTGGGATTCGGACCATTGGGGGCGTCAAAAAAACTCTCCAGCAGTGACCGGTCTAACCACCGCCGCTAATTTGTGTCACGTGTCTCTCAAATGCAGAAGACTTTGTGTCACGTGGCTCTCACATGCAGAAGACTTTGTGTCACGTGTCTCTCACATGCAGAAGACTTTGTGTCAAGTGTCTCTCTAATGCAGAAGACTTTGTGTCAAGTGTCTCTCTAATGCAGAAGACTTTGTGTCAAGTGTCTCTCTAATGCAGAAGACTTTGTGTCACGTGTCTCTCAAATGCAGAAGACATTGTGTCAAGTGTCTCTCAAATGCAGAAGACTTTGTGTCAAGTGTCTCTCTAATGCAGAAGACTTTGTGTCACGTGTCTCAAATGCAGAAGACTTTGTGTCACGTGGCTCTCACATGCAGAAGACTTTGTGTCACGTGTCTCTCACAAGCAGAAGACTTTGTGTCAAGTGTCTCTCTAATGCAGAAGACTTTGTGTCACGTGTCTCAAATGCAGAAGACTTTGTGTCAAGTGTCTCTCAAATGCAGAAGACTTTGTGTCAAGTGTCTCTCTAATGCAGAAGACTTTGTGTCACGTGTCTCTCTAATGCAGAAGACTTTGTGTCAAGTGTCTCTCAAATGCAGAAGACTTTGTGTCACGTGTCTCTCTAATGCAGAAGACTTTGTGTCACATGTCTCTCAAATGCAGAAGACTTTGTGTCAAGTGTCTCTCAAATGCAGAAGACTTTGTGTCACGTGTCTCTCACATGCAGAAGACTTTGTGTCACGTGTCTCTCACATGCAGAAGACTTTGTGTCACATGTCTCTCAAATGCAGAAGACTTTGTGTCAAGTGTCTCTCAAATGCAGAAGACTTTGTGTCACGTGTCTCTCACATGCAGAAGACTTTGTGTCACGTGTCTCTCACATGCAGAAGACTTTGTGTCACGTGTCTCTCACATGCAGAAGACTTTGTGTCACGTGTCTCTCAAATGCAGAAGACTTTGTGTCACGTGTCTCTCAAATGCAGAAGACTTTGTGTCACGTGTCTCTCAAATGCAGAAGACTTTGTGTCACGTGTCTCTCAAATACAGAAGACTTTGTGACACGTGTCTCTCAAATATTTTCGGAACATTCAGAACAAAACATATAACTTCATTTACCTCAGATTTACAGAGTTTAGTGCGTCTCTGGTTGACTCGGCAGAAGTCGGCAACGTTTCTCAGTCGGTGTTATTTTTATCCTTTCCTCGTAATCCTCCATGTTTGTTTAGACACGAACGGACAAAGCGATTGTCTGATTGGTTAATCCGCCTGTCAATCACTCCCTTTGGAAATTGGAGCCTGTCAAAACGTGTTGGGAACGGCTGGTTTTGAGTGCTTTTGAGGCGAGCTAACCAGGTGAGTGTCGAGGGAAACAACACTCGCGGTTACTGAAAAGTGAAACATTTAGCGCAGAAACATTACTAAATGTGAGAAAAACCTATATTTCTACAACCATTGCTCCTAATCAAAAGAGTCCATATGTTCTTAAGACGCAGCTAGGCTTTTTCCACCTCCATTTCCCCCCCCGTGGTTATGACGAGCGTGGAGAAAAGTAAAACGCACTGACAGTTTAATGGCATTTCCGCTGCGCTGTACATTCTCCTCTTGATGGAGCCTTTACTCGACTGGGGGCCGAACAGGAGCCGGCGCGAGCCATTTCAACTCCACAGAGGAATAATAAATAACAGCGAGAGCCGCGGAGAGTGGCGAGAGCGTTTGAAGGAGGACGAGGGAGGAAAAGACGGCGGATAAACCCTGGTGTTGATGAAGAGCACGTTCAGGTGGATAATGGCCCCGGCCTGAGTCAGCGGCACAAACAAACACACGGTTATTATGAGAGATCCTTCAGGGACTTTAAACCATCAGAATGTACAAGGGCAAGAGGAAGGAGGAGTCCCAGAGGAGTACCACAGGAGGCTGGGATTGTGTTGGATGTGCCGTGTTACATATGAGGTGAATCCAGCCGATATATTTACTGGAAAGTACTTTTACTTCTACTTTACTGTAGATGACACAGGGGACTCACTTCGTACAGACGACGGGGGAGAAGCCCACGGTAAATGTCCCATAAAACAGGTGTCGGCAGTGATGATCTGTGGGCTGGTTACCATGTGACCTGCCCTATTCTCCCAGGCTTTGCCCCCTGGGGTCCTATGAGGGTCCCATGAGTCCTACAGCTTGTACTTGTCTTAACGAATACACTGCAGTACTTTAGTTCTCCTAAGGTCAAAAGTGACAAAACGCCTGTTTCTCATTGAGGAGCAGGGGCTGAGGGAGCTCCTCTACCCCACAGAGGAGCAGAGGAGCAGGGGCTGAGGGAGCTCTTCTACCCCACAGAGGAGCAGAGGAGAAGGGGCTGAGGGAGCTCCTCTACCCCACAGAGGAGCAGAGGAGCAGAGGCTGAGGGAGCTCCTCTACACTACAGAGGAGCAGAGGAGCAGGGGCTGAGGGAGCTCCTCTACCCCACAGAGGAGCAGAGGAGCAGGGGCTGAGGGAGCTCCTCTACCCCACAGAGGAGCAGAGGAGCAGGGGCTGAGGGAGCTCTTCTACCCCACAGAGGAGCAGAGGAGAAGGGGCTGAGGGAGCTCCTCTACCCCACAGAGGAGCAGAGGAGCAGAGGCTGAGGGAGCTCCTCTACACTACAGAGGAGCAGAGGAGCAGGGGCTGAGGGAGCTCCTCTACCCCACAGAGGAGCAGAGGAGCAGAGGCTGAGGGAGCTCCTCTACACTACAGAGGAGCAGAGGAGCAGGGGCTGAGGGAGCTCCTCTACCCCACAGAGGAGCAGAGGAGCAGAGGCTGAGGGAGCTCCTCTACACTACAGAGGAGCAGAGGAGCAGGGGCTGAGGGAGCTCCTCTACCCCACAGAGGAGCAGAGGAGCAGAGGCTGAGGGAGCTCTTCTACACCACAGAGGAGCAGAGGAGCAGGGGCTGAGGGAGCTCCTCTACCCCACAGAGGAGCAGAGGAGCAGGGGCTGAGGGAGCTCCTCTACCCCACAGAGGAGCAGAGGAGCAGGGGCTGAGGAAGCTCTTCTACACTACAGAGGAGCAGAGGAGCAGAGGCTGAGGGAGCTCTTCTACACCACAGAGGAGCAGAGGAGCAGGGGCTGAGGGAGCTCCTCTACCCCACAGAGGAGCAGAGGAGCAGGGGCTGAGGGAGCTCCTCTACCCCACAGAGGAGCAGAGGAGCAGGGGCTGAGGGAGCTCTTCTACCCCACAGAGGAGCAGAGGAGCAGAGGCTGAGGGAGCTCCTCTACCCCACAGAGGAGCAGAGGAGCAGAGGCTGAGGGAGCTCCTCTACACTACAGAGGAGCAGAGGAGCAGGGGCTGAGGGAGCTCCTCTACCCCACAGAGGAGCAGAGGAGCAGGGGCTGAGGGAGCTCTTCTACCCCACAGAGGAGCAGAGGAGCAGAGGCTGAGGGAGCTCTTCTACAAAGAGTGCAAAGGGCGACAGACAGCTTCACCGACAGCTTCTCTGACAGGTTCTGTGACAGGTTCTCTGACAGGTTCTCTGACAGGTTCTCTGACAGGTTCTGTGACAGGTTCTCTGACAGGTTCTCTGACAGGCTCTTTATGGTCACCCTGGATTATTGCGACCAGGCTCGAGACACAAATGAACGTGAACAGGCTTTTGTAGCGTCGCCTCTTTCAAATGTACGTTCTCTGATCTTTAGTAAAAAAAAAAGACTTTGAGCCGCCCAAAAGAGCACATTCTCTTTCATGTTTTATTTATTATTTATTTTTTAACGTATGCAGGGCCGGCCCAAGCCTTCAGGGGGCCCTAAGCAAAAACATTTTTGGGGGCCCCTCACCACGTCATCAGAATCAGTTTTATTGCCATTGTTAGTGAACAATTCACATATGGGAACTTTCTTCAACGCAAACAAAGCACCAGAACTCCAGGGCATCCGTTTGCCAGTTAGTTTATTCTCAGCACCTCACAAGCTCAAATATTGATAACTTAAATCCCACAATGCAACTTGGTATTCCGCTGACATCACCTCTACTCCCTGTACAAATAACACACGTCCCAGATATGTTTTTGGGCGTATTTGTGGGCGTTAAGGGTCTACAGCCACATTAGCACATTAGTTTTAATGAATGAACAGGGGGGTCTGGGGGCTTTCCCCCTGAAATTTTCAGACCTTTTTTGGGTCTTCTGCTGCATTTTAATGTGGTCCAGCCGGCTAAAATAAGAGTAAAATGTTGAGGTTGTAATGCTATAAAATGATGATGTGATGAAACTGTGCCAGGAGAAAATGATTAAAGCCAGTTATTAATACATTAGTGTACTTAATTACTCAATACAATATTGGCTATGAAAAATAATTATGATCAAATTGATTAATTTTAACTGAAAATGTAAAACTAATAGTTATCCTTACTAATTTATCTTTTACAGCTCCCAACTGTTCCTTCTTGCCAAAGTGACAAAACAAGTTATATTAAATTAAACAAATGGCATAAGCATTGCTTGATTAACAATTAACACTGATAAAACAAACATGTTATTCCCAGAGAATGAACAGAACGAGAAGTGAAGGTCCAAATCTAGCTATAGTGAAGCGACTGCGTTTCTGCAGCTTTGCCACTTTTGTGTAAACATACATAGTATTATTCTATAACAGACGTAATCATAATATGTCTGGTTATTTTTCACTATCAATTTATTATAATTTATAACAAATAGTCTAATGATGCTTTTTAAATAAATTGAAATGTTTTATTGCTCTATTAAAAGTTAATTACAATATAAATGTTTGTTCATCACACACTGGACTCTGTGTGAAACAATGCTGCGATGTGATTGGCTGATGCATAAACCTTTACGTTCCTCTTATTGCACTTTAAGAAGTCAAAGTAAAACAGACATCACGAGTCACGATTGATCTCACACATGGTGATGTGAGAGAGAGGGACGCAAACTCAAACCCGCTCATCTCTGACTGAGGCGGCACAGGGGCCCGGGACAGGGGCCCGGGACAGGGGCCGCACACTGTTCACTCCAAAGTTTCACATCAGAGGTTCTGGACGAGACGGCGCTCGTCCGGACCGGATCTCCGCCTCTTAGTGACCCGGGGCACAGACGCCCCTCACCGGCCTCACCTGCAGCTAACACTCCCGGGCTGGTGTAAATATTAAGCTTATTATCTTTCATTCAGACATATTATTATGCGCGGGGCAGAGCTCTCGTCGCCTCCAGCCTGAGCGAACGTGACAGAATCGTGTTGTTTCAAACAGCAGCATTAACCGTCTCTTTGTAAGAGAAGTTCAATACCTGGAAAGTGTTGTTGAGTTTACAGTTTCTTTACTTTCTTCACTTTTCTTCACTTTCTTTTGTTTCGTTTTTCGGCACCAGGAAATATATTCTTCTGGACATGAGGACCACGTTCTGTTGTGTTTATGTTTTGCTCTCGTTCTGCTCGCGACCAATCAGCGCAGGTTTGGTGCCTTAGTTGCCAGATTGTCCATCCATCCATCCATCCATTTTCTACCGCTTGTTCCCTTTCGGGGTCGCGGGTGACTGGAGCCTATCCCAGTGACTTCGGGCCTTAGGCGGGGTACACCCTGGACAGTGGCCAACTTGTCGCAGGGCCAACACAGAGACATAGACATTACAGACAGTTCACTCTCACATTCATTCACTAGGGCCAATTTAGAGTCGCCAATTTTGCCTAACACATGCACGTGTTTGGACGGTGGGAGGAAGCCGGAGAACCCGGAGAGAACCCACGGTAACACGGGGAGAACATGCAAACTCCACCCAGAGAGATCATGTGATGTTGGTCTGGTCCAGGAACGTGTGGGGAGAGAGCTGGGTAACTAAGGGTAACTAAGGGTAACACACACAGGCTTTGTAAGGGGTGGTCCCATGTGACTCTGATATTCAGCGGGCTGTTGTGTGAGATGACCATGTTCTGCTGATGTGATTAGAGGACCCCTGGTTTAGAGGACCCCTGGTTTAGAGGACCCCTGGTTTAGAGGACCGCTGGGTTAGAGGACCCCTGGTTTAGAGGACCCCTGGGTTAAGAGGACCCCTGGTTTAGAGGACCCCTGGGTTAGAGGACCCCTGGTTTAGAGGACCCCTGGTTTAGAGGACCACTCGGTTAGAGGACCCCTGGGATAGAGGACCCCTGGTTTAGAGGACCACTGGTTTAGAGGACTCCTGGTTTAGAGGACTCCTGGTTTAAAGGACCACTGGTTTAGAGGACTCCTGGTTTAGAGGACCACTCGGTTAGAGGACCCCTGGGATAGAGGACCCCTGGTTTAGAGGACCACTGGTTTAGAGGACTCCTGGTTTAGAGGACTCCTTGTTTAGAGGACTCCTGGTTTAGAGGACTCCTGGTTTAGAGGACCCCTTGTTTAGAGGACTCCTGGTTTAGAGGACTCCTGGTTTAGAGGACCCCTGGTTTAGAGGACCCCTGGTTTATAGGACTCCTGGTTTAGCGGACCCCTGGGTTAGAGGACCCCTGGTTTAGAGGACCCCTGGTTTAGAGGACTCCTGGTTTAGAGGACCCCTGGTTTAGAGGACTCCTGGTTTAGAGGACCCCTGGTTTAGAGGACCCCTGGTTTAGAGGACCTCTGGTTTAGAAGACTCCTGGTTTTGAGGACCCCTGGTTTAGAAGACTCCTGGTTTAGAAGACTCCTGGTTTAGAGGACCCCTGGTTTAGAGGACCCCTGGTTTAGAGGACCTCTGGGTTAGAGGACCCCTGGTTTAGAGGACCCCTGGGTTAGAGGACCACTGGTTTAGAGGACCCCTGGTTTAGAGGACCCCTGGTTTAGAGGACCCCTGGTTTAGAGGACCCCTGGGTTAGAGGACCACTGGTTTAGAGGACCACTGGGTTAGAGGACCACTGGTTTAGAGGACCCCTGGGTTAGAGGACCTCTGGTTTAGAGGACCCCTGGTTTAGAGGACCCCTGGTTTAGAGGACCCCTGGGTTAGAGGACCACTGGTTTAGAGGACCACTGGGTTAGAGGACCACTGGTTTAGAGGACTTCTGGGTTAGAGGACCACTGGTTTAGAGGACCCCTGGGTTAGAGGACCCCTGGTTTAGAGGATCCCTGGGTTAGAGGACCACTGGTTTAGAGGACCCCTGGGTTAGAGGACCTCTGGTTTAGAGGACCCCTGGTTTAGAGGACCCCTGGTTTAGAGGACCCCTGGGTTAGAGGACCACTGGTTTAAAGGACCACTGGGTTAGAGGACCACTGGTTTAGAGGACCTCTGGGTTAGAGGACCACTGGTTTAGAGGACCCCTGGGTTAGAGGACCCCTGGTTTAGAGGATCCCTGGGTTAGAGGACCACTGGTTTAGAGGACCACTGGTTTAGAGGACCACTGGTTTAGAGGACCCCTGGGTTAGAGGACCCCTGGTTTAGAGGATCCCTGGGTTAGAGGACCACTGGTTTAGAGGACCACTGGTTTAGAGGACCCCTGGTTTAGAGGACCTCTGGGTTAGAGGACCACTGGTTTAGAGGACCCCTGGGTTAGAGGACCCCTGGTTTAGAGGATCCCTGGGTTAGAGGACCACTGGTTTAGAGGACCCCTGGGTTAGAGGACCTCTGGTTTAGAGGACCCCTGGTTTAGAGGACCCCTGGTTTAGAGGACCCCTGGGTTAGAGGACCACTGG
Organism: Eucyclogobius newberryi; assembly: GCF_026437365.1. NCBI lineage: Eukaryota > Metazoa > Chordata > Actinopteri > Gobiiformes > Gobiidae > Eucyclogobius > Eucyclogobius newberryi. Next base: position 5,727,523 of record NW_027316278.1, on the reverse strand, counting down.
TTTAGAGGACCTCTGGGTTAGAGGACCACTGGTTTAGAGGACCCCTGGGTTAGAGGACCCCTGGTTTAGAGGATCCCTGGGTTAGAGGACCACTGGTTTAGAGGACCACTGGTTTAGAGGACCCCTGGGTTAGAGGACCCCTGGTTTAGAGGATCCCTGGGTTAGAGGACCACTGGTTTAGAGGACCCCTGGTTTAGAGGACCCCTGGTTTAACCCGATGGATCATTTCGCCTCTGCTGTTTGGACACGGGCGTCGTCCCGCTCGAGTCCATTACCGTGTTTACAGACTGGATTTGGTTAGCGCGGCCCCTGACGTGTGGCCCCTGACGTGTGGCCCCTGACGTGTGGCCCCTGACGTGTGGCCCCTGACGTGTGGCCTCGTCGTCGCCTGCGCAAAATGAAAGTGATATTTCTGAACTGGGCATTCGGGATGAGACAGAAACACACGACTAATATCGTGTATAATGTGATTGCGCTGCACGTGCGGCGGCGGCGGCGGCGTGTCCCCGCTCGCCATGATAGCGCTTTACACCAGCACGTTTTGATTATCATTTTGTCTTTGGGCGATTTGGACCGGGATAAAAACACTTAAATCAACTGTAATTCCATATTGCTCCCACCAGATTGCCTCAAAATGTGTCCGTGTGATGGTTTTAGAAAATAAACGTAACTCTGACACAGATCTGCCAGAGCGCTCTGCATTATTCAGCACACTCACACATTCACGGTACATACATGAACAATGACAATGACACGCCCTTTTCATCTGAAGTCAGTTTGAAACAAAATAATAACAATAGTTAAAGATGGAATAAAAACCTGTTTCTCTACGTCCACAGGGCTCAGACTAATCTCATTAAGACCGTTTTATTATTTATATCCAATATTCACACCTCACAATGTTCTATTCCACAGAAATCTGTGGTTTAACTGAAGTAAATCAAAAATAAATCGAGTTTGCTCCGTCACATAAAAACAGGACTAAAGCAAAGACCAACTGGAATAACCAAGCAATGTGGTCCGGCCCATGGCCCGTTTCACCCTGATGGGCCGGACAATATTGCTTAGTGACCCGGATTTGGCGACTTTTGATGTCACAAATCAAAGTGAAACCGAAGTGTTTTTGTGAGGCTCAGAGAAGGAGCAGGGAAGACAAGCTCGTAAACGCTCTTGATGAAGCTAAATCCGGCTCGAGCTCCAGGGGGACAAAGCTCTAACATGGGACAAGCTCTAATAAGGACATTTTGCATAATAAGTCACGTGTCTGTTAAAGGGGCTGTATGTGATTTTTTATTTGACTTATTCCGCCCCGCCCACTTTTGCCTCTTTTGTCCGTGTATCAGCACTTGAGCTGTAATGGCACCTCTGGTCCAGCGGGAGCGCTGTTCACTCCACTGTTCAGTGGAGAACGTGGGAAAAGTCTCGCCCCAGAAACATGCTCTAAAGTCCATCGATCTGTGACTGACTCTGAAGTGAAGGACTCTGGGAAGGCTCTAGCCGTTAGCCGTAAGCAGCTCTTTGCTAACGACCAGAAGGAGGACTACATCGGGTGCGGCGCTCAAGCTTCCGGAATAAGGTGAATAAAGTCAGATACGAGTGGAAAATACATTCAGTGCGCAACTAATTATACAGTGTTTTATTCTGTGCCCCGTTAGCATGCTAGTTGTTGTTAGCTTTACTGTGACGGCAAATCTCCCTCTGGCCTCTGAAATCTGTGAAAAGCATTTACAAACTCGCGGTGAATACTGAGGAGGACTTGAGTTCAGAACATGCTTTTGTAGTGGTAGATTAGTTCAAACAAATGAATGAGACTTCTTTCTTGATCATCGGGGGTTTTCTGATCATTTATCTTGAACTTTGGACTAAATGTGACATTTGTTTTGTTCTTTCTTAAGTTCAAAAAGATTAGTTTAGCAGGTTTTTTAAAAGCATTAACCTGATTGTACTTCATTCAGAGTCTTTCAGTTTAAACCACTTGTGTCTCATGTGGGTGCAGTACCTGAGCCTGGGACATGGGGGCGCACCACCTCCCAGAGCTGGCAGATCTCTCAAACTGACTGGGGATGTCGTACTGGCCCGGCCCTGGAACGCCCTGGCAGAGAGGAGGACACAGAGGAGGGCACAGAGGAGGACACAGAGGAGGGCACAGAGGAGGGCAGAGAGGAGGACACAGAGGAGAGAAGGGAGGAGGGCAGAGAGGAGGACAGAGAGGAGGGCAGAGAGGAGGACAGAGAGGAGGACACAGAGGAGGACACAGAGGAGGGCAGAGAGGAGAGAAGGGAGGAGGGCAGAGAGGAGGACACAGAGGAGGGCAGAGAGGAGGGCACGGAGGAGGGCAGAGAGGAGGACACAGAGGAGGGCAGAGAGGAGGACACAGAGGAGGGCAGAGAGGAGGACACAGAGGAGGACACAGAGGAGGACACAGAGGAGGGCAGAGAGGAGGACACAGAGGAGGACACAGAGGAGGACACAGAGGAGGGCAGAGAGGAGGACACAGAGGAGGACACAGAGGAGGGCAGAGAGGAGGGCAGAGAGGAGGGCAAAAAACAACAAAGTTAGAACAGCAATTAACAAGTCAAAGATGTAAAAGTATGGTTTGACTTTAAAGTCTTGTGCAGGACATACTGTGTTTCCCATAACTGTTACCGAGCAACCAAGCTGTAAACAAGAGCCAAATAATCGGTTTTGTTTTTATTGAATGTCTAAACTGTCATAGAAACATGTTCATCAGCTCCACTGTCGCGTTGTGTTGTTTCCGTGCACACTGCTCACACATGTTCTGTTCTCACCACACTGCTCATACATGTTCTGTTCTCACCACACTGCTCAAACATGTTCTGTTCTCACCACACTGCTCATACATGTTCTGTTCTCACCACACTGCTCATACATGTTCTGTTCTCACCACACTGCTCACACATGTTCTGTTCTCACCACACTGCTCATACATGCTCTGTTCTCACCACACTGCTCATACATGCTCTGTTCTCACCACACTGCTCATACATGTTCTGTTCTCACCACACTGCTCATACATGTTCTGTTCTCACCACACTGCTCATACATGTTCTGCTCTCACCACACTGCTCATACATGTTCTGCTTTCACCACACAGCTCATACATGTTCTGCTCTTACCACACTGCTCATACATGTTCTGCTCTCACCACACTGCTCATACATGTTCTGCTCTCACCACACTGCTCATACATGTTCTGTTCTCACCACACGGCTCATACATGTTCTGTTCTCACCACACGGCTCATACATGTTCTGCTCTTACCACACTGCTCATACATGTTCTGCTCTCACCACACTGCTCATACATGTTCTGCTCTCACCACACTGCTCATACATGTTCTGCTCTCACCACACTGCTCATACATGTTCTGTTCTCACCACACTGCTCACACATGTTCTGTTCTCACCACACTGCTCACACATGTTCTGTTCTCACCACACTGCTCATACATGTTCTGTTCTCACCACACGGCTCATACATGTTCTGCTCTCACCACACTGCTTATACATGTTCTGCTTTCACCACACAGCTCATACATGTTCTGCTCTTACCACACTGCTCATACATGTTCTGCTCTCACCACACTGCTCATACATGTTCTGTTCTCACCACACGGCTCATACATGTTCTGCTCTTACCACACTGCTCATACATGTTCTGCTCTTACCACACTGCTCATACATGTTCTGTTCTCACCACACTGCTCATACATGTTCTGTTCTCACCACACTGCTCATACATGTTCTGCTCTCACCACACTGCTCATACATGTTCTGCTCTTACCACACTGCTCATACATGTTCTGCTCTTACCACACTGCTCATACATGTTCTGCTCTTACCACACTGCTCTTACATGTTCTGTTCTCACCACACGGCTCATACGTGTTCTGCTCTCACCACACTGCAGCTCAGTGCATCTCCAGTAAAACACGACAAATTGTAGAAAATCTTGCTCATACATTTCCCCCCGAGTGTCAGGGTCAAAATTGCATTCTAACTTATCGCACAGTGCTGTGAGTCGCTGGGCTGTGGTAAAAGTACCGGATGCCCCGCAGCACAGCACAGCTCCAGTCCAGGCTGATTGTTATTCATGAGAATCCAATGTAATGTCCTCCTTCGGAAAACACTGCTGTCCCCCGACTCCAAATCCTGCAGCGTAAGTCAAACTGGAGGAGTTTGCGCGTATGGAACACTTAGGGGTTTATCATGTCAAATCTACATCAGTCCCACATTTTTCTGCTCTTCACAAACCGAGCTGATGCCACGGGTCCCAGAGGAGCAGAGAAAACGATTTGGTAGTCAGTAGACATCTCAAAACATACAGTATCCACGCGTACAGGGGCTGACGGAATTGGGACCTGTACAAACTCAATCGCCTTCTTCTGTTCTTATATTGATGTGGATTTGAGCCAATACGAAGTGTGCACGTGCGAATCACCTTAACGCCCGCTCCCTGTGCCGTCAGTATGCGTGTGTGCATCTGTACATTGACCACAAATCTATTTGATTGGATTCAAAGACGAAAGGTACTTTTATGAATAAGCCACTTCATCTGTAAAAATTACCAAAATGAACATATTTAGGACGCAAATCTGAAAAATGAGACAGAGTGAGGTTTTGTCGACATATCATAAACATATTTAGTATTTAAGTAAACTAGATTTTAGTTTAAATTGGTGTAAACTTTTTGAAATGGTGCATATTTGATGTCAAAACATGAATAAATCAGGCTTGGAAATAAATATCAACAAATCTATGTGTACGATCCGTCAAAATCTTGTTAAATACACGGTTGTAGAGTTAATGGAGTGTAGGAGCTGCTTTAAGGGCTGATGTTTATGTGCCTTTATGATAAAACAGCTTCTGAAGTTACAATGTCCCATATAAATCTATGGATGCAGTAGATTCATGGACTAACACTAACACCAATACTAACACATGGCTTGTGTTGCACTGCCCCCTGTAGGCAACACTGGGATTAACAGACCACATCAATGCACAGAAGGACATTAAAACAATGCCACATTCCAGATTTAAAATACAAATGTGCTTTCTCTCATTTACAGCACATTTGTGTTCTATAATTTAAGAAAACTCAACTCTATTTAAAGAGCAATTCTCTCATTTCCTCCTGTCATCTTGTTCTCTGCAAACCAGTTCCCTTGAGGACAAGTACTCAACTACAACAATTCTACTACTAGAAGAAATGATTGAAATAGGAATATGTAAAAGCAGAGATAATCAAGGTGTGGGTTTGGCCAATTACTCAAAATTCATGTCTGAAGTCACTTTAACTAATCTAAATATTAGTGTTGGTATGATATTAAATGGTAAATATAATAGCGTAGCTTTAAACATGAAGGTGTTAAAATAATAATAGGAAGAGTGAACTAACAATGCTTTTTTTAATGAAATATGAGGCGGACTGAAACTGCTTCGCCCTGCTGCTGATATTTGTCTATAATACCCACAAACCGGGAGGGTTGCTTCAGGAGCTACACCGCTCGACCCCCGGGGGGCACTGCTTTTAACAACTTTACTGGGCACTAAAAAAAACACACGAATAATTTTCTTTTTCATATTTTGAATACCTAAAGAAGCGATTCACCGACTCGATTGTGCTTCATACAGACCAATCTCAATTCTGAATGTGAACTATTGTATATAGACCTCAATTATGTCCAAAATAATGGAACAAATACTCCCAAATTTCATTGACAATGATAGGACAGAATGTATTACCAAACGACAAACGTAAGATAACATAAGACGATCCTTACACATACTAAACCATATAGTAGAAAAAGCTTCAGTTGTAGTCATCTGGACTCAGTTTGAAAGAATAGACGTTTCGACTCTCATCCAAGAGTCATTGTCAATAACAGAATTTAGGTCGAGAACTCCGATATTAATACTGTACTGTGGTAAGACCCGCCCATTGGGAGGAGCCTTCCTGAAGTAGAAAGAGTTGTTTGTTTCAACAGAAACTCCCCCTTGTATCTACCGAGCCTATTCAGAATCTTAATGGGCTATTAGAATCCTCTTTGTCTTTGTGAGACCCTGGCTCAACCACCCTGAGTACCTGATTAGCATCTGAATGTCCTCTACCTTTCCAGGGGTTCAGTAACCCATTATAAATAACAGGAAGATTAAACCTTAGCCCTCCATTTCTGTTTAAAGAAGGTCTTACTTTTTTAACAAAAATAGCTTCCTTGACTCCTCTTTCAAACCATCTTTTCTCCTGCTTAAAACCTTCACCTCACCGTCTTCAAACGAGTGATTAGGAGAATCGCTTGGCCTTTCTTGATTGTTCCACGATCAGAGGAGAGGACGGGAAACTCCAAATAGAAGTATATAGGAAACCTACACACACGGACCAGTATCTGCTCTTTGGTTCCAACCACCCACTACAGCACAAGCTGGGGGTGATCAGAACCTTACAACACAGAGCTCAAGGTGTGCCCACCAGCTCAGAGGGCAAGAAGAAAGAGGAAAAACATGTCCGCAATGCCCTCTCAGCCTGTGGTTACCCCGCTTGGGCTCTCAACAGAGTGAAGAGAACCAAGAAGCAGGACAAAAGGGAAACTGAACAGAGAAGGAAGGGTGTTTCTATCCCTTATGTGTCTGGCCTGTCGGAAAAACTGCAGAGAATTTTTAGACAACACGAAGTCCCTGTTTATTTTAAACCAGGCAACACTTTAAGACAAAAACTGGTTCACCCTAAGGACAAGTTGCCGACTCAAAAACAGAGCAATGTAGTTTATTCGATCCAATGCAGTGAAGAAAGCTGTAAAGAACGTTACATAGGTGAGACGAAACAGCCTCTACACAAGAGGCTTTATCAGCACAGAAGAAATACAAGTTCAGGACCTCAGAGTGCCGTGCATCTCCATCTTGAAGCCTCTAATCACTCGTTTGAAGACGGTGAGGTGAAGGTTTTAAGCAGGAGAAAAGATGGTTTGAAAGAGGAGTTAAGGAAGCTATTTTTGTTAAAAAAAGAAGACCTTCTTTAAACAGAAATGGAGGGCTAAGGTTTAATCTTCCTGTTATTTATAATGGGTTACTGAACCCCTGGAAAGGTAGAGGACCAGGACAAGGACATTCAGATGCTAATCAGGTACTCAGGGTGGTTGAGCCAGGGTCTCACAAAGACAAAGAGGATTCTAACAGCCCATTAAGATTCTGAATAGGCTCGGTAGATACAAGGAGGGAGTTTCTGTTGAAACAAACAACTCTTTCTACTTCAGGAAGGCGCCTCCCAATGGGTGGGTCTTACCACAGAACAGTATTAATATCGGAGTTCTCGATCTAAATTCTGTTATTGACAATGACTCTTGGATGAGAGTCGAAACGTCTATTTTTTCAAACTGAGTCCAGATGACTACAACTGAAGCTTTTTCTACTATGGAACACGCCTGGACGAATGAGGGATTACACCGACAATAAACCATATAAAAAAGAAACAAAACAAAGCTGTAATAATAAGTCTAAACGCAGAGAAAGATTTTGATTCTGTTGCTGGCCCCATTTATTAAAGATGACTTAATAATAAAAAATATTGGGGCTCTTTACCACATCAAGAATCAAAATTAACGGTCAGTTGACAGACTCACTGTCTTTTAAGACGGGCGAGGCAGGGCTGTGCTTGGTCACCCCTGTTGTTCGCTTTGTCCTTGGAACCATTAGCTCAATATATTAGACAATCGGAAACAATTCGTAGTGTCTCAATTGATGGGACAGAACATAAAGTTGACTGCTACTCAGATGATGTCCTACTATATTTGAGCAAACCAGAAATGTCCACACTCAATGTGATCTACTTCCATCATGATACTGGCCCAACGTCTGGATACAAACTGACTGTACAGAAAACTGAAGGTCTCTCTTACTGGCGACCACCGAGAGCTGTCCTGAGAACTGAAATCAACAATTGTATACTATGTACTTGGGCCTCAAAACTCCTGCCATGGACACAAGAAATGGATACTTTTGGAATGTACTTTTGGCTGCAAATGACGCAAACGTCACCAACGACCAAGGACCGACATAGGAACAGACATCAGGCAAATGGAAAAAATTGCATTCAGACTTAAATTCAAAACCTTTATGGATATATTGTGCCATTCTTATTAATATTCTTTTTTTTTTGTATATCTTTTAAAAATTGAAAAAAATCAATTAAAACATAAATATGCATATGAAAAACATGAGATGCAGATGTGTTCAGCAGAGTTCTCAGCTTAAACAGGCCCTGAAGCAGAGAAGAAACGCCGTCGGCGAAAAAGACAAAAAATTACAAAACTTTTCAAACTATGAGCAAAACAATTGCAAAGTGGAAATGAAAAGTCAAACAGGGATCAGAGCCGAGGGCTTCTCCTCCTCCTGTAGAGGGCAGTGTGTCTCACCTCCTCCTCCTCCTGTAGAGGGCAGTGTGTCTCACCTCCTCCCCCTCCTGTAGAGGGCAGTGTGTCTCACCTCCTCCTCCTCCTGTAGAGGGCAGTGTGTCTCACCTCCTCCTCCTCCTGTAGGGGGCAGTGTGTCTCACCTCCTCCTCCTCCTGTAGGGGGCAGTGTGTCTCACCTCCTCCTCCTCCTGTAGGGGGCAGTGTGTCTCACCTCCTCCTCCTGTAGGGGGCAGTGTGTCTCACCTCCTCCTCCTGTAGGGGGCAGTGTGTCTGACCTCCTCCTCCTGTAGAGGGCAGTGTGTCTCACCTCCTCCTCCTGAAGGGGGCAGTGTGTCTCACCTCCTCCTCCTCCTGTAGGGGGCAGTGTGTCTCACCTCCTCCTCCTCCTGTAGGGGGCAGTGTGTCTCACCTCCTCCTCCTCCTGTAGGGGGCAGTGTGTCTCACCTCCTCCTCCTCCTGTAGGGGGCAGTGTGTCTCACCTCCTCCTCCTCCTGTAGGGGGCAGTGTGTCTCACCTCCTCCTCCTCCTGTAGGGGGCAGTGTGTCTCACCTCCTCACCTCCTCCTCCTCCTGTAGGGGGCAGTGTGTCTCACCTCCTCCTCCTCCTGTAGGGGGCAGTGTGTCTCACCTCCTCCTCCTCCTGTAGGGGGCAGTGTGTCTCACCTCCTCACCTCCTCCTCCTCCTGTAGGGGGCAGTGTGTCTCACCTCCTCCTCCTCCTGTAGGGGGCAGTGTGTCTCACCTCCTCCTCCTCCTGTAGGGGGCAGTGTGTCTCACCTCCTCACCTCCTCCTCCTCCTGTAGGGGGCAGTGTGTCTCACCTCCTCACCTCCTCCTCCTCCTGTAGGGGGCAGTGTGTCTCACCTCCTCCTCCTCCTGTAGGGGGCAGTGTGTCTCACCTCCTCCTCCTCCTCCTGTAGAGGGCAGTGTGTCTCACCTCCTCCTCCTCCTGTAGGGGGCAGTGTGTCTCACCTCCTCCTCCTCCTGTAGGGGGCAGTGTGTCTCACCTCCTCCTCCTCCTGTAGGGGGCAGTGTGTCTCACCTCCTCCTCCTGTAGGGGGCAGTGTGTCTCACCTCCTCCTCCTGTAGGGGGCAGTGTGTCTGACCTCCTCCTCCTGTAGAGGGCAGTGTGTCTCACCTCCTCCTCCTCCTGTAGGGGGCAGTGTGTCTCACCTCCTCCTCCTGTAGGGGGCAGTGTGTCTCACCTCCTCCTCCTCCTGTAGGGGGCAGTGTGTCTCACCTCCTCCTCCTGAAGGGGGCAGTGTGTCTCACCTCCTCCTCCTCCTGTAGGGGGCAGTGTGTCTCACCTCCTCCTCCTCCTGTAGGGGGCAGTGTGTCTCACCTCCTCCTCCTCCTGTAGGGGGCAGTGTGTCTCACCTCCTCCTCCTCCTGTAGGGGGCAGTGTGTCTCACCTCCTCCTCCTCCTGTAGGGGGCAGTGTGTCTCACCTCCTCCTCCTCCTGTAGGGGGCAGTGTGTCTCACCTCCTCACCTCCTCCTCCTCCTGTAGGGGGCAGTGTGTCTCACCTCCTCCTCCTCCTGTAGGGGGCAGTGTGTCTCACCTTCTCCTCCTCCTGTAGGGGGCAGTGTGTCTCACCTCCTCCTCCTCCTGTAGGGGGCAGTGTGTCTCACCTCCTCACCTCCTCCTCCTCCTGTAGGGGGCAGTGTGTCTCACCTCCTCCTCCTCCTGTAGGGGGCAGTGTGTCTCACCTTCTCCTCCTCCTGTAGGGGGCAGTGTGTCTCACCTCCTCCTCCTCCTGTAGGGGGCAGTGTGTCTCACTTCCTCCTCCTGTAGGGGGCAGTGTGTCTCACCTCCTCCTCCTGTAGGGGGCAGTGTGTCTCACCTCCTCCTCCTCCTGTAGGGGGCAGTGTGTCTCACCTTCTTCTCCTCCTGTAGGAGCAGCTGCTCGAGGTATCGGGGGATCAGGAGCTCGGCGCGGGGCCTCTGCTCCTTCTTCAGGTTCACATTCTCGTAGTGAGTCTCTTCCACGCTGCACACGACACAAACCAAGAGACGACAAGGAGTGAAAAGACAGGCTCCTGACCCCGACATCTAGAGAACTACGGACAGGAAACGAGAGCTGGTTTGAGAAACAATCCATGGAATCATACGTCTCTTCCCTTTCCCTCGATGCCGTGAGCTCAGCCCTGTTCCTGTGCAGCACGTTTTACTTTCTCCTTCACCGCAAGCAAAGGATTCAGCTTTTGTGAGGCTGTCGAGTCACAGTAGATGCCGCGTCGAGTCTGTGCGGATACAGTGATCCCTCGCTATAACGCGGTTCACTTTTCACGGTCTCGCTGCTTCACGGATTTTCATCATGCATTGTGTTCTGCATTCTGATTGGCTAAACAGTCTCTCCGCGTCTTCTCTACCCGTGTCAATAACGTTATGGATTCATATGTACACGTACGTAAAACCGCTTGCCAAATTGAAGTTTGCGAGGCCGGTGAGAGCGGTGAGAGTACAGTACAAACGTTTATATAGTACTTTTATTTGTTAAATAAATGCTTGGGCCTGTAAAAAGGTTTTGTTCCTTGCTTTCAATGTTTTATGGAGTATTTCATTGTATAATAACTGTAAAAAAATAAACGTTTCTACTTCGCGGATTTCGACTCCCGCGGGTTCTTCTTGGAACGTAACCCCCGCGATAAACGAGGGATCGCTGTATATCTGACTCTTTTACGCAGGCGGTAAAAGCGAGTGAGGTCCACTGACGATGTTACAAACGGAGCGAGACCTTTGGGACCGAGCTCGGGGCCGCGGCCTGGAGAAGATCGTGGACCGAGGCCTGGCTCTCATCATTTATTATCGCCGATCCGTTCCACTCTGTTGCTGACCACTTCCTCTTCGAGACCCCCAGGCTTTGAGCTACCGCTGCTCAGTGTGATCCGCGGCCCTCGGGAGCCATGTGTTCGGGCGGTGACACTATAAAGCCGTAAGAGAAGCAGGCCGCTCCGGACCCCTGACCTCTGACCCTGGACACTGCTGACCGTCCAAGCTCTTCTACGAACTCACCGAAACACAAGAAACTACAAGTCCTCAGTCCTCAGGCGACTCGAGGTGGATCGATATTGCTGCAGAGTTGATCTCGGTTGTCAAGACGATGAAATGTGAACTGTCTAGATTAGTATTTCAACACTTTGCGTCACGATATTTGTGAAGTTGTTGCACGGATTTCCGATTGATTTCAAGGTCAATGAGGGTCAAAATGAGTCAATTCTGCCCGGACAGTAGGGGGCAGCACTGTGCCAACTCATCAGAACGAGTTCATAATATGTGTCTTCCTTCATGACTCATTAAAACAGACCAACATGTTTGTATTTTATCTTGTAAGGGACATAGAAAATCAAAGAAAATGAGCTCTAAATCGTCTTTGAAATCGGTATTGGCGTGAATGTGACTGTGATGTCATACTTTAGCCTGGCGGGGTCTTGCGTACAAAAGGTGCTAACGTACGTGCTGCGCGACCACAACGCAGCCGCGGGGTTTCTCAGCGCATTGGTGGTCTCGAGACTAAACTTCATGACACCCTCGATTTCCCCCGATTGTCTGTTTTCTCTGTCATTTCTCGGTAGTTTCTCCCGGACCAAAGCCTCGAATCGGCGACGCACTTACACTTCGGGGTAGTAGTGTCCCGGGCCGGGCAAGTCGTCGTCCGCCGCCTCCTCGCTCCGCCCCCTCCGCCCTGTCATGTTCCCAAAGTGGACGCCTCTGTACTTCTGCGAAGACGGCTCTTCTGACTGCAACACAAGCGTTTCACATCATCGGAGCGGTTAGTTTGCTTTTTTATGAATAAAGATGGAACACACGACGTTTTCAAGCTGTGAAATTGTGTTTAAACGATGCAAAAATGTAGGATTTGGGGCAAAAAAGCATCTGTAGATAAACAAGTCTGCAAGTATTCACCTAAAACTTGCCAAAATCATCATCAAATCATCATAATTTGTGACGTTCAAGGCGGCTAGGACCCTAGCACATTCTAACGACCGAAGCTCCTCTGTGTTTTTAAAGACCATTCACCTCTACGTGAAAGTGTTGACTTCAAGAATCCAGATCCCCAGTTGTCACAAACGCTCAAAAGTCTCCGTTTATCACACCTTAGGAAAAGGTGTTTGTTCTCATTTTGTTCCTTTTCACACGTTCACATTCACATTATGCTAATTCCGGTCTGCTTCTCGTTACATAACACGTCTGCTCAGCGTGTGCTCAAAGACAACTTCACCGCTCTGTAATATATATATATGTGTGTGTTTGCCTTCTCCGAGTCCTCGCCGCGCTTTGGACCAAAACAAAGCGTTGAAATGGGAGAGTTTTAGTGAAGGAGGTCGCGGCTCTGACAGCGCCTTAATTCAGCGGTGCACTTTTGAACCGTTCGCCGCGCAGTGGTGAGGCGCTGGGATTTAGACAGGGTCAAAGACGGAGCCAACTTTGCAAGAGAGAGAAAAGAAGAGACATTTTGTCAAAGCGCCGTGAGCTGCGAGGTAGAGTCCAGGCCAAAGGAGTTTATACAGCGAGAGAAGCAAACAAACTTTACTTTTGTTCTTCCATTTCACACGACACAATAAATGTATAATAATGCTGTTTTTAACAGTGACTCTGGTGGTTAGAGCCCAAATAAGGTGTTTTATTCTTAGCAAAGCAGGGCGTGGGGGCAGGTGTGCTAATGTCTGCGATAAACTCTGCTCTAGGTTTTTAAAGTTGTGAAAAGTGTGAAATGTATAAAACTCACCACTTTATTAAAGTGAGGAATAGAAGTACAAATTAAGTTCTGTTTTCTTGTTTTAAGGCCGTAAGCATCAGGTGCCTTTAACCTTGGCTAACATGCTAATACAAGCGCACAGATGAACACAATTTGAGTTTGGTGATGATTTATAGCCTTTAAAACAGTGAAACCTCCAGATCTCAAGAGAGTTTTTGTGAGGCTCAAAGAAGAAGCTGCGAAGACGAGCTCGTAAACAAGTGTGAGTGAAGCTCCAGCGTGTGTGTAACGAGGGAACAAAACATGCTCAAAATAAGTACATTTAGCAAAACATCGTGTGAAATGTGAGAATATTAGAGCTCTTCTCAGCTCAGCAGAGGTGGAAGGTACTCAAGTACATTTACTTTTTAATAACGTAAGTAGACACCATACTTACGCGAGTAATATATTTGACAGTGTTACAATACTCTTACTCAAGTAAAGGTTTTACTTTTCCCGCTGTGATTACAATAAATGGAAATTGCCGTTTCTATGATCTGAGGTCCAGGGCTCAGCTCAGACCAGTTATTGTGGATCAACATTTGTGCTTGTGATTTGTAGCACATGTAGATCCCTCTGAAAATATTGAAAACAGTGGACAATATTTCCGGAATTCTGGTGCATTTTAAGAGCTCTTGGGCAACTTTATTTTTAATAAACAAATGTGTCACACAAAAGCTAGATATTTGTTTATATTATTCTAACTAATAACTGAGGTCTATAATGGTATAGTCAGAGCACTTCTGATGAAGCTGCTACTATACTCCTCAACTCATGCAAGTCCCGTGCATACTTAGTAGTAGTGGTAGAACGGGTGAATCCCGCGCAAAATCGCGCACAAGCCGTCATCCCATGTAAAGCTCTCGTTTGCGCTAAGAAGCTCTCTAATGCGTTCCCCAACTCATGAATGTTACGTGCATAAAAGCATGTAATGCAAAAAATATTATTATTATTTTATAGAGGGCCAATAACATTACGTGGACGACCTGCACATCCCAGAGTCCTGGAGACGTACAGGTCCTGCAGAGATTGAAGTCTGCAGCCGATCACCTTCTCAGCAGAGGGCGCTGTAGTCTATGTTTGTCCCTGGCTGTGGCTCAAGCGTACCACACGGTGATGGAGGAGGTGATGGAGGAGGTGAGGATGGACTCAATGATGGCCGTGTAGAATTGCTCCATCATCAGCTTGGCTGTCCTCAGCTGCAGCAGGAAGTACTTCCTCTGCTGGGCCTTCTTGATGAGGGAGCTGATGGTGGGCCCCCACTTGAGATCCTGGTGATGGTGGTGCAGAGAAAGGTGGAGGGAGTCCACAGTGGTGATGGGGGAGTCTGTGATAGTGAGGGGGGGCTGTGACTTTCCTGAAGTCCACGATCATCCCCACTGTTTTTGGGCATTGAACTCCAGGTTGTTACCACTGCACCAGGACACCAACCGGTCCACCTCCTGTAGACAGACTCATCTCCATCCGAGATGAGCCCGATGAGGGTGGTGTCGTCCACAAACTTGATCAGTTTTACGGAGGCGTGGCTGGAGATGCAGCAGTTTGTGTACAAGGAGAAGAGCAGGGGAGAAAGTACACAGGCCTGTGGAGCTCCTGTGCTGATAGTCTGAGTGTTTGAGATATTCTTCTCCAGCTGCACGCACTGCCTCTGATCAGTTAGGAAGTCAGTGCTCCCCCTGCAGGTGGAGTCAGTGCTCCCCCTGCAGGTGGAGTCAGGCATGTTGAGCTGGAAGAGCTTCTCCTAGAGCAGAGCAGGAGGTGGTGCTGATCCTGGTGTAGGTTCCCGGGGAGTCCAGGTGCTGCAGGTGAAGTGGAGAGCCAGGTTGATAGCGTCGTCCACAGACCTGTTGGCTCTGTAGGCGAACTGCAGGGGGTCGAGCAGGGGGTCCAGCAGGGGGTCCAACAGGGGGTCCAACAGGGGGTCCAGCAGGGGGTCCAGCAGAGGGTCCAGCAGGGGGTCCAGCAAGGGGGGAGGTGTAGGTCTTGAGGTGGGGAAGAACCAGGCGCTCAAATGACTTCATGACTACAGACGACAGCGCCACAGGTCTGTGGTCATTAACTCCAGTGATCCGGGGCTTCTTGAGGAAAGGGGCCATGATGGACGACTTGAAGCAGGCTGGGACATGGCATGACTCGAGGGAGGTGTTTAAAATGCCACTAAAGACAGGGGCCAGCTCGCCTGCACAGTGTCTTACGTTTCACCGGACCAGAGTGACACGATCTGGTCCAGCAGCTTTTCATGGGTTGGATTTACCAAATATTCTGCTTATATCCTGTTCCTGAACCATGAGAGGGGTGGGGGAGGTGGGGGGGGGACCGGGATTGGGTTGGCAGAGGTGGCCACATTGGGGGAGGGGGTGTCAAATCTACAATAGAAGGAATTCAGTTGCTGGGCCAGTTTTCTGTTGTCTGCGGAAGGGGGGCTCTGAGCTTGTAGTTGGTGAGATGCCGGAACCCACTCCACACAGAGGTGGGGCCACGCCACACAGAGGCGGGGTTGTGTATTGTATTGAGATCTAGCTCCCTGTAGGTATGACGCGTCCCTGTAGATATGACGCGTCCCTGTAGGGATCACATTGTAGGGATGACGCGTCCCTGTAGGTATGACGCGTCCCTGTAGGGATGACGTTGTAGGGATGACGCGTCCCTGTAGATATGACGCGTCCCTGTAGGTATGACGCGTCCCTGTATGACGCGTCCCTGTAGATATGACGCGTCCCTGTAGGTATGACGCGTCCCTGTATGACGCGTCCCTGTATGACGCGTCCCTGTAGGTATGACGCGTCCCTGTATGACGCGTCCCTGTATGACGCGTCCCTGTAGGTATGACGCGTCCCTGTAGATATGACGCGTCCCTGTAGGTATGACGCGTCCCTGTATGACGCGTCCCTGTAGATATGACGCGTCCCTGTAGGTATGACGCGTCCCTGTATGACGCGTCCCTGTATGACGCGTCCCTGTAGGTATGACGCGTCCCTGTATGACGCGTCCCTGTATGACGCGTCCCTGTAGGTATGACGCGTCCCTGTAGATATGACGCGTCCCTGTAGGTATGACGCGTCCCTGTAGTAATCCGTCTGCAGATCCGAGGAAAGGGAGGGATGTTGTTCTATCGCTAATCAAAAAACTACTTTGGGCACATATATGAGAAACCAATAGCACTGTTAGAAGGTTAAAAGCTCTGAAAAGTCGAGTTTGCATGATATGGGACCTTGCATTTGCATTTTTTGTTTTGTGAAGCACTTTGAATTGCCTCCAAACATGCTTGCCTTCTCTAATCAGTAGAATTAGTAGTACCAGAGGCAGACATTCCGTAAAATTCTGTAGAACTGATTACAGCCAGTGAACATCCCTACAGCTCCCCCTGCTGCTGCTGCTGCTGCTGCTGCTGCTGCTGCTGCTGCTGCTGTTGCTGCTGCTGCTGCTGCTGTTGCCGCTGCTGCTGCTGCTGCTGCTTACTCGGGTGTGAACGACTCAAGAAAGTGAAAGAGTTGAGTCAGTCTGCAGCAGGGCGTTGCACACAGAGGACACAGATCCGTGAGTCTTGTGATTTTTGTTGAAATGGAGCAGATCTCTGCAATGGAGGACTACCTGACCTGTCTTATGTGTCTGGAGACCTTTAAAGAGCCAGTGTCTCTGGG